>NC_142751.1:14485008-14845008 GCF_051943395.1 Hippocampus bargibanti
TCACCCACAGAAAAACTTATCCTATGACTGTTAAGTGACCTTTGAGAGTTTTGAAAGGCGCTGATTAATGAAATGTATTATTATTATTATTATTATTATTATTATTATTATTATTATTATACATCTCATTTTATATTTTCAGGTCTGTTGGGCTCCGAGCTGACGAATACTGTCGTCAGTGTTGGTAAGTCGTCGTCATCATCATCATCATCATCATCATCATCATCATCATCATCATCATCATCCTCCAAACAGGAAACGGCGTCTACAGCAACCAGTGCACCTCCCCTGCCATGATGTCACCGGGGGTTGGGTCTAAGAGCAAAAGTCCACCAATGAGCATGAGCCGCAAGCCCGACCTACGACCCCTGATGCCGCCCGCCAACAAATGCAGCAACATGCCGACCATCGTGAGTGTTTTGACTCGAATGCATCCATTGGAGAAAAAAAGGTGTCTTTAACCAAACTAATACCAATCTGCTGCACCTGACTCGCTGCTGCCCTCTAGTGTGAGGACTTTGACCTGATGTTGGTAAGTCTCACCTGTTGATGTTGTTTTGTTCTGTGTGGTAGCTTAGCTCTTGCTAACATCCTTACAACTTTAATACTGAAGTCAAATCAAGTTTTGGGAAATTGTGGGAAGTGGACAGAAGATTATGATCCATTTTTTGAAAACTCTCCAAAATATTCTATCGGACTTTGATGCTAAAAAATTAGATAAATATATTTCAACGTTTTTTTTTTCTCTTGAAACGATAGCATCAATAAACTCTAAGTAGCTAGCTAGATAGCTAGACAGCAAGTAGCTATCTAGCTAGCTAGCCACTGCACATTTGGAATAGTAGTTCAATTTGGCCGTTTTTGTCCAAGTAATCAGTATGGATGTTTTTTTTTTTGGGTGGTTTTTTTTTGGGTGCTTCTGCAGAACGCACGAATCAATCACTCCCAGACAGCACAGACGCTATCCAGTCCCGCCGTATGCGTATCCGCCGCCGCCGCCGCATCTCTTCCCGGCTCCGTTATGGGCGGCTACCCATCTTCTCTCAACTCCTTCGGCACAGGTGAGTCTCCTCATCCGAGCTAAGACGCTACTAGCGTGAAGCGTAGCCTGAAACGGAAACTTTGATGTACTTTTCAGAATTCTCGCTGGGTGGCGAAGTGGCCTCCCTGATGGCTTTCGGGTCAGCCGGGTTGGGCTCCGTCGGTGGTTGGCAGCAACAGCAGCAGCACGTCCATGACTTGCACAACCTGCACAATGCGCCACTAGCGCACATGGGGTGAGCAAAAACACATTTTGTTGTGTTTATTTGTACAGTGATACCTCGGTTTACGAGCCCCCTTGGCTTACGAACTTTTCGGTTTGCGAACGTTACATTTATAAACATTTTACCTTGGCATACAAACTATTTTTTGGCATACACACGGAGCGCCACAATGAGTGATGTGTCGTTCCAAACAAGCCCGTTCTACTAACAAGAAAATGGCAGCCGACTGTTTTTGTCCTCTATTCCCCGCCCCCAGTCTTTGGTTAAAGGCACGTGATTGGTCAAGAACGCAGCAGTGAGGGGAGGTGCTTTAAACATTAATGAGACAGGGAGACAACAGTGAGAGAGAGTGTGAAAATGGATAGAAAACCCAGTGAAATTTGGACTCGTTTCAACCATTTTGATAGTTCAAGGGCAGAGTGTAGACTGTAAGGTTAAAATTCCCATCAATCAGGCTCCACAAATAACCCGCACAAGCCATCTGTATGATGGTGGAAGAAGAAGGCTACGTTCCTCATCAAGTGTTTAATGCTGATGAAACCGGCCACTCCATTCCGTCAAGCCATTAACGACCATCACAAAGGTAAATAAAACGACTATATTATACAGTAGTTTATTCATTTAATTATAATGCACATAGCACATTTATTACACGTAAAATAAGGTCTATTTTGTGTAGTTTTAAGGCTTAGAAAATTAGAAAATTATGTTTTATGGGGACCTGGGAACGGATTATTCTCATTTTAATGGTTTCCTATGGGAAATTAATTTTGGGATACACCTTTTCGCCTTACACACTCTGTTTGGGAACCAATTAAGTTTGTAAGCTAAAGTATCACTGTATTGATTCATCCTTTCAGAAACAAAAGGTGTCATTTTCCAGAAAAATCTAAATCACGTCTGTGTCTTCCAGGAATTTATGCCAGAACAGCAACCTAAACTTCCCATCGGGTCACCAAAACCTCCAGATCAAATCGGAGCCGTCCTCGCCCCCTCGAGAACACCCCGTGATGGGCGCCCGGGCGGGCCGCTCGCCCGCCGGCAGCGCGTCCAGCTGCGGGAGCTCGTACGACGGCGGCGAGGAGCACGAAAACGCAGTCGGCGGCGGCGACTTCCTCCTGCGGCCGCCGTCCAATCAGGATGAGCGCCGCAGCCCGTCCGTCAAACGCATGCGATTGACGGAGGGCTGGGCTACATGATGCTGAAGGGGGCGGGGCTTTTCACACAGGTTACATTGGAGTGTTCTCATTGGCTGTGTTAGGAATGTATCACTGGGCGGACATGACGGGGGATTTTTAGTCAGACTATTTCAGTTTATTACAACTAACTTCCGATTTACGACCTGCTCGACTTACGACCACCCGTACTTACGACCGTGACCTCCAGACCCTATTTTTTAACATTTTAAGAGGGGTAGTTTGTGAGTCATTTAGCCTCAGAGTCTCTATTCAACATTTTGAATGGATTTCAACTTACGACCATTTCGACTTACGACCGTTTGGTCGGAACGGATCTCGGTCGCAAGTCGGATGGTACCTGTATTTCCAAATTTTGATGTGATCTCGCGATTATAAGGAGTTTTGGAGTGAGCAAAGAATTGATAACTGAATCTTTCACTTATTTTCGACTCCCTAATCACTTCATTTGCATCAACATCCTCAAAATGTCGTTGTAATGATGAGGTCAGGAGAAAATTCTAAATACAGCCCATGAGCATTATTCCTAATCCCCTCACGCTTTTTTTTGTGTTTGTGAGACTCAAACACGGTCAAAGCTCATTTGTAAAAATCGACAATCGCTGAAAAGAATAACCCCCACCCCCCAAAAAAAATATTGGTTCAGTCCAAGTTGTTTCAAGCTCATGCTTGTTTGTAGCGTAGGCGCCAATCAAAACAAAATTCCAACATAACCCCACCGGTCCACCGAAATGTAATATTCATTTATTTATTTATCACATGGTAATTTGAATTTTATATCATTAATTTTTACAAATTTGTACATCAAAAATTTGACACCAACCACAATTGAAAACGGGTTGCCAGAGACAAAAGCTGAAAAGAACCCCCCCCCGCCCCAAAAAAAACATTGGTTCAGTCCAAGTTGTTTCAAGCTAATGCTTGTTTATAGTATATTCGCCTATCAAAACAAAATTGGAACATAACCCCACTGCTCCAATATTAATTTATGATGGGGGAATTTGAAAATTAATATTCATTCATTTATTCAAACACTGTAATTTGAATTTTATATAATTAATTTTTACAAGCCAATTTGTCCATCGAAAATTTTACACCAACCACAATTGAGGACGAATTGCCAACGACAAAACAAACCATTTACTACTTTTACTTTTGATCACAATTATTTTTGGTCAAATTCAATTACAACTTTCCGCTAACTTTTAACGTTCCCACTTGCTGCATTTTTGTGGCCATTTTGTGGGCGGGGTCAAAATGATAATAATAATAATAATAATAATAATAATGCATTTTATTTATAATCGCCTTTCAAAATTGTTTTCAAAACCGATAAGTTTAAAAACCGATAAGTTTAAAAACCAAAACCATCACCCCGAATTAAAGTCTATTGAGCATCGATTTTAAGATGGGAATCATGTTAAAACGAGAAGAGAGCGAAGGTCAATGAGCTGACAGGAAGTGAGAGAGTGACAGGAAGAGGAAGTACAATCGGGTTCGGAAGAAGGTTGACAGGAAAAAAAAAAGTGACAGATGAAGAGGCGGGGCCAGGCTTGGGTGCAGTAGCCAATGGCAGCGGCGAGAGCAAAGCCTATTTATGCAGTGTGAGCTTTTAGCTATTAGCTTGTCGTGCATTAGCTTAGCATAGGAGGACTGCGGGACAGTGATGACGTCAATTTTTTTTTTCTGTGTCCTGAAAATGTTTTTTGTTTTTTCTTCGTCCTGGAGTCAGAGCCCATGCCGGTTGCCATGACGACGCCAAAAGTTCAACCACGGGGGTCAAGCTAGCCCGAATTGCTAATTGAAGTTTCGGCGTGCGTCTTTAAGGTAACCCGCAAGAGACTCTTAACTCGTCTTTCTGCTTATCTTTTTTTCTTGTTTGTTTTGTTTTTGTTCAAGCTGAGGGTTGTTGACATTTGAATATTTTGCTGATCAAAAATGTATATTTGGAGGCCCAACCCTGTTTTTTTCAAGCCGCAAGAACCCGACCCGGTTTAGAGGTAGAACCCAACCGCGTTACGGGTTCGCTATGTCGTTCAAGAGGAGATTAAGGGCAGAGCCCGCCAGCTTTCACCTTTGACCCTAACCCCCCCCCCCCAAAAAAGAATACGTTGGGAAAAAAAAGACAAATGTAAATGTGTAGACACACATATATCTAAAAACATGCGTACATGCGAAACAATAAAATATTACTGCTCTACTTAAAATCTTGCTGTTTTGTTTTATGCTAACGAGGTCGTCTGCAATCAGTCGCCACCAGGTGGAGACAAACATCAGCAATCACAATCCAACTTTTTAGACTGTGGATTTCAATTGACTTTTAAAGGACAACCGACACAACCCGACAAGCTCCAAATGACTTCGACTGAGCGCATTTGACAAAGATTCCACCGCATATAAGCTATATTTTACCGTTTAAGACTCTGAATATTCAGGAAGTGGTGTTTTTGAGTTGGTGACGTCACGTCTGGAACGCCCCTGACCGAGAAAGCGACACACAATGCATTTTGGGTACTTTGTTTGGTCTGAAAACTTTGTGTTGATGGCGAAATTAGAAGGAAAACTACACAAATAACGCGATGGGGAATCGTTGTGTGTTGCACCAAGACTACTATTTGATACTAGTTGACACAAATTCCCAGCAGACAAATCAGCCCATTTCCAACGGATCTTGGGCGCCATCTTGTGGATTTTTTGGGTGCTACATTAGAGTCCAGACGGCTGGAATTCATACAGAAGGACTTCTTTAATCGATGGCAAACATTTATGATTTCCTCTTCAGAACTACTTGAATCATATTCATAACTGGAAGCCATTGTTTTGATTCTGGAGCAAGGCAGTTTGTGAAGGAGTATCCTGGCGTGACGTCATGAACAAGGGGGTGGGACTTTCTCAATCTCGCCAGTTCCGTCTTTTTTATTGGTGTTTTGAGTTTGACTAAAAATATCAGCCTGCGTGCTAGGGAAAAACATTGCCAGAGGTCTGACCCGCACTTTATTGGCACCCCCGGAAGAAAAACCAAAACCTGAATAAATTCAAGAATGGCAGTGAATGAGATAAGGTAATAATAATAATAATAATAATAAATTTCATTTACAATCGCCTTTCAAAACTCTCAAATTTACTTAACAGTCACAGGATAAGTTTTTCTGTGGGTGAGCAGCGGCAGCCACACGCGCCAGCGTTCACTCAACCCAGAAGTTACTCAAATAGATAGAAAGCTAGGTAATATATAGCTAATAGCCAGCCAGCTGGATACCTAGCCAGATAGATAGCTAATAGCTAGCTAGATAGCAAATAGCTGTATTTTGGCATGACATGACCCTTTTTTTCATAAAATAAACTTTATTTTTCTTTATCAAAAGTTAATTGTGACGGCAAGATCATCACAACATTATCATCACAATAATAAAGCACAACAGATATGGAAAAAGTCTTGCTCAAAAAGGACAAATATAAAAATATGAAAAAAATATTGCACTTTAATCATCGCCCCAAACTTTGGAGGACGTTTGACCAAATTCTGTAAACATTTTATACATTTTTTTTCTTTGTATTTCAGCTTTTTTTTGGGGGGGACGTGGAACGCGCTTGTATTTTTTTTTTTTTTAATCTCATTATTATGAATAATAATATTAAGCTCTGAGCAAACGTCAAAACAGGCGACTTGTGGTTTTTTTTTTTGAAGTTGGTCGTTTGTACTTTTCGCTCAGTACCCACATACATACACAAACAAACACACACACACACATTCCTGTTTCAATCGTTTTGTGAGGTCCGGATAACTCCCTAAAAGGAGTGAGGACCACAAGTTTAGAGAAGAACTAGTGTTACATTTGAACACTAAATGTCACCCCATTTCCCACTTCAACTTTAAAAACAAAGAAATAAAAAGTCGGCTTGAAACTGAAATAACAGCAGGAGTGGGGTTTCTGAATGGCTACATTCAAAGTCCTCACCCCTATAGTGAATTTGGTTAAAAAATTATTTTACTTTTTGTGGTATGAACTTTTTCCTCTCGTTAACCACGCACACACACACATAAACACACACAGTGAGTAAAAAATGTGTGTATCCAAGTGAAATGAAAATACACACCAAAAAATCATTTTGGGTGAATTTGTGAGGACCTCTCTGAAACTTTAACCGATACATATATAGACCCTCTAGAAGCATTTAGAATAAAAAAGCTTGTGAGGACAGGCCAAAAGGTCCTCACTTGTTAAAAATGTCCTCACTACATATGGTATAAAATGTTAGTGGTCCTCACAAGACTAGTCATACAAACACACACACACATTCTTGTTTTTAAGTGCTTTGGGTGACATCCCCCCATTTTTTTTCACTGCCAACTTTCAAACTGTCTTACACGTGACTTCACATGTGAACGACGACACACGCATGTGGTTTTTTTTTTGGGTGGAGGGTCTTAGGTGGTGTGTTTACAGACATGTCCAAAAAGTTCTGAGGAAGAAGCAAGGTGTTAAAATCACTGCCCATCAAGGAATCAAGCGGTCATGTGACTCTGGCTCGGTTGGATATGGGGAGGAGCAAAGGTCATGTGATTCTGACTCTGTGGGAGGAGCCAAGTGTCACCTCTTCAGCGTGACGGACAGGTGTCATGGCGCCCGGGATCCACCGCCTCAGGGTATGGATCCACCTGATGAGGAGCGGTAAGTTACAAAAACACACGAGTTCACCGTACAAAATAATACTAATAATAATAATAATAATAATAATAATTTAATTTCTAAGCGCCTTTCAAAACTCTCAAGGACACTTTACTGTCACGGTATAGGAACTTTTTTTATTCAGCCATTCACGCCAGCGTTCAGTCTACCCGGAAATAATTCAAATAGATAGAACGCTAGCTAATATATAGCTAGCCAGCTACATAGCTAGCCAGATAGATACTTGCTGTACCCTCTTTGTGACATGAAGCAGTTCTAGATGAAAGAGGAGAGGATCAAAATCATCCTTTTCAGCAGTGGATCAGGGGCATCATGGTGGAATGTGCACGTCTACTACAAGCTAATAGATGGCACATAAATAGCAAAAATAGATAGCCAGCTAGGTTGGTAGCTAGATAGCCAGGTAGGTAGCTATCTGATATGAAACTAGAGAATGCCGTCAATCATTTGAACAGATACAGGAAGTGGTTTTACCTCGGCGTAGAGCGGAGGCGGTAAATATCGGAATTCCGTGATGTACGTGAGCAACGCCGCGCTAGCATGTTCTTGTTCCTGCTCGTGGACGCCGTGCAGGAAGTGGCGGCGGTGCGACTCAGGGATGGCCAGTTCACCGTAGCTGGGCGGGGCTAAAACCATTAGAATAATTAGACATAATAATTATGATAATAATACATTTTATTCATCAGCACCTTTCAAAACTCTCAAGGTCACTTTCCAGTCACAGGATAAGTTTTTCTGTGGGTGAGCAGCGGCAGCCACACGCACCAGCATTCATTCAACCCAGAAGTAACTCAAATAGAAAGCCAGCTAGCTAGCTAATAGATAGCTAATACATAGCTAGACAGCTGGATAGATAGCTAATAGATAGCCAGCCAGCTAGCCAATGGATAGCTTACAGATAACAGATAACAACAGCTAGCTAGCCAGCTGGAAAGATAGCTAATACATAGTCAGCTAGCGAGACAGATAGCTAAAAGATAGCCAGCCAGCCAGCTAATAGATAGCCAGCGAGATAGCTAGACATCTAAAAGATAGCTAATAAACACACACATGGATCGCCATCTTACCCTCAGGGTGCTCTGGCACGCCTAGCCAACCAGAGGCGCTTCCATGGCTGCTAATGCTAGATGTGCGGGAGGCAGCGGTGTGTAGCGGGATGGTCCCGATGACCAAAGGCAACGACAGCGATAAGTTGAGACCGCCCGGAATGTCCACGTACACCTAACGGAAGGAGAAAATGATATATTCAGTGTTTGTTGTTAGCTATTGCGTTTCACTTTATGCTAACAACATGCCTATGATACCTCTGACCATTTGTTTTGACATTTATTCAACTGTGTCATGTTTCATACTTGTTTTACAACTTCAATTAAGAGTGCCAAAAAAAACAGTTTAACGTCATTAGCCCACTAAGCTAACATTGCTAACCGATTAGATTCCACTGACGATTGCTTTGATGCATATGCTAATAGCTAATAAATGAATGTAATTAGCTTATAGGTTTATGGGTTTCTACATTATCGTAATGGTGAAATCAATTTGTGACATTGACGTCATCTCACTCGTACTACGGACAATAGCGCTGCGGTATTAGCATCCGATGTTAGTGCTGCTTATGGGACTTTTTAATGGCTGAATTTTGAAACAATTCCAACAAAGCTAAAGCTAAACCCGGGCTTCCTTTGGTACGATTACTGATAGATAGCTACGTCCCCTGCCGGCAGTAAAAGACAATCTTCCTGTGTTTGAACCTTTGTCCACAATGTCCGACCGAACATCTCTGACACTGGTACAAAGGGGGTTGGTTGATCTTGACGTTATTAGCGTGCTAACAGGCGAAGGTGGGAGGGGCATGGGTTTGCGAGGCTCACCACAAGGGAGTACTCCACACGTATGATTGGACAGTCAAGGATGGACGGCGACACGGGCGGGATCTTGAGCATCCTGCCCTCCCAGCTTTGACTCTTGCCCTGAGCCAAGGCTTCCCCTCGCAGGTTGGACACCAACTGCTGGATCTCCTTCCCTTTGCCCTTAGCAAAGAAGGTTTGCGTCTGATAGAGCGCCGCCTTGGGGACCACCACCCTGGTGGAGCAGTTCTCCACCTCGGCGAAGATCTGGATGGAGTCGCCTGGAGGAGGGGAGGAGAGGCGGGAGGCGTCAAGTCTGCCGGGAGACCGGGTAGAAGATGAGTTGGACATGAGGCGACGAGGATGTGAAGGGACGATGCAAAAGGTGAAGACGGCCGCAGAGGACGCCGAGTGAGGACGACCGGGGGATCCGGCGCTACCTGGCGTGTAGCCTTTGCGAGGCACTTTGACGCTGAGCGAGATGGGACCGGACGCGCAGAACCAGCAGCACAAAGTCTTCTCCTTGCTGCCCGCCTGTGGAGCCTGAAGAAAAGAAAACAAAACAAACGACAAACACTTGAAACCCTACCCCAGACTTGAAATACTTGAAACCTCAACAGTCGTCGAAAAGACGATACAGTGACACCTCGGTTTACGAACCCCTTGGCTTACGAACTTTTCGGTTTACGAACGTTTCAACGTTGATAGTTCAAAGGCAGAGTGTAGACTGCAAGGCTAAAAAATCCCATCAATCAGGCTCCACAAATAACCCGCACAAGTCGTCTGTACACTTGATGCAAAAAGCTATCAACGCAGCTAAACAGAACATAATTGATGAGGAACAAGGTAAAATTATAGCAGAGGAAGCACCTACAAGGGATCATTCCTCAAGATGGTGAAAGAAGAAGGCTACGTTCCTCATCAAGTGTTCCATCAAGCCATCAACGACCATCACAAAGGTAAATAAAACGACTTTATTATACAGTACAGTTTGTTTCTTTAATTATAATACCATAGCACATTTATTATACATAAAATAAGCTATATTTTGTGTAGTTTTAAGAATTACAAAGTAGAAAAGTATGTTTTATGGGGACTTGGGAACGGATTATTCTCATTTTAATGGTTTCCTATGGGAAATTAATTTTTGGGATACACACTTTTCACCTTACACACTGTCTGTTTAAAAACCGATCCCAAGATGAAAATCTTAACATGAAACCCCAACACCGCCTTGAAAACAGCCCTCAATACCCAACCATTGCTTGAAACCCCAACTAGCGGAGGGGGGAGTGGGCGTGGCTTACCAGCAGCAGAGGCGTATTGACGTCGATATGCTCAAAGACGATGAACTCCTTCTTAACCTTGACCGGAAGCATCCAAGGTCGATGGAGCTCCGCTTTCACCCAGTACCTCACGCTGCCGTGTTTACCCTCGAACGACGTCGCCAACGCCCTGAACACCCGCACACCCGCACAAATGCCAACTGAACAACGGCGAAAATCAAGTACGTCAAAACGAACCGCCGGTAGCCATGGTATCACTTTGCTATCGGTTTGAGATCAATTCAGTATCGTATCGGTTCAGTATCGGTGGTGTAACTCACATCTGTGGCAGGTGGAAGCTGAAGCCAAACTCGTGCAAGCCGGTGTGTAGCACGGTGACGCCTTCGTCGGCCATGTCATCATCTGTCAACAACAACAACAAACAAACAAACAAAAGACAACTCTTAAACCTCAAACGATGAAAACCCTACTCGATACCCTGTTTTCAAACCCGAACGTCAGTTTACAAATCAGGTTGCGAATCTGTTCACATGCTAGTTGCTAACACATGGCTTTCGACTCCTATGCTAACGTGTTTCATGCTAATTTGCCAATCTGTTAACATGCTAGTTGCTAACACTGATCTTTCTACTCCTTTGCTAACATGCTAGATTCTAACACGGTTCTTTCTACTCCTATGCTAACGGGCTTCATGCTAATTTGTGAATCTGTTAACATGCTAGTTGCTAACATGGGGCTTTTTACACCTATGCTAGCATGCTTCATGCTAATTTGTGAATCTGTTAACATGCTAGTTGCTAACACTGATCTTTCTACTCCTTTGCTAACATGCTAGATGCTAACACGGTTCTTTGTACTCCTATGCTAACGGGCTTCATGCTAATTTGCGAATCTGTTAACATGCTAGTTGCTAACACGGGGCTTTCTACACCTATGCTAACGTGCTTCATGCTAATTTGCGAATCTGTTAACATGCTATTTGCTAACACTGGGCTTTTTACTCCTATGTGAATGTTCTTCATGCTAATTTGCGAATCTATTAACAAGCTAGATCCTAACACAGTTCTTTCTTTCTTACTTCCGTGTTGAGTGAACGCTGGCGCGTGTGGCTACCACTGCTCGCCCGCAGAAAAAATATCCTGTGACTGTCAAGTGTCACTTGAGAGTTTTGAAAAGCGCTTATAAATGAAATGTATTTATTATTATTATTGTTATTATTATTATTATTATTATTATTAACCTGCCCACCGAAAGCAACCACTTGTTTACATTTGCTGCCCGTCCCTCTTCCCAAACACGTGCACGCGCGCCGCCAATGTAACAGGAAGTCCCCGTGGAGGGTCACGCGCATCTCACACGTCGCGGGGAGCGGCCCAGTCTGCAGTAGACCAGTTTGAACCAGCCAGAGCAGCCTCACGCCGACCATGTCAACCCCCCACCCCGCCACCGCCCTTATCAGCAACTCTCCCCCCCCCCTATTGGCTGCGGACTAATAGTGCTCCCTCCTGATTGGTCCAGAGCCTTTTCGACCCTCCCCCTTTCTTCCTCACGGCCATGTGGCACGAGAAGGAAGAACCCTTCAGTGAACTTAACTCGCTGCCAAAGTGTCACGCAAGGACGTTCGCTGATAACGCCACCCCCCCCCCCCCCCAAAAAAACTTTAAAAAGTTATCAAAAATAACAAAAAATAATATTTCCAAAACCTGATGTAATATTCTTATTTTTGTTTAGTTTTCTCGGCTAGCTAGCTATGTAGCTGGCTATGTATTAGCTATATGGCTATCTAGCTAGTTAGCTAACTGTCCGGCTGGCTATCTGTTAGCTAGCTGGCTAGCTTTCTATCTATTTGAGTTACTTCCGGGTTGAGTTTACGCTGGCGTGTGTGGCTGCCACTGCTCACCCACAGAAAAACTTATCCTGTGACTGTAAAGTGACCTTGAGAGTTTTGAATGGTGCTGATAAATGTAATTTATTATTATTATTATTATTATTATTATTATTTTATTTTTTTAGTGCATGGAACAAAACAAACGTTGTTAGACACGAATGCAATTCAAACAACCAGCTAAATACGTGGGAATTGTTTGGGTGTTGCTTATAATAGGAGGAAGTGGCAAATATTGATCATATTTTGTAATATTTCAAGTAAATAACATCCTTTCTACCAGACTTTTTCAAGTTTGTGTTGTTTTAAACACCTTAATTCCCGACAACCTACAACTAAGCGGCCATTTTGATTTAAAACACTTTGGAATTCGTATGGAATGAATGCGTTTTATTATTTTAACGAGCTGAGCCCCCCCCCCCCCAATCACCTCCACCCCTCCCCACTCACGGCTCACCCCAGCGTGATCAGGTTTGAACCGCTTCGAGCAGACAAAAGGGAGTTGCTTCCTATTTGCCTCGTTGATGTCATTTTAGACTTTATGTTTGTGGGACGTTTACGTAGTCCGAAAATGGCTCGAAATTTTGTGTTTTGGTGAGGATGTCACGTCCCAAGGCGCTTTATGGTGGTCGGCGGTGATGTGCGCCTCACCTCGCTCTTCACCGATGAGAGTATCCCGGTGGCGGAGGTACTCCACCTCCTCGGTGTAGTTCTGCGTGTAGGCTGCGTTGGCTCCGGCGTTGCGGGACTCGGTCCAACGGACCTTGGCCACCCCGCGAGCGGTCACGTCCAAACTGCGGACGCGAACATCCCCGGCCACCTCCACCACCACCCGGCCGGACACCAGCTCCCCGCCGGAGAACACCGGCAGGTTGCTCTCGTTCAGTGTGTCGAAGCACACGGCGAGAGTCCGAACTTTGCCGAGAACCATGTCGAACGAGCCGAAGACCCCCCCTCCCTCCCTCACTCCCCTTCCCCTCCTTGGACGCTTGTTCCCGGGCCGGGCGTTCAAGAGCGGAGCCGAGTGGCCCCTCGCTCCCGCACGGAGCCCGCCCGCCGTCGGTGCTGGCGCATCCGGGGTTGGGGTCCCGCTCGCCTGATCCTCCCTCCCTCCCTCCGGGTCGGTCCGCGCGAGTGCTGCCGCGTGTGGGGTGGCACGCTGAGTTTTAAAAGGCTCCGTGCGTAAAAAAAAAAAAAAAAACCTCACTGAGCATGTGCGTGAGGGCGTGTGCGCACTTGCGACGTGAGAAGCATCAGCCGTCTTCAGAGGACGGCTCGACTGTGACGTCATCCAATAAAGACGCGCTTGTTGTTATTCGCGTGCAAAAAAAAAAAAACCGTAAATGAAGCAGACAGGTACATGCTAATCATCCCAATAATAATAATTTTCTGTATTGAAAATGTATGTATGTATGTATGTATGTATATGAAATGTATGTATATGAAATGTATATATATATATATATATATATATATATATATATATATATATATATATATATATATATATATATATATATATATATATATATATATATAGTTGAGTTACTTCCGGGTTGAGTTGGCACATGTGGCTGCCGCTGCTCACCCGCAGAAGAAAAACTGATCCTGTGTCTGTAAAGTGACTTTGGGAGTTTTGAAATGTGCTTATAAATGAAATGTATTATTATTGTTATTATTATTATTATATTATTATTATATATAAATAAATAAACTAGTTTATACGGTATGTTTTTTTCACCCCAAAAAAAATTCACACACTTTATTTTAACACACACCCACTTCCCAATTGCATATGTATAATATGCATGCTAATGAGTCATCGCGGATTTACCTTCTTAGCAACTTCAGAAGAGATGCAAACTTGCTTCCATTGAAAATACATATGAATTGTTCAAGACGTGTTTGTCTATTGTGTTTCAGTAGCGCGTGATATTTTAAATGTCTGCGTGTATTCTTAGCCAAATGTTACATTTCAATATCTCAACAAGACTGCTATTGACTTTAGCGGAAGGCTAGCCAAACAGCCGCAGGGGTCCGGCAGACGCTTTCCAGTGGGGCTACAACAGAGATGAGACGACAACGAAATCGTATATTAACCTCTCCGCCATCTTAGATGTGGCAAGGTGCAGCGATGGGTTGGAAAGAGTCAACAATCAATTTTGCCGTCGCCTTTTTACACCAAAAGCCAGATCTCACGGGATTCAGACCAATATAATTGTATTTGGCCTTTTTAACGTGTTATGATTTGAGTATGCTAACTTTGCACCTAATAATCATAAGTCGTGTGTGTGTGCATAATACCGTCAATTACTACAGTGACACCAGCTTCCAAAACAAATAAGTCAAATTTGTTATCACAGCAGCAAAGGAAAATGGGGCTCGTTAGCAGTACTACAAGAACTTTTAGTTTTTAAAAGATTTGTTTTTGTTATTTTTGACTTTCAGTACTTAACCAAGTTTAACTGTGTGAATTTTATTTAAAAAACATTAATGTGAGCAGTGTACCATCGTTTTGATTCTAGACCGTGCCTTCATTGCTACACCGTTTATAATTGTATTTTATTGTATTCTATTTTTGATTGTATTTTACTTATTATAGTACATATGCTTGTCTGTGACTGTAAAGTGTCATTGAGAGCTTTGAAAGGCACTTAAATTATCTCTGAAATCTTTGTAAGTTTTGCTATTGTGAAAATGTGTGTTTAGAGAACTAAGTATCTCTTCTATCATCTTCCAGTTTAAATATAGGTCATAACAACTAAACATTCTTTTTGGGCGACAAGTACGAGCCAAGTTTGACACATCCAATATGGCGAAGAAACTGTCGTGTGGCATCAACGGGTCAATCGTTTCTATGGTCATATATCTGCGGGTCCCAGTGTTGAATTGGGGATATAAAATGGTGAGGGGGCTATAAGGGGCGTGGTTTAACTATTTTCAGCAATCATGCTGCTAACTTTTGCTCGGCTTAGGCTCGAACGCAGAATCCCATCCCGGGCCGCCTCCTGACCGGATGTTCGACACTTAAAGAGCTAATACTGGGCGTCTGTCCGTCCCCTTGTATGTTCCGAAAGCTCAAGCGGAGGGGAAACGCCGCTTTGGACCGAGTCTTCTCGTCCTCGCAGCCGGACCTCGTCTTCTCTTTCTGCCGGGATGAGGAGCCTTCGGTGCGGGCCCGCTGCGGTGAACAGCCCGCTGTCCCCGATGGAGACCACCAGGAAGGGGTGGTTCCGACCCACCACAAGAGCTCTTCGCTGGGTTCTGCCAGTCTGGACCCTCGGGAGCGAACTTCGAGAGGAGCACGAGGAGAGAAGGCGAGTAAAATACAGTAAATGGAGCACAACTGGATGAGCAATGTGGACCAGTAAGGATGCTCATATTGTTAACTTCAAGAGAATCAAATAATGATCGATCTATCGCTCTATTGATCTATCAAGAAAGAGAGAAAACATTTTCAATATTTGTTTTGAAAAAAAAAAAAATACTCATATACAGGTAACATCCTACTTACGACCGAGTTCCGTTCCGACCAAACGGTCGTTAGTCAAAACCGTCGTAAGTCGAAATCAATTCAAAATGTTAAATAGAGACTCTGTGGCAAACACTCATCACACGGTCGATTGTTGTGCGAGAGTGAGATGTTGTCGTACACGTTGCCGGTTGCTAGCGCGTTGCAGTGCCAGGCGTAGAATTAAAATAAAAAAATAGGGTCTGGAGGTACGGGTCGTAAGTACGGGTGGTCGTAAGTACGGGCGGTCGTAAGTTGAGCTGGTCGTAAGTCGGATGTTACCTGTATTTTGTTAGTAATTATACTAATGGCCCATAACTGTGCATAAAAATTTTCCCCATAATTTTTTTTTCTATGGGTGAGCTGCGGCAGCCACACACGCCAGCGTTCACTCAACCCGGAATAACTCAAATACATAGAAAGCTAGCCAGTTAGCTAACAGATAGCTAATAGATAGCCAGCTGGACAGTTAGCTAACCAGCTAGATAGCCATATAGCTAATAAATAGCCAGCTGCATAGCTAGTTAGCTAATAGATAGCCAATAGAAAGCTAGCTAACAGCGAGCCAGCTAGATACATAGCCAGTTAGATAGCTAATAGATAGCAAATAAATAGCTAGCTAGGTAGCCAGCTAAATCCCTAAATAGCCAGCGATGTCCCGTCTTTGGCGTAGTGGCGCAGGAATTTGTCCAAAGTGAAAACGTGCGCAAACGTTGTTTGTAAACTGATTCAATTTCCAATCCAACGCTTCACTTCCTGTCGCGCAATCTCCTTAATCCGGTTGTCAAATAAGCAACCGTGGTGTAATTTCCACACAGCACAACCACGTGCTAACGTTGTTCTCTCGCTTCTGCCACGTGACAGGATGCTAACTTATGTCACAACAATGCCGTTTCGCCACCGGTTGCGGTTGTTGCAACGACGCTGATGTCGTTGCAACAGTTTGCAGGAGCTAGCATGCTAACAGGCTTAATGCAATGGCGTACCATCGTACATTTTAGTGGTTGTAAATGTGAAATTGCTCCCATCTGGCAGGATGCGGGCGAAACACCAGAATGCGCTGCGCCATACGAGCTGGAGGTGGAGCTGAGGCGAGGATGCAATTTGGCGGTCCGAGACAAACGAGGTAGTATTTCACTGAGCTGGATAAACTATTTGTTTACAGAGGAATGACATCACCAAGTCAAGAAAAGTCCACTAATAATAATAATCATAATACATTTGATTTATAATTGCCTTTCAAAACGCTCAAGGTCACTTTACAGTCATAGGAAAGGTTTTTCTGTGGGTGAGCAGCGGCAGCCATACGCACTAGCGTTCATTCAACCCGGAATAACTCAAATAGATAGAAAGCTAGCCAGCTTGCGAATAGCTAGTTAACAGATAGGCAGCTAGATAGATAGACAGCTAGATATCTCATAGATAGCCAGCTAGGTAGCCAGCTAGATAGCCAGATAACAAATAGGCAGCAAATAGATGGCTAGCTAGGTAGCCAGCTATGTAGCCAGCGAGGTAGCCAGCTAGATAGCCAGATAGCTAAATAAAGAGATGCCCTTATAAATGGTTGCAATCCCCGTATAAAAGTGGCAGTTCGCCGTACATTATTTGAAATGCTAAAAAAAAATGCTAAAACCCAAGCGGAAATGCAACCAATATACGCTAATTTCCTTTTGTGTGTGTTTTTCTCGTTCATTTGTTTTGCTAGCGGGAAGCAGCGACCCATACGTGAAATTCAAGATGGCGGGTAGGGACGTTTTCAGAAGCAGAACCGTACACAAGAACCTCAACCCCGTCTGGAACCACAAAACCACCCTCGTCACGCATAATCTTGGTGAACCGCTACACGTCACGGTACGTAAACGTGTTTCATAAGATGCAACACAACTCTTAGATGATCTAGCTAGTTAGCTAACTGTCTACCTGACTACTATTTGCTATCTATTGGCTATCTAGCTAGCTATCTGTGTAGCTGGCTATTTATTAGCTATATGTCTATCTAGCTAGTTAGTAAACTGTCTAGCTGGCTATCTATTAGCTATCTGTTAGCCAGCTGGCTAGCTTTCTATCTATTTCAGTTACTTCCAGGTTGAGTGAAGGCCTAGCTAGCTATCTGTTAGCTATCTATTAGAAATGAAATGTATTTTTATTATTATTAAGTATATAGCGCTCCGATCCCGATTTTTGTCAAAATGGCATCTCCAGGCGCCGCTGTTTGTTTGGATTGTAATTCAGAGTCACATCTTGGTGCCAAGAACCACATGGAAGTGAGTTGAGGAGCTTCATGTTCAAGTAGTGCTTTGAAGGTGTATGGGGACTGCGTAAGGCAGCTCACTCGCGTGTCCTTGAAATGCCCTTGTTGTGTTTTCGTCGTAGGTTTTTGACTACGACTTCGGTATTCAAGATGACTTCATCGGTTCTGCCGTTCTCCATCTGGACTCTCTGGAACTAAACAGGTACTCACCGTACCCTTATTTAGGTCTTTCAAAACTCTCAAGGTCACTTTACATTCACAGGATCAGTTTTTCTGTGGGTGAGCAGCGGCAGCCACATGCGCCAGCGTTCACTCAACCTGGAATAACTCAAATAGAAAGCGAGCCAGCTAGCAGATAGCTAACCGATAGCCAGCTAGACAGTTAGCTAACGAACTAACCATAACCAGTCATAACCTAACTAGCATATAGCTCTCTAGCTAGTTAAATAGATAGAAAGTTAGCTAGCTGGCTAATAGCCAGTTAGATAGATAATAGATAGCCAGTTAGAAAGCCAGATAGCTAATAGCTCGCTAGCTAATTGATAGCTGGCTAGCTAATAGCTATATACCTAGCCAGCTAGATAGCTAGTTAGCAAATATATATCAAATAGATATGTAGCAAGGTAACCAGCTAGATAGCTATCTAGCTAGCCTGCTAGATAGCAAGATTAGCTATCTAACAGATAGAACTAATAGCTAGCTAGATACATATAGATAATAATAATAATAATAATAATAATACATTTCATTTCTAAAAATGTGGGATAAATCGTGGCTTTTGTGTGTCAGGCGAAAACTGGTGACCTTGGTTCTGGAGGATCCGCAATACCCCGAGGAGAACCTGGGCTCGTTGGAACTCAGCGTGAGGCTCATGCACCAAAATCGCCGAATGGAGCATCGCAGGGACTCGACGGTACGAGGATATCCTAAGCATTGAAGATTTTTGTCATCTAGCAATTTTAGCATCTAGCAGCTAGCATGCTAACTCCTTCTAGCTTGTCCTGTTATTTGTTTGGCTGCTTCATTTTTTTTGGACCATATTTGATGCTCAAATTTACAATGTGAAACAGAACTACGCCAAAACCTACTAGCTATCTAGCTGGCTACCGAGCTAACTCTCTGTTAGCTATTTATTTGCTATCTATTCACTATCTACCTAGCTAGCTAGCTATTTATTAGTTATCTATTAGCTAGCTGACTAACTTCATATCTATTTGAGTTATTCCGGGTTGAGTGAACACTGACGGACGTGGCTGCCGCTGCTCACCCACAGAAAAACTGATCCTGTGACTATAAAGTGACCTTGAGAGTTTTGAAAGGCTGGTTACATAGCTAGCTATGTAGTTGGCTACCTGGCTAGCTATCTATTTGCTATCTATTTGCTATCTAACTAGCTAGCTGGCTACCTAGCTAGCTATCTATTTGCTATCTATTCGCTATCTAACTAGCTAGCTGGATACCGAGCTAGCTATCTATTTTCTATCTATTCGTTATCTAACTAGCTATCTGGCTACCTAGCTAGCTATCTATTTGCTATCTAACTAGCTAGCTGGCTACCTGGCTAGTTATCTATTTGCTATCTATTTGCTATCTAACTAGTTATCTATTAGCTAGGTAGCTAGCTAACTTTTGTTATTATTATTATTATTACTGTCAAAAAGTGGAATTACACCCCAAACACTTAAATCAGGACTTTATTGATAACCCCAGCAGGATTCGTCTCATCCGCCCGAGGTCCTATGGGGGTCCCAACAATGGCGGGGTGTCGTCAGCGTGGCTCTCATCGAGGGTCGCGACCTGATACCCATGGACCCCAACGGGCTGAGTGACCCCTACGTCAAGTTCCGCCTGGGGGCCCAGAAGTACCGTAGCAAGGTAACCAACCGACACGTCAACATGTCCGCCAGAGTTGTTGTCGCCATAGCGGCTCCTTCGAGTGGACAGTGAAAAGTTATCAGTCTCCTTGGCGCAGACCCTTACAAAGACGCTGAGTCCGCAATGGCGGGAACAGTTTTTCCTTCAACTCACGGAGGAGACGGGGGACGTCCTGCAGGCAACCGTGTGGGACCACGACACCGGACGCAGGGACGACTTCATTGGACGGTGACTACAAAGTCTCGTTGGGTCTTGAATCATCTGGTTGCGATACCTTGGTGATACCTTGGCTTACGAGTGTGTAAGGCGAAAAGTGTGTATGCCAAAAATTAAGTTCCCATCGAAAACCATTAGAATGAGAATAATCCGTTCCCAGGTCCCCATAAAACATAATTTTCCACTTTCTAATTTTCTAAGCCTTAAAACGACACAAAATATTTTGTGTATTATTTTATGTATAATAAATGTGTTATGGTATGGTAGCCTTCAAACTCCACAAACTACCTTATTTTATGTATAATAAATGTGCTATGGCATTATAATTAAAGACATAAACTGCTGTATAGTAAAGTCGTTTTATTTGCCTTTGTGATGGTCGTTGATGGCTTGATGGAATGGAATCATGAGCATGAAACACTTGATGAGGAACGTAGCCTTCTTCTTTCACCATCTTGAGGAATTATCCCTTGGAGGTGCTTTCTCTGCCATAATTTTACCTTGTTCCTCATCAGGCTTTTTGCATCAAGTGTACAGATGGCTTGTGTGGGTTATTTGTGGACCCTGATTGATGGAAATTTTAACCTTGCGGTCTACACTCTGCCTTTGAACTATCAAAGTTGAAACCAGTCCACATCACTCATTGTGGCAGCTCCGTGTGTATCCCGAAAAATAGTTCATATGCCAAGGTCAGATTTTCATAAATTTAACGTTCGTAAACCGAAAGGTTCGTAAGCCACGGGCTTCGTAAATCACTGTACCTACAATGAAATTATTTTGTTTCAGTTGCCAACTGGACTTGTCCACGCTAACCAAAGAGCAAACTCACCACCTGGAGCTTCCGTTGGAGGGGTCCCGGGGCCACCTGGTGCTGCTGGTCACACTGACGGGCTCCGAGGCCAACCCGAGCGCCTCGCAGCCGGATGACATGCAGGACTGTGGCGAGATCCTCAAGAGCTACGTGAGCGCTACGTCACGGATGAGTTCCTAAACAAGCTAATCGCTAACTAGCGGTGTCCCACAGGGACTGCTGAAGTCCTTCTCATCCATGAAGGACGTAGGGATGGTACAGGTCAAGGTTGTGCGAGCAGAGGGCCTCATCGCGGCCGACGTGACCGGTGAGACTCAAATCAAGGAAACGATGGACATTCGGATTTATTTGTTCATTTGTTTATTTGTTTATTTGTTTATTTTACGTTTGTTCTCCCGCTCAGGAAAGAGCGACCCCTTTTGTGTGGTGGAACTCAACAACCAACGCCGACAGACGCAAACTGT
Organism: Hippocampus bargibanti; assembly: GCF_051943395.1. Lineage (NCBI taxonomy): Eukaryota > Metazoa > Chordata > Actinopteri > Syngnathiformes > Syngnathidae > Hippocampus > Hippocampus bargibanti. The sequence goes on from NC_142751.1 coordinate 14,506,307, forward strand.
CTACAAGAATCTCAACCCAGATTGGAACAAAGTGTTCAATTTGTGAGTAGAGCATCTTATTACATAGGAAAAATCTGTACTTAACATGCTATTTCATAGAAATAACCCATATTTTTAATAATAATAATAATAATAATAATAATAATAATAACAATAATAACAATAATAATACAATTCATTTCTAATCGCCTTTCAAAACTCAAGGTCACTTTACAGTCACAGGATAAGTTTTTCTCTGGGTGAGCAGTGGCAGCCACACGCGCCAGCGTTCACTCAACTCGGAAGTAACTCAAATAGATAGCTAGCTAGATGATAATAATAATAATAAGAAGAAGAATCCATTGCATCTACAAGCGCCCCTCAAAACTCTCAAGGACATAGCTAATGGATAGCCTTATAGCTAATAGCTAGCTAGATAGCTGGCAAATAGATAGCTAGCTAGGTAGCTAGCTACAGATGTTGTTACATTGGAACAAGGTGTATCTAACATATTACATAGGAATAACCTGTATTTTAGTATAATGTCCGCGTGGTGGTGTTAGTCAGGTGAAGGACATTCACTCGGTGTTGGAAGTCACCGTCCTGGACGAGGACAGAGACCGCAGTGCCGACTTCCTGGGCAAAGTTGCCATCCCGTTGTTGCACGTGAGCGGTGGCGAGCAGAAGGGGTACGTGCTGAAGAACAAAGAGTTGAATGGTTGCAGTAAGGGTGTCATCTTCTTGGAGGTCGATGTGGTCTTCAACGCCGTGAGTTGGACATATTTGAACCCCTCCCCCCCGTCTTCCATGATCTTTTTGGAGTCATGTGACCCTGTTGTCTGTTGACAGGTGAAAGCGGCGTTAAGGACGTTTTCTCCCGCTGAGCAGAAATTGATTGAAGATGAACCCAAAGTATCCAAAGATGTATGTCAACATTTGACAGGTCTGATGACGATCGCTAGCATGACGTGGAACACGCTAACGCTCCATCTTGTTGTCCTATCCGCCCGCTCAGCTGCTGTATCAGAATATTGTCCGCGTGAGACGATGCGTCATGGTCCTCTTCAACTTGGCCTCGTTCATCAAAAGCTGCTTCCAGTGGGAATCCACGCAACGTAGCCTCATTGCCTTCATTGTATGAAAAAAACGCACAAATACGCGTGTGCTAGCATGCTAGCATGCTAGCTGCTCACTCGACTTTGCGTTCAGGTCTTCGTAGTGGTTGTATGGAACTTCCAAGTCTTCATGATACCTCTGGCGCTCTTGCTATTGCTCGTCTGGAATTTTTTCCTCTCGTGGAACTGCCAGATTGACGACACGGTGAGAGAAGTACAGTGATACCTCGCTTTACGAAGCCCTTGGCCTACGAACTTTTCGGTTTATGAACGTTAAATTTATGAAAATTTTACCTTGGCATACGAACTATTTTTCGGGATACACACAGAGCGCCACAATGAGTGATGTGTCGTTCGCTAACAAGAAAACTGTTTTTGTCCTCTATTCCCCGCCCCAAGTCTTCGGTTAAAGCCACGTGATTGGTCAAGAACGCAGCAGTGAGGGGAGGTGGTTTAAATATTAAAGAGACAGGCAGATGACAGAAAGAGTGACAAAATGGATAGAAAACAGTGAAATTTGGACTTGTATCAACTTTGATAGTTCAAAGGTAGAGTGTAGACTGCAAGGTTAAAATTCCCATCAATCAGGCTCCACAAATAACCTGCATAAGCCATCTGTACACTTGATACAAAAAGCTATCAGCCCAGCTAAACATAACACAGTTGATGAGGAACAAGGTAAAATTATGGCAGAGAAAGCACCTACAAGGGATCATTCCTCAAGATGGTGAAAGAAGAAGGCTACGTTCCTCATCAAATGTTCCATCAAGCCATCAACGACCATCACAAAGGTAAATAAAACGACTTTATGATACAGTACAGTTTATTTCTTTAATTATAATACCATAGCATATTTATTATACGTAAAATAAGGTAGATTTTGTGTAGTTTTAAGGCTTAGAAAGTAGAAAATTATGTTTTATGGGAACCTGGGAACGTATTATTCTCATTTTAATGGTTTCCTATGGGAAATTAATTTTTGGCAGACACACTTTTCACCGTACACACTCTGTCTGGGAACCAATTGTGTTCATAAGGCAAGGTATTACTGTATAAATGGAATTGTTCACACCCACAGTAGCGCAGGATGCCCTATCTGTCAGATTCATGGATTTGTCTGCCCGCAGTCGATGGAGGCCATTTTGGAGTGGGACGAGGATGACAAAGAAGTGAGCCTGTCGTGCACGTTGGCTGGAAGCGTTGACCCACACTATGAATGACCCCGTGTGTTGCGTTAACGCTAGGAGGCGGAGTCACGCGGCTTTCTCGACAAACTGAACGCCGTCCAAGACGTTTTCATCAGCGTGCAGAACACTTTGGACCAGGTGGCGTCCTACGGCGAGAGGTTGAAAAAGTAGGTGTCGCCTCGGGATAGTGATTAGATAGCAAATGGCTAGCTAGGTAGCCAGCTAACTAGTTATATAGCGAATAGATAGCTAGCTAGGTAGCCAGATAGCTAATTAGATATCGAATAGATAGCTAGCTAGGTAGCCAGCGAGCTAGTTAGATAGCGAATAGATTGCAAATATATACCAAATAGATAGCTGCTAGGTAGCCAGCGGATAGATAGCAAATAGATACCAAATAGATAGATAGCTAGCTAGGTAGCCAGCTAACTAAATACATACAAATAAATATAAATACATAGAAATATTCATAAATAAACAGATAAATGAATGAATAAATAAAATGAACGGATGAATGCATGAATAACTGAATATGAATGAATACATAAATGGATAAATGACTGAACAAATAAATAAATAGATGAATAAATAAAATGATAAACAAACAATTAAATACATAAATAAGTAAAAAATGAATAATCACCCAGCTCCTTGATGAGCGTCTATCATTTTTTGTTCTTCGCTGAGGATAAAGAATATGTAACTTTGAGTTTATAGGTGTTATATTTATCAGTCTACGCGTGCAACCACATCATACATTAACCTGACTCATATCTTTTTCATATTTCAAATGAGTTTTTATTTTATTTTTTTACTGTATGATGTTTTTTTTCCCGCCTTTACAGTGTGCTGAACTGGACGGTGCCTTTCCTGAGCTGCTTGGCCGTGGCCTCTTTGTGTCTTCTGGCCTTTCTGCTTTACCTCATCCCGTTGCGCTACCTCGTGCTAGCGTGGGGTGAGCGCACACAACAAACCCTGCACGCGTGCGCACACATTGTTTAACCAACTTGATACCCCGACAGGCGTTAACAAGTTCACCAAGAAATTACGCAACCCCTACGCCGTGGACAACAACGAACTTGTGGACTTCCTGTCGCGCGTGCCATCCGACATTCAGGTGGTGAGTACAGTGGCAAATTTTATTCATTGTTGACTTATTGTATCACCATAGCGTCATATTGCGAGCTAGCATAACATTGTAAATAAGTCCAACTCGCAGGAGCCGTGCATGGTTGGTGTAGCATCCAATGCAGAGTTCCTCATGAATATTCTACTCAGAATCAGAAGCAATAAAGCTAATTCTGATTGTGAGTAGCAATCATCACATTGGAAAATGTGGAATGGACTCATACTTGGAAGTTGCAATGCTACTTATAATCATCTGAATTGATTCTGATTGATTCTCTGAATCGCAATGATTCTGAAGATAATTCTGATTCTGAGTAGCATTTCAACTTCAAAACATTGGTGCGTTTCATAATTTTCAGTGTCATCATTTGGGATGATACTGAAAAATTATCAAATGGACTAATGTTTATTTCTTTAATTACAATACAATAGCACGTTTACACAAAAAAAAAATACATAAAATAAGGTATACAGTAGTTTAAAGGCTTATTTAGTAGAAAATTCTGTTTTATGTGGACCTGGGAACGGATTATTCTCATTGTAATGGTTTCTTATGGGAAATAATTGTTTGGAAGACACAATTTTCGCCTTACACAGACTTTCTGGGAACCAATTCAGTTTGTAAGCTGAAATATTACTACTTCCGCTATGAGTGAACGCTGGCGTGTGTGGCTGCCGCTGCTCACCTGCAGAAAAAATATCCTGTGACTGTAAAGTGTCCTTGAGCGTTTTGAAAGGCGCTTATAAATGAAATGTATTGTTATTATTGTGTAGTAACAGTTAGCCTCAAAGTGCTAGCATATTGTCAACATGTCACGTGATGCTAAGTGGGTCATGCTAATGCTATTTTACGGCGCATGTGTGCGGCAGATGCAGTATCGCGAGCTGAAGGTGGACGCGGGTCAAAGTTCGAGCAAGCGCAAGAGGACTGATCCCACCTAGTATTCCAATGTACTACACAATGCGTCAAAAACAAAAAAATATAAGATATCGAATTGAATTTTAACTTTATTGGGCAAGAACCTTATTGCTCTGCATCCTGCCTAAGATTATTTTTGGCACGTAATATCATTTTTTGTATCAATATTGTATTTACATCATTTTTTTTTTACATTGTATTCCATTTATGTCAATGCGTTAGCTTGCACAAAAAAAAGAAACTTTTCCAAGTGTTTCCAGCTGTCAATCAGCAGGCACGCTCGCTCGACTGAATTGACATACGTGTGCGATCTATGCAGGATATTTATACGAATGTATACGTGTGTCACATGTTAACATTTATACCCGCATTTCTATTTTATTTTCTATTTTCTATTATTTTCTATTTGTTTTAAGTCACGTTAGCGCACCCAGCATTGTTGATATGTTTTTATTTTCACTATCTATTATAATCTATCACTAGCTATATAGCAATCTAAGTGGCTAGCTATCGACCTAGCTAGCTGTTGGCTATCTATTAGCTATCTACTCGCTGGATAGCTAGCGTTCTATCTGTGTGTTTAATAGTGACATTCAGTGTATTAGCTAGCTAACTATTGAGATAGCTAGATATTAGCTATAGAGCTATCTAGGTGGCTATCTAGCTATCTATCTGTTGGTTATCTATTAGCTATCTACTAGCTAGCTAACTAGGTTTCTATCTATTTACTTCCGGGTTGAGTGAACTCTGGCGCGCGTGGCTGCCGCTGCTCAACCACAGAAAACTTATCCTGTGACTGTAAAGTGACCTTGAGAGTTTTGAAAGGCGCTTATAAATGAAATGTATTGTTTTTATTTTATGACATAAATATGCATTAAACATATATGTCCACCTTGGCTAATAGATGCCCTTATAAATTATTACAATTCCCGTTTTAAAGTTAGCGTACCCCGTACATTAATTGAAATGATAAAAAATGCTCACACAAGCGGAAATGCAGTTTACCGCGCATGCGCACCTTGGCTACCAGTAGTTGAGACGAGCTGGATTTGAGCCAAAATGGCCTCTGTAAAGTCTGTTTAAAATTGTTTTTTTTTTCGTATAAAAGTTGTGGTACGTCGTACAGTCGTTTTAAATGATACAAAACGTATAAAATACGGGTAAAACGTATTAATTGACTGGAATGATTAAACGTGATTTTAAAAAGTTTTAGCGACGTAGTTCGGATCTTATGCTGCAGGTTTTCAAACAGGCATCGGTGTGTCGCTTGTATGACGTGAGCAGCTGCTAATCTGTGTTTTGCTGTCCTCTAGCGGCCATGTTTAACACGACAGGTTTTCAACCAGACGTCCTTATCGGTGTGTCGCTTGTATCACGGGAGCAGCCGTCAATCATGAAAAACGAGGGAAACATCGCGGTAAATGTTTTTTTGTTAATTTAATGTTCATTTTTTTGTTTGTATTTTTACACGTCTTTATTTCCAGGTGCGCGCCTTGGTGTCGCTTCGCAGCTGTTTGGCTTCGTCATCAACAGTCATGACCCTTCAAGATAGCTTTTACATACCCGGTATGTTATATTTTTCTTCCAAAAACATCCATGGTAATTTATTTGAACACTTAAAATGCTCTTAGAATGTGAATATGAGTGTGAATGATTATTTATGTGTAAAATTCGCTGCAGATCGCCTCACGAGCGTAGCGAACTACGATTGTGACGAATCTGTTAGTTTACTTGAAGGACAGTAGTTAGCTCGCTAGAAGAGCTAGCTCTGCTAGCTAGAAGAGCTAGCAGCTCGCTAGAAGAGCTCGCTATCGATTAGTTATCTATTGTGTCCTTGAGAGTTTTATTATTATTATTATTAGCTAGCTAGCTAACTTTCCATCTATTTGATTTATTCCGGGTTGAGTGAATGCTGGCTCGTAGAAAAACTTATCATGTGACTGTAAAGTGACCTTGAGAGTTTTGAAAGGCGCTTAAAAATGAAATGTGTTATTATTATTATAAAAAAGTGACAAAGAGTCAATTTTCACCAAGGTATATTTTTTTATTTCATTTAAATTCCGCATGTTGACAATCATAATTACGGTTGAGGCACACATAGGTTGAGCTTGCGTGTTTTCATGAATGGCAAGTCCTCATGTTTTTTTTCCACCGTTGTTCACGTTGGATGCTAGGTCGCGTAGTCCTTGAGTAACTGTCCCGCGATGACCAATCTTTGGATTTCACTGGTGCCCTCGTAGATTTCGGTGATACGGGCGTCGCGGTAGTGGCGTTCGGCGGGCATATCCGTTACGTAGCCCATCCCGCCTAAAACTTGAATGGCCTGATAGGCGACACGTTATATCATAGTTTCAACCTCAATTAGTTCTCTATGAGTCATTTTTTCTGTCAGTCATGCAAGTAGTCCAACTGCCTCACCTGATGGGAGCAGTAGGTGGCGGCCTCAGACGCGGCTAGTTTGGCCATAGCGGCTTCCTGTAGATGAGGGATTTATTCTGAAAAGGTCTCAGGAGAAGGAAGTCGTCGCGGCGGGTTTTTCCTACCTTGGTGAAAGGTCGTTTGGCGTCGCGTAAGAGGGCCGCCTTCCATGTGAGCAAACGAGCGCTTTCGACGGCGAGCGCCATGTCAGCTAGTTTGAACTAAGCCACAAACAAATCAGGTGAAGCCGAATGCCAAACGCCGACGCACTTTCAACTACGTGAAGCCATCGTTAAAAGAATGAACTTGAAAAAAAAAAATACCCTGACAAACAAACAAAACAAGTACAGGTAACATCCGACTTACGACCGAGTTTCGTTCTGACCAAACGGTCGTAAGTCAAAATGGTCGTAAGTCGAAATAGAATTTTAGAATTAAAATGTAAAAAATAAGTTCTGGAGGTCATGGTCGTAAATACGGGTGGTCGTAAGTCGAGCCGGTCGTACGTCGGATGTTACCTGTAAATAAAATAAAAAATATGCATTACACTTTCTCGCCACTAGGGGCGCCCCAAATCTATTAACCTGTATAGCTTGCAGTTTTCCAATGGACGCTCCGAAGGCGTCACGTTTGTGCGCATAATCGGCGGCGCAGTCCAGCGACGCCTGAGCGATCCCCAGCGCCTGAGCCGCGATACCGATGCGTCCGCTATCCAGAGTTTGCTAGCGGGGGATAGGGGTAGGTCAAAGGCAGCGTTAGCTAAGCCACAGTCGCATATTATGACAATCAAAAAAGGTAACCAACCAAGCACCACTAAACAAAACTGTCCCTTTAAAAAAAGCGCTTTATCGGCACCCAAACAAGAAAAAAACAAAAGCCGAACAAATTCGGGAATGGCACTCAATGTCATATTTTCAATTTCCGAATAAATTTGTGAATGGCAGTTAAAGGACAACCGACACCTTTTTTTTGTTACCTAACTGACATCAGAAAAAACATTTTAGAGCATCTAAAATACCCAAAACATGCAGGCTGATATTTTTAGTCAAATGCAAAAGATTTAGTGTCCCAAAACTGCCACAAAATGAGCTCGGAACTCGCCAGATTCAGAAAGTACATTATTTATGTAATTTTCTTTCTAATTTCACCATCAACGCGGTGTTTTCATATGAAAAAAAAGTACCCAAAATGCATTGTGTCTCGCTTTCTCGGTCAGGGGCGTTCCCTCCGTGACGTCACTTAAGGCATCGTCATCAACTCGAAAACAAGACTTCCTGAATATTCTGCGCGAGTATTAAAACTTATTAGCTATCTATCATCTAGCTAGCTAGCTTTCTATCTATTTGAGTTACTTCAAGGTTGAGTGAACGCTGGCGCGTGTGGCTGCCGCTGCTCACCCACAGAAAAAAACGTATCTGACTGTAAAGTGACTTTGAGAGTTTTGAAAGGCGCTTATAAATGAAATGTATTATTATTATTATTATTATTAAAACATAAAATATAGAGAGTTTTAAAATTTATGGACGCAACTTGTCCGGATGTGTCGGTTGTCCTTTAAGCAACAATTGTTTTTATGGACTACGTTCCATTAGCCTGTCTTTGGTCTTTTCCATGACATGCTAGCATTAAGCTAACGGACTCGCCACTAACATTTTAATTCAACGTACACAAGAAATAGTGGTGATCTGGTTACCATGGCAATCTTGAATCCGGCGCCACGGGGTCCCAACATGTTGTCTAACGGGATTCTGCAATCCTCCAGGATGATGTTAGCAGTGGACGACGCCTTGATGCCCAATTTGTCCTCCTTCTTGCCAAGCGACAGGCCCGGGTGAGGCATGGGCACCAGAAAGGCACTGATGCCCTAAAAAAAAAAATGTGACGAAACAGGCTAGCGTTAGCATCGTGTGCGAAACGCCTCCGGAATGTTGCACTCTTGCCTTGTGTTTTAGCTTCTTGTCAGTAGTGGCGAAAATAACGGCGGCCGAGGCATCCCAGCTGTTGGTGATCCACGCTTTGGTACCGTTCAGGACCCAATGATCGCCATCTTGATGCGCCACCGTTGACGCGGCACCTGCGTCGCTGCCGTTGCCTGAAAGAGGAAGTGACATCATCAGGAGGCGGGCTCACGTTTGGAACTGGTTAGCTGGCTTACCTGGCTCGCTAAGGGCGAAGCAGCCCACCCGATGGCCGCTGGTGAAAGGCTTGATCCATTTCTCTTTCTGGACCTCAGAACCAAACTTCAGGATCGGACCCAAGTAGAGAGACTAACGACATTCCGACTCATCAGTCACCACTCATGACAGCTATTCACGTCGTCATGACAACATGTTTGCTAACACTCACGGTGAAAAGGTTTCTTTAGCCGTCATCTGTACAAATTTGAAGGTGTCGGACGTTTCGCTTCTTATCCAAGATGCTTCTTCAGCGATCTAAAGTCTTACTGGTCGTATCGGCCCTGTGTACTGTGTATATATATATCCCTACTCACAGTAGGGATATATATACAGTATATAGGGCCGATACTACCAGTAAGTACTGGTAGTATCGGCCCTATATATATATCCTTACTCACAGTAGGGATATATACAGTATATAGGGCCGATACTAGCAGTAAGTACTGGTAGTGTCGGCCCTATATATATCCCTATATCACAGTAGGGATATATATAGGGCCGATACTAGCAGTAAGTACTGGTAGTATCGGCCCTATATATATCCCTATATCACAGTAGGGATATATATAGGGCCGATACTACCAGTAAGACTTTAGTTCGCTGAAGAAGCATCTTGTATAAGAAGCGAAACATCCGACACCTTGAAAGAAGTACAGATGACGGCTGAAGAAACCTTTTCATCGATGGACCACTCCTGTACGCCTGAGAGCTTACACAGACGACTTCCACTCACGTTATTGACGGAGACGACCACGCCGGTGCTGGCGCAACCACGGCTGATTTCCTCCATGGCCACACTGTACGCTAGGTAGTCCATTCCGGCACCGCCAAGCTCCTCGGGGATCTCCATGGCCATCACGCCCATGGCGCCCAGTTCCAAGATCTCAACGATACACACATTATGAGCTAGAAGATGACCACTACGGAGAGTTCCTGGACCAAACATACCTGCTGAGCCGGGTACGTCTGCTCTTTGTCCAGCCGTCCGGCGATGGGTGTGAGCTCCCGATCGGCAAAGTCGCGACACGTCCGACGGAGCATATCGTGTGTTTCTGGAAGGTCGGCTAGCTGAGACAGGCCGCGATAGCCACGCATGCAGCCGCCAATGGCTACAAGGAAGTCAATAGCAATTAAGGCTAGCTGGATGTCTATCTAATAGCTATCTAATGGCTGGCTGGCTGGCAGGCTAGTTGGCTGGCTATCTATTAGCTGGCTATCTATTAGCTAGCTGGCTAGTTTTTTATTTATTTGAGTTATTCCGGGTTGAGTGAACACTGGATCATGTGGCTGCCGCTGCTCACCCACAGAAAAACTGATGATGATGATGATTATTATTATTATTATTATTATTATTATGGCCATAAGCTAACCAACTAACTTCATGCTAACTAGGTGAAAGGTCAAAAATGATCATTTTAGCCTGCCTCGGTATGACAATTAAAATATATATCACAAATATTCATGCTTTGGTATATGAAAGACAATTGACGTCGACGTCCCTATTGTAAACTAAATTTAAAAGTTGATTTGCTATGTGGCTAAAACGAGACCAAATGTATAAAGATCACTCAACGCTTGAAAGAAGAGACAAAGCCACGAAGGCTTAAGTTGCAGAGATGCTTGGAGTTTTTTTATTATGATGATGATGATTATTATTATTATTAATAGTTTGGCTTCGTTATGATTAAACGTGGCCCGGATGTGCAAAGATCGGAGCTAAATGTGAGCTCGGCTAGCAAGCGTTAACCATCCCACACGTCGCTTCAGCTCATTTTACTCGCGAAATGTTGTTTTTGTTACGATGAGCCATAAAAGAGGAAAACGGCTCACCTTTGGTTGCTCTGGAGAGAATCGCCGCCATTTTTCTTTCTCCGATTTGCTGCGTTCACGGAACGTCAGAATCGGAAAATGCGACTTAAAATAACGCCAATAACTTTCGACAATGACGAGCTGATGAATGCGCTCAATGTGCAACGTGAATATTTTTTAGGTAAGGTTGCTTTGAATGTTCATATCATCATAGTTATCTTTGCAACATTTTGTTTGTCGACGTAAACTTAAACCAGTGTTTTAAGTTTATGAAACATTGTGAACGTAAACGCAGCAAAGGGCTGACACCGGAAGTGACATTTTGTAGAACTGACATTTTATATAAAAGCTTCACCGTAAACAAATATTTTAGAGAACACTCCGTAACGTACATTGTCGAGAAAGCTCATATGTGCCAAGTTTGTGGTTAAAAAAATCCCTAATAAAGGAAATTTGACAACATTCATCCACACAGGGGAGAGACCTTTTGCCTGCTCAGCTCGCTAGCAAATATTTACACGGCGAGACCATTAGGAAAACCATGCAAGGACGCACACTTATGAGAAACTTTATACGTGCACTGCACACACCATAATACACGCCTTAGCCATGTAAGTTGCCATTTATATGTCAGTGACAGTGAAGAGCTTGAAATTAAATAGTTAAAATGTTTGTGTCATTCTTTGAAGAACTGGGAAACCATTTGTCTGCTCAGTTTGCGGAAAATTATTATGAAAGAGGGGAAACATAACAAATCAAAAGAGAACACGCATTGACAATACACCTTTTTTTGCTTGTGGTAACAGCTTCTCCCGCCCAGAAGTGACATTTAAGAAGACATTCGAGCGAGAAACCTTTCGCCTGCCCAGTGTGTGGCCAAAGATTCACTACAATGGGCTAGCTCAACGTTCACGCAGTTTCGTAACTGTCCGCCAGATGGCAGCAGAGCCGCTGACGTCGTTGGATCCTGTTGATGCTGCGCCTCGCAAAACGGAAGCCATGTTCTGATGCCGGGAGGACTCGTGGACGAGAGGCAGGTGAAGATGATTACACAGACGGCGAAGATGATGAACACAAGATGGCGGCGATGTGGATTTGCTCGTGTGGTTTTCAGCCTGCGGGCGTGAATCCGTTGCTGTGACATAACAGGACGACGTCGTCGCAAGCGAGTAAACATTGATGCAGGTTAGTAGTAACATGACGCATTCACGGGTACGCGCACTAACTCGTGTGTTTGGCATGTGGCGTCCGTCCTCAGGCGTAATGGCGTTCATGTGCGGCTTCTCGCGCTCGCGCAACGGCTCGCGTTCGCCTGCTCGCCAGGATTCCTGCGAACGTGTCAGCGTGTCGGAGCTGGAACGAATTTTAAGCAGCGGCAAGACGGCCTGCAACCACGCCGATCAAGTCTGGCCGGGACTCTACATCGGTGACCAGTCAGTATGCACATGCACACACGCGTTCACGAAACCTCGAAAACAATGGCTGCTGTTTGCTTGTTTGGAACCATGATGGATAGAAAGACATTTTTGTATCGTTTATTGGTACAAAAACATTGTTTGACAGCTATGTAGAGTATGGTTTTTTTAATGACAATTTAAAGTGAGCCTTTTTAGACGACTAAATATCTTTGAAAGTTGAAAAAAATGACCATGTATATAGTAAAGTGTTTTTAGCGCAAAAAAAACGACCATGTATATATAGTAAGGCGTTTTTAGCCCAAAAAACGACCATGTATATAGTAAGGCGTTTTTAAGCGAAAAAAATGACCATGTATAGTAAGGTGTTTTTAGCCGAAAAAAAAACGACCATGTATAGTAAGGCATTTTTAGCCCGAAAAAAAACCACCATGTATAGTAAGGCGTTTTTAGCCGAAAAAAAACGACCATGTAGTAAGGCGTTTTTGACCAAAAAAAAACGACCATGTATAGTAAGGCGTTTTTAGCCGAAAAAAACGACCATGTATAGTAAGGCGTTTTTAGCTGAAAAAAACGACCATGTATAGTAAGGCGTTTTTAGCTGAAAAAAACGACCATGTATAGTAAGGCGTTTTTAAGCGAAAAAAACGACCATGTATAGTAAGGCATTTTTAGCCGAAAAAAAACGACCATGTATAGTAAGGCGTTTTTGACCAAAAAAACGACCATGTATAGTAAGGCATTTTTAGCCGAAAAAAAACGACCATGTATAGTAAGGTGTTTTTAGCCGAAAAAAACGACCATGTATAATAAGACTTTTTTAGTGCAAAAAAACGACCATGTATATAGTAAGGCGTTTTTAACGCAAGAAACAACCATGTATAGTAAGGCGTTTTTGACCAAAAAAACGACCATGTCTAGTAAGGCGTTTTTAGCCCAAAAAAACGACCATGTATAGTAAGGCGTTTTTAGCCGAAAAAAAAACGACCATGTATAGTAAGGCGTTTTTGACCAAAAAAACGGCCATGTATAGTAAGGCGTTTTTAAGCGAAAAAAACGACCATGTATAGTAAGGCGTTTTTAGCCGAAAAAAAAACGACCATGTATAGTAAGGCGTTTTTGACCAAAAAAACGGCCATGTACAGTAAGGCGTTTTTAAGCGAAAAAAACGACCATGTATAGTAAGGCATTTTTAGCCGAAAAAAAACGACCATGTACAGTAAGGCGTTTTTGACCAAAAAAACGACCATGTATAGTAAGGCATTTTTAGCCGAAAAAAAACGACCATGTATAGTAAGGCATTTTTAGCTCAAAAAAACGACCATGTATAGTAAGGCATTTTTAGCCGAAAAAAACGACCATGTATATAGTAAGGCGTTTTTAACGCAAGAAATAACCATGTATAGTAAAGTGTTTTTGACCAAAAAAACGACCATGTCTAGTAAGGCGTTTTTAGCCGAAAAAACGACCACTTATAGTAAGGCGTTTTTGACCCAAAAAAAACACCATGTATAGTAAGGCGTTTTTAGCCCAAAAAAACGACCATGTATAGTAAGGCGTTTTTGGCCGAAAAAAAACGACCATGTATAGTAAGGTGTTTTTAGCCCGAAAAAAAACCCACCATGTGTAGTAAGGCGTTTTTAGCCCAAAAAAACGACCATGTATAGTAAGGCATTTTTAGCCGAAAAAAAACGACCATGTATAGTAAGGCGTTTTTGACCAAAAAAACGACCATGTATAGTAAGGCGTTTTTAGCCGAAAAAAACGACCATGTATAGTAAGGCGTTTTTAGCCCAAAAAAACGGCCATGTATAGTAAGGCGTTTTTAAGCGAAAAAAACGACCATGTATAGTAAGGCGTTTTTAGCCGAAAAAAACGACCATGTATAGTAAGGCATTTTTAGCCGAAAAAAACCGACCATGTATAGTAAGGCATTTTTAGCGCAAAAAAACGACCATGTATAGTAAGGCATTTTTAGCCGAAAAAAACGACCATGTATAGTAAGGCGTTTTTAAGCGAAAAAAACGACCATGTATAGTAAGGCATTTTTAGCCGAAAAAAAACGACCATGTATAGTAAGGCGTTTTTGACCAAAAAAACGACCATGTATAGTAAGGTGTTTTTAGCCGAAAAAAACGACCATGTATAGTAAGGCGTTTTTAGCCCAAAAAAACGGCCATGTATAGTAAGGCGTTTTTAAGCGAAAAAAACGACCATGTATAGTAAGGCATTTTTAGCCGAAAAAAAAACGACCATGTATAGTAAGGCATTTTTAGCGCAAAAAAACGACCATGTATAGTAAGGCATTTTTAGCCGAAAAAAACGACCATGTATAGTAAGGCGTTTTTAAGCGAAAAAAACGACCATGTATAGTAAGGCGTTTTTAGCGTAAAAAAACGACCATGTATAGTAAGGCGTTTTTAGCGTAAAAAAACGACCATGTATAGTAAGGCGTTTTTGACCAAAAAAACGACCATGTATAGTAAGGCATTTTTAGCCGAAAAAAACCGACCATGTATAGTAAGGCATTTTTAGCCGAAAAAAACGACCATGTATAGTAAGGCGTTTTTAAGCGAAAAAAACGACCATGTATAGTAAGGCATTTTTAGCCGAAAAAAACCGACCATGTATAGTAAGGCGTTTTTGACCAAAAAAACGACCATGTATAGTAAGGCGTTTTTAGCCGAAAAAAACGACCATGTATAGTAAGGCGTTTTTAAGCGAAAAAAACGACCATGTATAGTAAGGCATTTTTAGCCGAAAAAAACGGCCATGTATAGTAAGGCGTTTTTAGCCGAAAAAAACGACCATGTATAGTAAGGCATTTTTAGCCGAAAAAAACGACCATGTATAGTAAGGCGTTTTTAAGCGAAAAAAACGACCATGTATAGTAAGGCGTTTTTAGCCCAAAAAAACGACCATGTATAGTAAGGCGTTTTTTACCAAAAAAAACGACCATGTATAGTAAGGCGTTTTTAAGCGAAAAAACCGACCATGTATATAGTAAGGCGTTTTTAGCCCAAAAAAACGACCATGTATAGTAAGGCGTTTTTGACCAAAAAAACGGCCATGTATAGTAAGGCGTTTTTGACCAAAAAAATGACCATGTATAGTAAGGCGTTTTTAACGCAAAAAAAACGACCATGTATGGTAAGGCGTTTTTAGCCGAAAAAACGACCACTTATAGTAAGGCGTTTTTGACCCAAAAAACGACCATGTATAGTAAGGCGTTTTTAGCGTAAAAAAACGACCATGTATAGTAAGGCGTTTTTAGCGTAAAAAAACGACCATGTATAGTAAGGCGTTTTTGACCAAAAAAACGACCATGTATAGTAAGGCATTTTTAGCCGAAAAAAACCGACCATGTATAGTAAGGCATTTTTAGCGCAAAAAAACGACCATGTATAGTAAGGCATTTTTAGCCGAAAAAAACGACCATGTATAGTAAGGCGTTTTTAAGCGAAAAAAACGACCATGTATAGTAAGGCGTTTTTAGCGTAAAAAAACGACCATGTATAGTAAGGCGTTTTTAGCGTAAAAAAACGACCATGTATAGTAAGGCGTTTTTGACCAAAAAAACGGCCATGTATAGTAAGGCGTTTTTAAGCGAAAAAACCGACCATGTATATAGTAAGGCGTTTTTAGCACAAAAAAACGACCATGTATAGTAAGGCGTTTTTGACCAAAAAAACGGCCATGTATAGTAAGGCGTTTTTAAGCGAAAAAAACGACCATGTATAGTAAGGCATTTTTAGCGCAAAAAAACGACCATGTATAGTAAGGCATTTTTAGCCGAAAAAAACGACCATGTATAGTAAGGCGTTTTTAAGCCAAAAAAACGACCATGTATAGTAAGGCGTTTTTAGCGTAAAAAACGACCATGTATAGTAAGGCGTTTTTAAGTGAAAAAAAAACACCATGTATAGTAAGACACTTTTGAGTTGGTACTGCTCTCCTTGTTAAAGCAGATGCACTGTGGTCCACTGGTCAAGATGTCAGCGTATCAGCGGTATGGTCAATGTTCGAATCCTGGTCCAGACCTCTTATACCATATATAGTAAGGCGTTTTGAAGCGAAAAAAACGACCATGTATAGTAAGGCGTTTTTGACCAAAAAAACGACCATGTATAGTAAGACACTTTTGGGTTGGTACTCTTCTCATTGTTAAAGCAGATGCACCGTGGTCCACTGGTTAAGATGTCAGCGTATCAGCGGTATGGTCAAGGTTCGAATCCTGGTCCAGACCTCTTATAAAATGACAGTTTTTCACCCACAAAAACGACCATGTATAGTAAGGCGTTTTGAAGCAAAAAAACGACCATGTATAGTAAGGCGTTTTTGGCGCAAAAAAAACCGACCATGTATAGTAAGTCGTTTTTCGTCCAAAAAAACGACCATGTATAGTAAGGCGTTTTTAGCGCAAAAAAAACGACCATGTATAGTAAGGCGTTTTTAACGCAAGAAACAACCATGTATAATAAGGCGTTTTTGACCCAAAAAACGACCATGTATAGTAAGGCGTTTTTAAGCGAAAAAAACGACCATGTATAGTAAGGCGTTTTTAGCCCAAAAAAACGACCATGTATAGTAAGGCGTTTTTGACCAAAAAAACGACCATGTATAGTAAGGCGTTTTTCGTCCAAAAAACGACCATGTATAGTAAGGCGTTTTTAGCGCAAAAAAAACGACCATGTATAGTAAGGCGTTTTTAACGCAAAAAAACAACCATGTATAATAAGGCGTTTTTGACCCAAAAAACGACCATGTATAGTAAGGCGTTTTTAAGCGAAAAAAACGACCATGTATAGTAAGGTGTTTTTAGCACAAAAAAACGACCATGTATAGTAAGGCGTTTTTCGTCCAAAAAACGACCATGTATAGTAAGGCGTTTTTAAGCGAAAAAAACGACCATGTATAGTAAGGCGTTTTTAAGCGAAAAAAACGACCATGTAGAGTAAGGCGTTTTTAGCCCAAAAAAACGACCATGTATAGTAAGGCGTTTTTGACCAAAAAAACGACCATGTATAGTAAGGCGTTTTTAACGCAAAAAAAAACGACCATGTATAGTAAGGCGTTTTTAGCGAAAAAAAAAAAACGACCACGACCATGTATAGTAAGGCGTTTTTGACGTTTATAGCCAAAAAAAACGACCATGTATAGTAAGGCGAAAAAAAAACAACCATTTTTAAGGCGACCAAAAAAAACGACCATGTAAAGTAAGGCGTTTTTAGTGCAAAAAAAACAACCATGTATAGTAAGGCGTTTTTCGGCAAAAAAAAAACGACCATGTATAGTAAGGCGTTTTTAGCGCAAAAAAAAACAACCATGTATAGTAAGGCGTTTTTGACCAAAAAAACGACCATGTATAGTAAGGCGTTTTTAGCCAAAAAAAACGACCATGTATAGTAAGGCATTTTTAGCGCAAAAAAACGACCATGTATAGTAAGGCGTTTTAGCGCAAAAAACGACCATGTATCGTAAGGCGTTTTAGCGCAAAAAACGACCATGTTTAGTAAGGCGTTTTTCGTCCAAAAAAACGACCATGTATAGTAAGGCGTTTTAGCGCAAAAAACGACCATGTATAGTAGGCGTTTTTAGCGCAAAAAAAACGACCATGTATAGTAAGGCGTTTTTAAGCGAAAAAAACCACCATGTATAGTAAGGCGTTTTTAGCGCAAAAAAAACGACCATGTATAGTAAGGCGTTTTTAGCGCAAAAAAAACGACCATGTATAGTAAGGCGTTTTTCGTCCAAAAAAAACGACCATGTATAGTAAGGCGTTTTTAGCGCAAAAAAAACGACCATGTATAGTAAGGCGTTTTTCGCGCAAAAAAAAACAACCACGTATAGTAAGGCGTTTTTGACCAAAAAAACGACCATGTATATAGTAAGGCGTTTTTAAGCGAAAAAAATGACCATGTATAGTAAGGTGTTTTTAGCCGAAAAAAACCACCATGTATAGTAAGGCGTTTTTGCAAAAAAAAACGACCATGTATAGTAAGGCGTTTTTAAGCGAAAAAAACGACCATGTATAGTAAGGCGTTTTTAAGCGAAAAAAACGACCATGTATAGTAAGGCGTTTTTAGCCCAAAAAAACGACCATGTATAGTAAGGCGTTTTTGACCAAAAAAAACGACCATGTATAGTAAGGCGTTTTTAACGCAAAAAAAACGACCATGTATGGTAAGGCGTTTTTAGCCGAAAAAACGACCACTTATAGTAAGGCGTTTTTGACCCAAAAAACGACCATGTATTGTAAGGCGTTTTTAAGCGAAAAAAACGACCATGTATAGTAAGGCATTTTTCGTCCAAAAAAACGACCATGTATAGTAAGCCGTTTTTAGCCAAAAAAATGACCACTTATAGTAAGGCGTTTTTGACCCAAAAAAACGACCATGTATAGTAAGGCGTTTTTAAGCGAAAAAAACGACCATGTATAGGAAGGCGTTTTTAGCGCAAAAAAAACGACCATGTATAGTAAGGCATTTTTCGTCCAAAAAAACGACCATGTATAGTAAGGCGTTTTTAAGCGGAAAAAAAACGACCATGTATAGTAAGGCGTTTTTAAGCGAAAAAAACGACCATGTATAGTAAGGCATTTTTCGTCCAAAAAAACGACCATGTATAGTAAGGCATTTTTAGCGCAAAAAAACGACCATGTATAGTAAGGCGTTTTTAGCCGAAAAAATGACCACTTATAGTAAGGCGTTTTTAGCGCAAAAAAACGACCATGTATAGTAAGGCATTTTTAAGCGAAAAAAACGACCATGTATAGTAAGGCGTTTTAGCGCAAAAAACGACCATGTATAGTAAGGCGTTTTAGCGCAAAAAATGACCATGTATAGTAAGGCGTTTATAGCGCAAAAAAAACGACCATGTATAGTAAGGCGTTTTTAAGCGAAAAAACCACCATGTATAGTAAGGTGTTTTAGCGCAAAAAAAACGACCATGTATAGTAAGGCGTTTTTTGCGAGAAAAAAAAACAACCATGTATAGTAAGGCGTTTTTGACCAAAAAAAAAACGACCATGTATAGTAAGGCGTTTTTAGCCAAAAAAAACGACCATGTATAGTAAGGCATTTTTAGCGCAAAAAAACGACCATGTATAGTAAGGCGTTTTAGCGCAAAAAACGACCATGTTTAGTAAGGCGTTTTTCGTCCAAAAAAACGACCATGTATAGTAAGGCGTTTTAGCGCAAAAAACGACCATGTATAGTAGGCGTTTTTAGCGCAAAAAAAACGACCACGTATAGTAAGGCGTTTTTAAGCGAAAAAAAAACGACCATGTATAGTAAGGCGTTTTTAGCGCAAAAAAAACGACCATGTATAGTAAGGCGTTTTTCGTCCAAAAAAACCACCATGTATAGTAAGGTATTTTTAGCGCAAAAAACTACCATGTATAGTAAGGCGTTTTTAAGCGCAAAAAACAACAACCATGTATAGTAAGGCGTTTTAGCCCAAAAAAAACGACCATGTATAGTAAGGCGTTTTTAGCGCAAAAAAAACGACCATGTATAGTAAGGCGTTTTTAGCGCAAAAAAAACCACCATGTATAGTAAGGCGTTTTTCGTCCCAAAAAACCACCATGTATAGTAGTATTTTTAGCGCAAAAAACTACCATGTCTAGTAAGGCGTTTTTAGCGCAAAAAACAACAACCATGTATAGTAAGGCGTTTTAGCCAAAAAAAACCGACCATGTATAGTAAGGCGTTTTTAGCGCAAAAAAAAACGACCATGTATAGTAAGGCGTTTTTAGCCAAAAAAAACGACCATGTATAGTAAGGCGTTTTTAGCCCAAAAAAAACGACCATGTATAGTAAGGCGTTTTTAGCCAAAAAAAACGACCATGTATAGTAAGGCGTTTTTAGCCAAAAAAAACGACCATGTATAGTAAGGCGTTTTTAGCCAAAAAAAACGACCATATATAGTAAGGCGTTTTTCGTCCAAAAAAACTACCATGTATAGTAAGGCGTTTTTAGCCAAAAAAAACGACCATGTATAGTAAGGCGTTTTTAGCCAAAAAACGACCATGTATAGTAAGGCGTTTTTAGCCAAAAAAAACGACCATGTATAGTAAGGCGTTTTTAGCGCAAAAAAAAACGACCATGTATAGTAAGGCATTTTTAGCCGAAAAAAACCGACCATGTATAGTAAGGCGTTTTTGACCAAAAAAACGACCATGTATAGTAAGGCGTTTTTAGCCGAAAAAAACGACCATGTATAGTAAGGCGTTTTTAGCGCAAAAAAAACGACCATGTATAGTAAGGCATTTTTCGTCCCAAAAAACGACCATGTATAGTAAGGCGTTTTTAGCGCAAAAAAAACGACCATGTATAGTAAGGCGTTTTTAGCGCAAAAAAAACGACCATGTATAGTAAGGCGTTTTTCGTCCCAAAAAACGACCATGTATAGTAAGGCGTTTTTCGTCCAAAAAAACCACCATGTATAGTAGTATTTTTAGCGCAAAAAACTACCATGTCTAGTAAGGCGTTTTTAGCGCAAAAAACAACAACCATGTATAGTAAGGCGTTTTAGCCAAAAAAAAACCGACCATGTATAGTAAGGCGTTTTTAGCGCAAAAAAAACGACCATGTATAGTAAGGCGTTTTTAGCCAAAAAAAACGACCATGTATAGTAAGGCGTTTTTAGCCCAAAAAAAACGACCATGTATAGTAAGGCGTTTTTAGCCAAAAAAACCGACCATGTATAGTAAGGCGTTTTTAGCCAAAAAAAACGACCATGTATAGTAAGGCGTTTTTAGCCAAAAAAAACGACCATGTATAGTAAGGCGTTTTTCGTCCAAAAAAAACCACCATGTATAGTAGTATTTTTAGCGCAAAAAACTACCATGTATAGTAAGGCGTTTTTAGCCAAAAAAAACCACCATGGTTCGTAAAGTGTCTCTGAAGAATGTATCCATTTTACCTTTTACAGAAACATGGCATCGGATCGTCGGGAGCTCGTGCGCGTTGGTATCACTCACATTGTGAACTGCGCGCAGAGTCGATGGCGCGGCGCCGCCGACTGCTACGCTGGCATGAACGTGACGTATCTTGGCATCGAGGCGCACGACTCGCCCACCTTCGACATGAGCAAAAACTTTTATCCTGCCGCTGAATTCATACACAAAGGACTCACTGGAGGAGGTATTGGTCACGCGTGTGTACATATGTGTGTCATGCATGATTCCGTGTTACATCATGGCTGACATTTGCAGGTAAGGTTTTGGTCCACTGTGCAGTGGGCCTGAGCCGGTCGGCTACGCTAGTGCTAGCTTACCTGATGATCCGGCAGAATTTAACCCTGGTGGAGGCCATCAAGACAGTCAAGGACCACCGCGGGGTCACACCCAACAGAGGATTCCTACGCCAGCTTAGCGGATTGGACGGCATCCTGCGTGAGAGTCGCCGCGCGGCCGCCGCGCAAACCGGCTAATGCTAACGGCTAATGTGACCAGCATGCATACACACGACTGAAAATGAAACAGCTAAAAACTGCCCAGATGATGACAGTTGAGCGACAGCGAGGTTAGGGCTAACGGCTAATGTTCACAGTACAAAACAATAACAAGCCTTTGCTATTTTTTTTCAGTAGCTAACCACAATACATAAGCTAATTAGCTTAACGGAGCTATGACCAAACAAAGAGCGGGATTTGTCAAATTTGTCATGAGCGTTTTGAATACTAATGTGTTACTATTTTTGTTCACATGCTATTTTTTTTTTTTTTTTTTTAGAAAACCAATCCACAAACGTGTCATTAAACAAAAACAAGAAACGCTAAATGTTAGCAGATTAGCAAAAGGAGGACAGCAGGTCTGTTAGCTAATAGATAGATCTGGCTATCTATTAGCTAACAGACCAGATAACCAGATAGCTAACAGCTAGCTAGCTAGACAGCTAGCCAGCCAGCTATCTATTAGCCAGCCAGATGGCTAGCTAATAGATAGCTGGCTAGATAGCAAGCCAGCCAGCTATATCTATTAGCTAAATAGCTAGCTTTCTGTCAATTTAAGTTCCGGGTTGAGTGAACGCTGGCGCGTGTGGCTGCCGCTGCTCACCCACAAAGAAAAACTTATCCTGTGACTGTAAAGTGACCTTGAGAGTTATAAATGACATTTATTATTATAATTACTATTTTTGTTCACGTGCTATTTTTTTAGAATCCACAAACATGTCAATAAACAAAAACAAGAAACGCTAAATGTTAGCAGATTAGCAAAAGGAGGACAGCAGATAGATAGCGATCTGGTTAACAGCTAGCTAGCTAGATAGCTAGCCAGCCAGCCGGCTAGCTAATTGATGGCTAATAGATAGCTGGCTAAATAGCAAGCCAGCCAGCTATATCGATTAGCTAAATAGCTAGCTTTAAATGTCAATATAGCATAATCACTACTAGCTGTTGTTAGCCAGCGATTAGCTATCTATTAGCTCTGGCTATCTACCTATTAGCTATCTAGTGAGCTTTCTCAATCTCATTTGATTGTTTTCAACCACGAGAAGACTCGAGTGGTCAAGTTCGACCATAGCGCAGCGCAAGCTAAGCATGTTTCTTGCTAAAACTTGTCATTTTCTCCGGAGAACGTGGCAAAGTTAACGTGGAATGCTCACTTTAAACTTAGAACTATTCCAGTGTTTTGAAGAGAGATTTGGGTGAGGCAAAAATATAATTATCAGGTTTTATTTCAATACATTTCTCAAGTATCTCTGTTGGAGACTAAACTAAAGGAGGATTTAACTACGACATGAAGCACTATAAAAAAAAAAACATTTCAACAATTTTACTCAGTCACATCGAACAATAACAAATGGGTGCAAAAATGTATTTTGGGTGTAATAACGAACTCCGACCAGCAGGGGTCAGTAATTGGAAACATTTGCAAAGGATTCAAGGACGACGCCTGCGGCTAGCGAGCTAACTGGTTAGCTTATTAGCTTTCCTCGTTTAGCTTTTGGAACTTAAAACTGCCGATATTGATGTTCATATTAGCTAGCCACTTTGGGGGGACCAACATACGTTCTTTTTTGTACACATGAGTAAACGTAAATATTTGTAATGTGAACATTTGGTGCTTATATCACAGTTTTGTCATGTTTAAACTTTAAAGTAAAACGTGTTCCTATTTATATGTTAAACGTGTGGTGTGGTTCTGTACCGTGACTTTCATTTCTATGAATTTATGGTGAATATACAATATTTCTTTTTTTAAAATTATAAACTGCCTGCTCTTAATAAATATTTAATGTTGGTCACTAAGCATTTTTGTTGACTCTCTTTATACATGATGGCTAGTAGGTCGTGTTTGTTTGACAAATAAATATTTTAAATATAATTGTATTTTCATATCTATATATGTCGTATTAATGTCTACACACTTTTTTTTGGGGGGGGGGGGATAAAATAAAATTAAGGTGTCTTGACATGTATAGCAGTGTTTTTATCATATTTTTTTAAAAAAGGTACAATTTTGGGGCTTATGAAACTTATTTGGCAAGTCGTCTCTTTGGGAGATTTCTATTTATGTATTTATTTATTCACTTATTTATTTATTGTTTTATTTATTTTTCAAAGGATTAACTGAAAAAAGCTTGCGAAGAACGATGACGTGACGCAAAAGGGTAGTAGTTTGAAGGGTCTAATTACAGTGATACCTTGGCTCACAAACTTAATTGGTTCCCAGAAAGAAATGTGTCAAGCAAAAAGTGTGTATCCCAAAAATTAATTCCCCATAGGAAAGCATTAAAATGAGAATAATCCGTTCCCAGGTCGCCATAAATCATAATTTTCTAATTTTCTAATCGTTAAAACTACACAAAATATACGTTATTTTATGTATAATAAATGTGCTATTGTATTATAATATGTTCTGTTTAACTTGGTTGATAGCTTTTTGCATCGAGTGTACAGATGGCTTGTGCGGGTTATTTGTGGAGCCTGATTGATGGGATATTTTAACCTTGCAGTCTACACTCTGCCTTTGAACTGTCAAAGTTGAAACTGTCACTGTTATCTGCCTGTCTCTTTAATGTTTAAAGCACCTCCCCTCACTGCTGCGTTCTTGACCAATCACGTGGCTTGAACCGAAAACTGGGGTGGGGAATACAGGACAAAAACAGTCGGCTGCCATTTTGTTGTTAGGAGAGCGCGCTGGTTCGCGAACAACACATCACTCATTGAGGCAGCTCTGTGTGTATCCCGAAAAAAGTTTGTATGCCAAGGTAGAATTGTCATAAATTTAACGTTCGTAAACCGAGGTATCACTGTATTTACGTATTTATCGATTTATTTATCTATTTAAGAAGACGTGACATAAAAGTGCTACCGTGATTTTGTGGAAACGCAATAGCGAGCAGGTGTTGGGGGTTCTGGAGCTACTCGAGTTGGCCGCTATTCATGATAACCACCTTGGCTTTGGGGGTTCCGTTTTTGGTGCCTTGCTTTTCCATCGCCTTGAGTACATCAGTGCCATCCAGCAGTTTCCCAAACACCACATGCTTACCGTCCAACCTGCACGCAAACGGACACCAAAACATCGGAGTGTTCATTTAGGAGTAAACTATGTTTTTAATCAGGAATTTAAGATTTATTTTTCTTTTGAAAAAAATAGTTTGTGTGCATATTTACACTATGTGGGTGTCGGATACTCACCAGTCGGTTTTATCTGTGCAAAGGAAGAACTGCGAGCCATTGGTATTGGCTCCGGCGTTGGCCATGGAAAGCGTCCCAAAACCGGCGTGCTTCAGCTTAAAGTTCTCATCAGCGAAGGACTCACCATAGATGGACTTCCCTCCCGTCCCGTTGTGGTTGGTAAAGTCACCGCCCTGCAACGCCACGAAACATTAGCGTTAGCCACATCCTGATGAAAACAGATGGACAGAAAAAAAATGCAGCCAAAACTTTTTCATACCTGGCACATGAACTTGGGAATGATGCGATGAAAAGTGGATCCCTTGTACCCAAAACCTTTCTCGCCGGTGCAAAGGGCCCGGAAATTCTCTGCCAATATAAAATAATCCATTAACAAGGTGGCCATTTTGTGTGTTTATTGTTTTCCGACTGCATTACCATGGAATCTTGCTCCATGAAATTGGATGCATTTACTGTCATTTTAACACACTAAACTGCTACCAGTACGATGGATGATCAATAAATGTAATCTACAGCAACAAAATTACAGAATGATGACGGTTCAAAGATATATAAATATTGCTTTCGACGGCCCCGTTAATTTTTTTCACGCTTTCTTATTGCTTAGTTGATTGACAGCCGGTCATGGAGAGGCATACGTTCACCTACCAGCAGTTTTTGGAACTACGTCCGCAAAAAGCTGCAACAAAAAAAAAACAACACATTCATAATTTAAAAGTGGCTATTATTGTCATTCTCATTGTTATAACGACCAAAACGTGTTATTTGTTGGTTTTTTACGACGCTAGTTGGCTTCACTGGGAGCATATGACGTCACCTATTCACACTGATAACAACGAACAAATCTTCGAGATGTTTCTATATTTATTCCAAATGCTATTTTATCTCTTTTTTTTGTATCCATTTGACTTTCCGCCTGTGCACGACGCAAGGTGACGCTTAACACGAGCGACTTTCGACAAATAATCGATAAAATACGTTGGGAAAATAATTTGAATTAATTTACCTCCATTGTGATCCTCCCAGCCTGGACGTCAGCAATGGTGATATCGAAGAAAACCACGGGGTTTGACATCTTTTAATTGTAAATAAAATGATTGTATATTTATAAAATTTGAATTACAACAGGCGTCTGACGACAGAATCAGTGCGGGAGTAGTTTTATGCTAACCTAATCAACATCATTATCAGAAGCCAACACAGCCGGGTCCTTTGAGAGAACTAACCAATAGCGACGAAAGGTGGGCGGGTCTTAAAGGTAAAAAAAAAGAGTAACGATTAAATTGTGGTCACAGCAGTCCGTGCGGGCGGTGCTAACCACTCCACAGCCTGTAATTCTATTTTAATCTCGGCGTTACTAGGGTTACGAATCAAACGCACACTTTTGAAAAAAAGTAGGACCGTGTTGCATTTTAAATTATGTATTGAAAGCATAAGCCATTTTTCTTTTTAAAAAGTATTACATTAAATTAATCATAGAAAACGAATTCACTTGTGACTTTTACCATTATATCATTTGTGTAAATGTAAATTTCTCCACTGCGAGACGAATAAAAGTACATTCCAATCCAATCCATTTGTATCATAATATTTACCCCTTTAGAGCAGGAAACTTAAAAATAAGTCAAATGATTTATATTTCTCTCAGTCCCACATACAAATAGAAGTTTGTCGAAATAATAAAGTGGTTTTAATCCTCATCTTCCAGCTCCAGCGAAAAAAACCCAAAAGCAACCGCAGGTACAATCAATGATAATAAATGATTACAAAATAAATAGAAAACAATGGCAATTAAAATGTGTTACAAAATATGTGCAATAGTTTACATCTTAAAAACGTGTTTTCTAGTAAATTTGCAGTTCAATAGTCACTTTTTTTTTACCCCCAAATAAAATGCCGTTTTGGGAAGTGTCTGTTAGGGGAAAGAAGAATTAAAAAAAAGATCGAACAATAATGAACAGGAGGAAGAAGAACAATAAGAACACACGTAATGCGATGAAAATAGGGAAATATTCACATATAGCCTAATATGAATAATAATGCCTAATTATTATAATATGGAATCAATGGAATGTGGGCATTGTTTGTCTCAATAGTTTGTCATGTTCGCCGCCAACATTGGGAAGCCATTTGAGTTTTTTTTTTTGTCCCTAAACCAAGTTGTATAAAATGGTAGGACAACAACATGTTACTTGCCAGGCAAAACTGTGTACTACTTATTGACCATCTGTACCCGATAACCAGTGAAGCGCTATTATGTCACTACTCTACTATACAGTATATACTACAGAATTTAGAAATGGAAATGTTACATCATTGGTTGTGCTTGTAGTCTGCAATTTGTCAACCGGTGCAGAATTTTGCCTTACTAGAATCATGTAGTTGTCCAACTAGCATGCTAAAGTCGCTAACCGTCGGGCTGCCATGAAAACAACAAATAGTCAGAAAGTCGCCGGGGAGGGCGCCATGTAAGATTGAGGACATCATTGCTCAGATATGGGTGAAGTGAGGGCAATGGGAGCATAATGGGTGGGGGAGGAGTAATAATAATAATAATAATAATAATAATAATAATAATAATAATAATTTCATTCATAAGCGCCTTTCAAAACTCTCAAGGTCACTTTACAGTCACAAGATACCTTTTTCAGGGTGGGTGAGCAGCGGCAGTGACACGCGCCAGCGTTCACTCAACCCGAAAGTAACTCAAATAGATAGAAAGCTAGCTCGCTAGTTAATAATAATAATAATCCATTTCATTTGTAAGCGCCAAATATCATTCCCTCCCCTTCTAACTAAAACTTTGGTGCTACAAGTCGAATCCAGGTATCTATCTATCTATCTATCTATCTATCTATCTATCTATCTATCTATCTATCTATCTATCTATCTATCTATCTATCTATCTATTATTGAGAGTTTTGAAAGGCACTTAGAAATCAAATGGATTATTATTATTAGTAGTATTATTAGCTAGCTAGCTGGCTGGCTATCTGTTAGCTATCTGGTGGCTGGCTAGCTATCTATTAGCTGGCTAGTTAGCTGGCTAGCTGTCTATTGGCTATCTAGTGGCTATATGGCTAGTTAGCCGGCTATCTATTAGCTGGCTAGTTAGTTAGCTGGCTATCTATTAGATAGCTAGCTGGCTATCTATTAGCTATCTAATGGCTAGCTAGCTAGCTTTTTATTTATTTGTGTTGTTCCGGGCTGAGTGAGCGCTGGCACATGTGGCTGCCACTACTCACCCACAGAAAAACTGACCCAGTGACTGTAAAGCGAGTTTTTAGCAATTTAACATGGCTAAAAGATACAGTAAATAAAATTATCCACATCCTTCCTCGCCTGTATGCAGCGAACGCTGCGTTTTTTTGACGTTTTGTGAAAAAGGATCCGAGTGACAAATTGGGGGAGGGGACGACGACGACACCAAAGACAAAAGACGATGACAGAGAAGATGAGAAAGAAGGAGAACGTGAAGAGGAACGAGGGGGAAATGCTCAGTTGTTCTCAAAGAGCGACAAAAGGTCATCGCTGCTGTTGCTGGGGAGGTCGGGTGGACCCAAGTAGGACAACAGCTCATCCGGGTTGGTCAGCTCAGGCAGAAGCTACAACAAATATTTTAGAGGAAAAAATGATAGAGATTAGACAGAATAAGAAGTTATCATATTTAAAAGTTTCATGCCGTTATATGCTTAGTCAACATATGTGACTCAAATACATAATTGAAGCACATTCAGGCGTCTGTCATGAATGACCGCGTCTCCTGCCGGCAGTAAAGACAATCTTTCTTGGTCCGAACATCTCTGACAAAAAGATCACTCAAAAAAAAAAACTATAAAAGAAAGAAAAAAAAATGCAGAATGATAAGAAATAGCTCACATCTAGCGAGTGATCGGCCGCCTCAGCGCCGGCCCCTCCCTGGGGAGCCCCCAGAGCGAAAGAGCCCTCGGCGTGTAGCCGTGGTGCATTGTGGGAAGCGGCCCCGCTCCTCTCCTCGCCGAGATTCTGGTTGCCGTGTTGCGGGAGCAAGGCATTGTGGGAAGGGTGCGGCGCCTGGAAGAACAATAATAGGCGGAGGCTGAGAGGAAGCGCGACAGTTGGCCAGCAGCTGCGCGCGACAATTCGCTAACCGGAGAAAGAGGGGTGGGGGGTGCTAGCTTAATGGCTCTCGGCGGCGCTAACAAGGCAGCAGGAAAAGACAGTCAGCTGACAGTCAAGCGTTCACTATGAGACATATTTTTAATCTTTAATATATTTTTTTTTTTTTACTGGCGAGTCTGAATTCAAAGTCGCGCAGCTTCTGTGCGTTCCCATGCCTCAGCTAGCTAATAGCTAATAGCTAGCTAAGATTATTGACATTGATGGTGCCCAATCACTGTTGTAAAAAAAAAAGTGATTGGGCACCATCAATGCCAATAATCTTAGCTAGCTAGCTACCTAGCTTTCTATCGATTTGAGTTACTTCCGGTTTGAGTGAACGCTGGCGCGTGTGGCTGCCGCTGCTCACCCACAGAAAAACTGATCCTGTGACTGTAAAGTGACCTTGGGAGTTTTGAAAGGCGCTTAGAAATCAAATGTATTATTATTATTATTATTATTATTATTATTATCATTATTATCTCTGCTCTGTCATGCATATTAGCATATTTGACAATAAAGCTGACCTAGACTTTGATGATGATGATGATGATTATTATTATTATTATTATTATTATTATGAGATGTATTTTTAAGCTTTGACTTTGACTTTTTTCTGTGCGGTCCCATTCCACGATTTCCCGGTATTATCTTTTCCCACCACTGGAATGATAATGCTAATTTCTGTTAGCCAGTCAATGGGAATTCACATTATATGTTAGCATTAAGCTAGCAAAATTTCATTTTGAAAATGGACGAGCTTGTGAATTTTCTTATCCTCCTCATCCTAGCTGTCCTCAGGCAGGAGGCTGGGGACACCCTGAACTGTTTTCCTAGCCAACGGCAGGGCACACTGAGATAAACAATTCGCATTCACAGTCACACATAAGGAGAGTTTCAAATGTTCCATGCATGTTTTTTTGGAATGTGGGAGGAAAACCAGGTAGGTAAACCTGCAAATTTCACACCGTTTTTCAATGTTTTCACTCCAAATGTTCCGAGTGTCCATTTCCTCAAGATAATAAGAGGACGTTATTGTACGGGTGCGCTCGGACCGTTGGCAATAAAAGCATGGCGGTTACATAAGCGCTAAAAAGAAAGAGGCTAGCAGCGCCCAAGGCGTCAACATCGATGGAAAAGCGCCTGGTCTGGCTTACCTGCTCGGGTTGGTAAGACAACGGCGGGCCGGACGAAGGGTACTCCCCCAACGTGGGCGTACCGGGAGTGTTTGGGAATTCAGGGAAACTCGACTGGCTAGCAAAGCCTCGACTCCCTGAAAAAAAAAAAAAAAAACGGGAACAATGTCAGGAGGAAGAGGAAAAAAAAAGAAAGAAAGAACATTCCGGGTCACGTAGCATCATGCTACTTAGCTTGAAAGCTTCTTTTCTTTTTATTCATCGATGTTCCGATGACCCGTTGAGGCCTGATCTAACTTTTTTTCCCCCGATGGAAAAATAAGCAAATTATTACCAGTTAACAAAAGTATATAAAGTTGTGGGGGAGAAAGAAAAATCTGAAAAAATAGCTATGAAAAGCATTCTTAAGATGAGTCATATTTCGCCAGAATTCAAAAATGTATAAATAAGCACGTTATTATCAGTTGGCACTTAATAAAAATACATGTAGTTGATTATAAAAATAAAACAAAAATCAGGAGAAAAAAAATATAAATAATAATAATAACAATAATGATATCAACAATAATAATAATAATAATACAATAATACTAACAATAATAGCTGCTGTGAAATGGAAATTTCTTCACTGTGAGACGAATAAAGGCAAATCCAATCCAATAATACTAACAATAATAATACAAATAATTATAATAATAATAATAATAATAACACTAATAATAATAATAATAATAATAATAATAATAATAATAATAATAACAATAAAAATAATACTAATAATAATAATAATAATAATAATAAATTTCATTTTTAAAGCGCCTTTTAAAACTCTCAATGACAATTTTCAGTCATATATAGTTGCTGAAAGAAAAATGAAACAAATCAGAAATCATATCTATTAAAAGCATTTTTTATGAGTCACCTTTTTCAGAATAAAAAAAAGGTATTAATAAGCAAATTATAAGTTGGCAGTTAATATAAATATATCATACTAATACTACTAATAATACTAATAATAATAATACTACTAATAATACTACTACTACTACTACTAATAATAATAATAATAAATTTCATTTTTAAAGCGCCTTTTAAAACTCTCAATGACAATTTTAAGTCATATATAGTAGCTGAAAGAAAAATAAAAAAAATCAGAAATCATATCTATTAAAAGCATTTTTTATGAGTCACCTTTTTCAGAATAAAAAAAAAGTATTAATAAGCAAATTATAAGTTGGCAGTTAATATAAATATATCATACTAATACTACTAATAATACTAATAATAATAATACTACTAATAATACTACTACTACTACTACTAATAATAATAATAATAAAATTTCATTTTTAAAGCGCCTTTTAAAACTCTCAATGACAATTTTAAGTCATATATAGTAGCTGAAAGAAAAATAAAAAAAATCAGAAATCATATCTATTAAAAGCATTTTTTATGAGTCACCTTTTTCAGAATAAAAAAAAAGTATTAATAAGCAAATTATAAGTTGGCAGTTAATATAAATATATAATACTACTACTACTACTACTACTACTACTAATAATAATAATAATAATAATAATAATACATGTCATTTAAAAGTGCCTTTCAAAACTCTCAATGACAATTTTCAGTCATATATAGTTGCTGAAAGAAAAATAAAAAAAATCAGAAATCATATCTATTAAAAGCATTTTTTATGAGTCACCTTTTTCAGAATAAAAAAAGGGTATTAATAAGCAAATTATAAGTTGGCAGTTAATATAAATATATAATACTACTACTACTATTACTACTAATAATAATAATAATAATAATAATAATACATGTCATTTAAAAGTGCCTTTCAAAACTCTGAATGACCATTTCCAGTCATATACAGTTGCTGAAAGAAAAATGAAATGATATCTATTAAAAGCGTTTTTAAGCTAAGTCACCTTTCTTCAGAATAAAATTCTCCAAATATTTGGCGATCTTTGTGCGGTTCTCTCCTCACCAGGTCTGTTGTAATCTGGGCTGCCCCGGTTCCCCCCAGCCGGCGGGCCAGAACCCGCATACGGCGAGGAGGCGGGTCCCAACGCGGCGATCATCTCCATAACGTTGGGCAGCAACATGTGACTGGGACTGACGGTCCGACAGCGTTTGAGCGCCGGCCCGTCGGACTCCTCCTTCACGTGCAGGTCAGGTTTGACCGGCACGGGCCTCCAGCCGCACAACGGGTCGATGGTGATCTCCTCGTAATCGGAACTGGCGGACCGACATGGCGAATGAGCCCGCTGCCCAAAGCGCCAATCCCGAAGCGGGATCAAGACTTACTTCTGGATGTAGACCAGGATCCCCAGCATGTACTGATCCACCTCCAGACCCTCCAGCAGAGCCGTCTTACTGAAATGACAGCACCGCGCGACGTCACTTTTTCTACCGTATTGATAGACAATAGGCAAAATAGAAGTTATCACATGTAAAAGGTTTCATGCTTAGAAGGCCCACAATGGAAGCACAGAAAATCTGGGGTCAATGTGAGGTGAACAGACACAGCCTGTTAAACTGTCATCTTCATGTAGGAGATCTGGCCTTGGACTAATTTACGACTTGCTAAACTCCTTCACAGGAAGAGGTCATTAGCCAGGTTACAAATCTATCACTTCATGGGAAGGACAACCAATTAAAATGTCTACATTCTGTTGTTTTATAGTTGTTGGTGCGTGGGACGTGCAGGGGTGTGGTATTAGCTGTCTGTCTATTTATCTATCTATCAGCTATCTAGCTAGCTTTCTATCTATTTGAGTTACTTGCGGGTTAATCGAATACTGACGCGTGCGAAGGAAAGCTAATTGAAATGCGAGTGATTTTCTAGGTATTAGCTATCTATTCACGAGCTATTAGCTATCTATTCACGAGCTATTAGCTATCGATTCGCTAGCTATTATCTATCTCTTCGCGAGCTAGCGAGCTTGCGATCCATTTGAGTTACTTCCGGGTTGAGTGAACACTGGCGCGTGTGGCTGCCGCTGCTCACCCATAGAAAAACGTATCCTGTGACTGTAAAGTGACCTCGAGAGTTTTCAAAGGCGCTTATAAACGAAATGGATGATTATTATTATTATGGCTGATAAAATGGTCAAGCTTTTTTAACCCTTTCATCCAACCTGTTTATAGATCGATCATCGTAATGCTCCATAGACACCTACTTGCAGACGGGACACCTCCATGTTCCTCGTTCACAGTTGAGTTGCAGGTACGACTCCAGGTCAAAACACTACAACAAAAAAGATATTTTTAATCAATTTCAAGATACCGAGCGACATATCGTCACCATCAAATGTCCCAAACTTGTATGTGACGGCAATCGTGTCCTCGTGCCGGCAGTTGAATGCGCCGGAAGGTGATTGGACATTTGAGCGAAACTTTGATGGCCGTTTGCTCGACACCGTCCTCTCCGTTTAGCCCGGGGGTCCCAGGGATGGTGCCGCTGCTGAAGTTTCTCTTGACTGAAACGTACAAACGATGTAGACTTTCTGAATCTCGCCGGTTTTGAGCTCATTTTGTGTCAGTTTTGGGACACTTGAAGTCATTTTATTGGCGTTTGATGACATTTGACTACAAATATCAGCCTGCGTGTTTTGAGTATTTTCGATGCTATAAAACGTTTTTCTGGTGTGAGTTCGGAAACAAAAAAATGGTGTGGGTTGTCCTTTAAACTTGGCATGATATAAGTGAGGTATGGGGTGTGCATCTCACTTTTGGTGATGCAGTGCTCGGCAGGCAGCAGTCGCTTCTTCATGAGTCCTTGCAGCACCGACCTGACGGAGGGCCGATGGACCAGCTGCAGCACGAACAAATGGGACTGCGGAAACAAAAGGCGATCTTTGAGAAGAAAAAAAAAAACAACAACGAGATCCAAAATAAACATGGAGGTGCTACGTTGAAACCTTCAAACTTACGCAGCAGCAGGCGGTGACGGTGATCTGGACCGTATTGCGACCGGGTTGGCACACTTGCTTGAGGTACAAGGCCTTGTGGGAGGTCTTGTTGTCGCCGCGCTCGATGGACAAGGGCGTGGCGTTGACGCTCACCTGCACCGAGGCGGGCCAGTTGGTGTTCATCTGCCGATCCTCGTGGTGGTAGCACTTGAACTGCAGCTCCAGATCTGGCCTGCAAAGGGAATGGCGGAATAATACGTTTCATTTCTAAGCGCCTTTCAAAACTCTCAAGGACACGTTACAGTCATCGGATCGGTTTTTCTGCGGGTGAGAAGCGGCAGCCACATGCGCCAGTGAGGTAACTCAAATAGACAGAAAGCTAGCCATCTAGCTAACAGATAGCTAATAGATAGCCAACTAGACAGTTAGCTAACTAGATAGTCATATAGCTAATAAATAGCCAGCTACGTAGCTAGCTAGCCAGATAGCTAATAGATAGGTAGCTAGCTAGTAGATCGCAAATATATTGATAGCTATGTAGCTAGCTAATAGATAGACAATGGATAGCAAATAGATAGCTAGCCAGCAAGCCAGATAACTAATAGATAACAAATAGATAGGTAGCTAGCTAAGAGATAGCAAATATATTGACAGCCAGGTAGCTAGCTAATAGATAGAAAATGGATAGTAAATAGTTAGCTAGCTAGGTAGCTAGACACATAACTAATAGAAAGCCAATAGATAGCAAAAGGATAGCCAGCTACGTAGCTAGCTAATAGATAGCAAATAGATAGAACTCTAGCCAAGCGGCTATAATAATAATAATAATAATAATAATAATAATAATAATAGTTATTATTATTAATGATAATAATAATGATAATAATAATAATAATAATAAATGTCATTTATAAGCACCTTTCAAAACTCTCAATGACAATTTTCAGTCATATATAGTTGCTACAAAAAAATAATCAGAAATCATATCTATTTAAAGCGTTTTTAAGATGAGTCATCTTTCTTCAGAATAAAATTCAAAAAAAAAAAAAACACATCTCCAAATATTTGTAAATCTTTGTGCTTCTGTGAATTTGGAAATGTGTCCGCCTTACCTCATCATGAGCGTTTTGTAGACGGAGTCTCGTAGCTGGAAGGCGTGGTTACTGACCGCCAAATTGTGCTCCAATCTGAAAGGCTCCAAAACCACGCCGTCGCGTACCGGGAAGGTCAGGCGGAGGTCGTCACTGGGGTTGCCTTGAGCGGGAAGAAACAACACAAAAGCAAGATGTAAATATGGATTGATGGCAATACAGCAACATATATCAACCTTTCTTGATACTTGCACTGTGTACAGTTTTTTTAATGAAACGCTTTTGCACATATACAGTATACAGTTGACAATTTTGTTTTGCTATGCTTACAATATCTTGTTTTCTATCCTTTCATCCCTTTTCAAATTGCTGCGGTGGACTGCAAATTTCCCCATTGTGGGACAAATAAAGGTTTTCTGGTTCTGATGTGGGTGTGATAATGTCTAGATGAGATAGGTAGGGGGTGGAGGGAAAATCCCAAACGACGGCGTTAACTGTTAACGGAATCAGAGCACCCTCCGCACCCTGCCCACCACCTTTTCCAGTGACCGATTCATGCGCAGCTTCTTCCCTCGTCGCTATTAACTCTCTAAACCAGGGGTGTCAAAGTAATTTTTTGCCGCGGGCCACATTGTAGTTATGGATTCCTCTCGAGGGCCGTTATGAATTTGGGGAAGCCATTAGAATGTTTAATCCCCTCCACATATTACATCTAGAGCACACATAAAATTAACGAATAACTCGTTTTCAAATCTGAAGTCAAGAATAATGACTGTTCTTGTGGTTTACATCCAAAAATATGACATTTTGGTTCGGATTTTAGCAAGCATCATGGAATTTCACAAGTTTGATTTGCTTTCGCGGGCCGAAAAAAAAATGATGTGGCGGGCCGGATTTGGCCCGCGGGCCTTGACTTTGACACCTGTGCTCTAAACCTAGGGTGTCAAAGTCATTTTTTTGCCACATTGTTGTTATAGTTTCCTCTCGAGGGCCGTTATAAAATTAGGGGAAGCCATGAGAATGTTTCATCCCCTCCACATATTACATCTAGAGCGTACAACATATTATATCAACATATTAACGATAAACTAGTTTTCAAATTTGAAGTAAAAAAATCATGATTCTTATTGTGGAAAATGTGAAATTTTGGTTCAGACTTTAGCAAGCAATAAGTTTCATTTGCTTCCGCGGGCCGAATAAAACTATGTGGCGGGCCGGATTTGGCCCCCGGGCCTTGACTTTGACACCTGTGCTCGAAACAGTAACTGTGCTTCTTTGCAATTTTGCACAACCCTGCCGAACAGCATCATTGTAGCTCCAGCAATTTGATTAGATTAGATTAGCCTTGATTAGTGTCCTCCATGTCTTTTTTTTTAACGATGATACTAGTGCAGCGTGTTCTACCGGAGACAAATTCCTTGTATGTTCTGCATACACGGCCAAATAAAGATGATTCTGATTAACGCCTCACCTGTGGCAGTCTGCGGGCCGCCCATGTTGCTTTTGACATCGGGGGGCAAGTAGGGGGATTTGGTCTCCTGGCCCGGGGAGAGGTAAGGTGGCATGGAGGTGCCCGGTGTCATGGGAGGTGTGGGATTGCCGCCCATGGGGGAACTGGGGTACACCGGCATCCCTCCGCCTCGGCCGGGCTAATAAATGGAGACAAAAAGACAATTATGAATGACTGCCACGAAAACAGATTTTTTTTAATTGATTAGTATTTTTTTTTTACAATTTTATTTTGAAGGGCATTATCGCCCAGCCCTCAGAACAGCATGAAGGATTATTTGCAATTTTGGATTGGCTCACCCCGCTGGCTGCTGCCTGCGTGAAGGCGTTGTATCCTCCTGGGCCTGCAGGGGGCAGGCCTGTCTGCCCGTTAAACACTTCTGACTGAAGACCAGACCAAATAAAATACAATGAAAAAATGTCAATACAAATGACAAAATGACAACATTTTGAATTAAAAAATTAAACAATTTTGAATAAAAAAATATTTAAAAAAAAATTTAATTAAAAAATTAAAACGATTTTGAATTAAAATTAAAATTAAAATTAATATAATCCAAAATCAAAAATAAAGAAGATCAAAAATAAAGAATGAAAATAAATACAAATAAATAAGTAAAAAAAAAATGGAGAAAAAAAATGAAAAAATGTAAACATTCTAAAAAATTAAAAATAATAAAAACATTAAAAAATTAAACAATTAAAACATACAGAAATAAAAACATAAAAAAATCAAAAAATCAAAAAAAAATACAAATTAAAAAAAAATAATTAAACAACACATTACAAAATTTAAAAATTTAAACATAAAAAAAAAATTACAAAATAAAAATACATTAAAAAATGAATACAAATTAAAAATATAAAAAAACAATAAAAAATAAATAAATAAAATACAAATAAAATATATAAAATAGCATTTAAAAAACAAAACCACAGCATTAATGCATTTATAGTATTACTTATTGATTATTGATTTGTTGTCGTGAGCATTGGAAACCACCCAATATTTCTTAGGGAGGTGTGTGTTTACCTTGTAGTACTGGGGTGGGTTGGGCTGTCCGGCGCCGGTGGGGAACGGCGGCGGGTTGCCGTGCGACCCCGAAGCGTACTGGCCCATGGGGGGCATGCGGCCGGCCGGGTAAGAGGGCGACGGGGCGCACCTTTGCGGCGGTCCGGGCGGGTACTGCAGAGGCTGCTGAGGATACGCCGACATAGACGACATCCCGCCGCCGTTGCCCCCGAACTGCGGGACCGAAGTGCAAACAAAGTTAGGCGGGGATAAGGCCGTAAACAAGGTTTTTAAATAAAGTTCTGGCGGGGGTTCTCACCTCAGAGTGGAAGGTGCGTTTGAGTCCCTGCGTTCCGCCGGGATATCCCCCGCCTGCTCCTCCTCCGCCGTGCATCTTCTGCGGGTGTCCAGGGTGGGACGGGTACAACCCCCCACCAGAGGGCGGCGCCAGTCCCGACCTGCTTGAGACCATTCCGCCTTGGTTCATGGCCGGGGGTCCGCGAGGACCCCCGTGAGACATGAACTGGGGGCTGTATGAGGAGGGTCCGCCCATCTGGCAGGAGGGGAAGAAAAAAAATAATAATGATAATAACGAAAAAAAATATATATATATGCTTTTGGGGTTATGCTGCCCTCCGGTGGTCATTATATGAACTACGTCACCATCAAGATTAAGGTTTCAAATTTGACGTTTACGGTTTTTAACGTTGGTTGGAGTTTCAAATTAAGACATAGTCTCAAGATTCAAACAATGTATTCAATGTGTCTTTGTGTTGTCATATTATTTATTTGGTTTTTTTTCACTAATGTATAATTACAATGTGAAAAAATTATTAAATATAAAAAAGTTAATACATGTTATAATGTCATGGCCTATAGTAGCAGCTGTTTGCTCAGTGTGGCTACATGCATACATGTTATTAGCTATCCATTGGCTAGCTAGCTGGCTTTCTATCTATTTGAGTTACTTCCGGGTTGAGTGAACGAACGCTGGCACGTGTGGCTGCCGCTGCTTACCCACAGAAAAAATATCTTGTGACTGTAAAGTGTCCTTGACAGTTTTGAAAGGCGCTTATAAATGAAATTTATTATTATGATCATCATTGTCATAGTCGTCATTATTATTATTGTTATTATGATGATGATGATTATTATTATATTATATTATTATTATTATAATTATTATTGTTATAAATAATAATAATAATACATTTAATTTACAAGCGCCTTTCTTAACACTCAACAAAGACAGCACACAAAACAGTAAAACCATGAATAAAACAATAAATGATAAAACAGCATAATAAATATTATTATTATTGGTATTATATTATTATGGTTATGATTATGACGACTATGATTATTATTAT
The DNA here is from genome assembly GCF_051943395.1 of Hippocampus bargibanti. NCBI lineage: Eukaryota > Metazoa > Chordata > Actinopteri > Syngnathiformes > Syngnathidae > Hippocampus > Hippocampus bargibanti. Next base: position 14,545,277 of record NC_142751.1, read on the forward strand.
TATTATTAATAAGAATACTATTATTATTATTATGATTATTATTATGGCTTCAAAGCGTTCATGTACCTGCGCGTAGCTGATATCCTGGTGCTGCTTCTCCTGAATGGCCGCCACGGTCGCGGTGGCAGTGGCGGTCGCTGTGGCGGCGGCTACGGCGGCGGCGGCGGCGGTGGTGAAGTCCGATGGGGGGCGCACACCCATCCCACCGCTGTTACCGGAGTAACTGCACAGAAGGGGAAAAAGTTATACTAATAATAATAACAATAATAATAATAATAATAATAATAATAATAATAATAGATTTCATTTATATTACTCGATGTAAACAACATTTCTCTTCCAAAAAGTGCAAGAAGGCATTTAATGGCGGGAAAGCTACCTGCTCCCGTAGGTCGCGGCGGGGTTGTACCCCGCGTTGGGGCGGCCGTACATGAGCGGCTGGCCGTAACCTTTGGATATGGCGTCGCCGTACCCCTGCTGGCTCATGAACTGCGGCCCCATAGCGCCCGCCATGCCGGGGCCGGCGCCTGCGCCCCCGCCGGGCATCATGTGACCACCCGTGCTGTCGCCAGGACCCATAGGTGGCGCTCCGATTGCCTGCGCGGAAAGCGGAAAGGTCATTTTATTAACTCATTCATTGCTATTCGCACATTTATTTGGGGATCATTCTCAAATTTGTTGCTGGGGGTGCCGATAAAGCTCTGGTCAGACCTCTGGCCATGATTTCTCTCTTCCGCGAGGGGGCAGCATTTCCCTTTTGTCCATGTTAGTGCTTTGTTCCAGCTTCAGCTGTTGTTAAAGCTCTATATAAACCAATATGTATGTATTGCGTTGTATTTTGGATAGCCGCCCCCATTTCAAGCTCATATAACTTCCATACTGATATAATTTAGGAATTAACTCTTTTGTTCTCCTGAAAAAAGAGAGTCTAAGGTTTCTTACGCTGCATTGAATGTTTATATAGTCCGAAAACTCTATATTCTGTGGGTCCTGGAATTTGAGTGTCAATGACAAAAGCCCTGGCATTGGAGAGGACACATAGCTTTCTATCTATTTGAGTTACTTCCGGGTTGAGTGATTATTAGCTAACTCTTAGCTAGATAGCTTTCTATCTATTTGAGTTACTTCCGGGTTAAGTGATTATTAGCTAACTCTTAGGTAGCTAGGTGCTACCTAGCTAGCTTTCTATCTATTTGAATTACTTCCGGGTTGAGTGATTATTAGCTCACTCTTGGCTAGCTAGCTAGCTTTCTATCTATTTGAGTTACTTTCTGTTGAGTGATTATTAGCTAACTCTTAGCTAGCTAGCTTTCTATCTATTTGAGTTACTTCCGGGTTGAGTGATTATTAGCTCACCCTTAGCTAGCTAGCTTTCTATCTATTTGAGTTACTTCCGGGTTGAGTGATTATTAGCTAACTCTTAGCTGGCTAGCTAGCTTTCTATCTATTTGAATTACTTCCGGGTTGAGTGAACGCTGGCACGTGTGGCTGCCGCTGCTCACCCACAGAAAGAATTATCCTGTGACTGTAAAATGACCTTGAGAGTTTTGAAAGTCGCTTATAAATGAAATGTATTATTATTATTATCATTTGTTTCCAATGCTAGCTTAAAACGTTAGCCTCAACATTAGCATTTCTCTACTGTTTTGCCACACGGCTTTCTTTCCAGGTGGCCTACGGCTTCGATTTTGCCCAGCTTGGTTAAAATATAATAAAAATGTAATAATAATAACAATAACAATAATAATAATAATAATAATAATACATTTCATATTGGATCATCGAGCTTTTCTTTTGCTATTTTTATAAAGCAGTAGCACATGTTACCTGACTGTGCGTGGGATTGGTCACGCCCCACACTGTGGTTACTACAGAGAGAGATCCTGGGTGCTGATTGGCTGCTGGTTGCCAGGAGACTGGCTCATGGAGGAAGGCTCCGTCACCGCTGCCGACGAGGGAGGGAGAAAGAGAGAAAAAAAGAGCCACGACGGTGGCGACGGGCCTTAGCGCATGTTCAGATCAGGACCTACTCACAGTCTCCTCACTTGCTGTGCTTCAATGCAATTCGGAATTTATTAACTCATTCACTGCCAGACAATGTGAAAAAAATGTGGCCACTCCAGTGCCAGGGTTTTTGTCATTTTCACTCAAATTCCAGGACACACAGAATATTGAGTTTTAGGACTACATAAACATGCAGTGCAGCATAAGAAACTTTAGACTCTATTCTTTCATCAGAAAAAAAAGTTAATTCCTAAATGATATGGGTCTGGAGTTATATGAGCTTGAAATGCGGGCGGCTGTCCAAAATCGAATGCAATTCATACATTCAGTATATTAGCTAACTAGCTAGCTATCTATGTGGCTCGCTATCTAGCTATCTGCTGGTTATCTATTAGCTATCTACTAGCTGGCTAGCGAGCTTTCTGTCTGTGTATTTGATAGTGACATTCGGTGTATTAGCTAACTATCTAGCAAGCTATATAGCTATCTCGGTGACTAGCTGTCTGGCTAGCTATCTGTTGGCTATCTATTAGCTATCTACTAGCTGGCTAGCTAGCTTTCTATCTATTAACTTCCAGATTGAGTGAACGCTGGCGCATGTGGCTGCCGCTGCTCACCCGCAGAAAAACTTTCAAAACTCTCAAGGTCGCTTTACAGTCACTGGATAAGTTTTTCTGTGGGTGAGCAGCGGCAGCCACACGCGCCAGCATTCACTCAACCCGGAAGTAACTCAAATACTGTAGATAGAAAGCTAGCTAGCTAATAGATAGCTAACACGTAGTTAGCTAGATAGCTAGCCAGCCAGACAACTACTAGATAACTAGCTAGCAGCTAGACCGCTAATAGATAGCTATCTGAAAAGTCTGCGGTAAAAAGTCTGCGGCTAAAAATGAAGGTGTACAAAGTGTTCCTGATGTAAATGAGGTTTGTTGCGGCCATTCTTGAACGTACGTGCGCATACCTTTGAGGAGTGGGATGCGGGGCTCGTTTCATGGAGTTGAGGGGTTTCATTGGACGAGCATGGGGGTGACTGGGGTCCGCCCCCTGAGAGAGATAAAGGCACAGAGGAAGAAGCTCAGTCAGCCACTTTAGCGTCGCCATGGTCACCGGCGGCCACGACGACATGGAGCTAAATTTATGTTCTGACTTAACGCTGACATTTCTTCTGGTAAATTTTGCACTAATACCGGAATTATGACAGGTAACATTCGACTTACGACCAGCTCAACTTACAACCACCCATACTTACGACTATAACCTCCAGACCCATACATACCCATGTCATTTAGCCTCCGAGTCTCTAATCAACATTTTGAATGGATTTCGACTTACGACCGTTTGGTCGGAACGGAACTCGGTCGTAAGTCGGATGTTACCTGTATTTGATAGTGGGCATCAGTACTCCATTTGGAAAAATGCTACAGATCGCTAACTCGTTTACAGTGGTTTGTATTATACGTTAGCGTAATATGTTGTATGTATGAACAAATAATCATTAATTTCACATTCCGTGACTAAGTTTTAAAGTAAACATCAACTGAGATGGCATAATAATAATAATAATAATAATAATAATAATAATAAATTTCATTTCTAAGCGCCTTTCAAAACTCTCAAGGCCACTTTACACTCGCAGGATAAGTTTTTTTTCTGTGGGTGAGCAGCGGCAGCCACACACGTCAGCGTTCACTCAACCCGGAATAACTTAAATAGATAGAAAGCTAGCTAGCTAGCTAATACATCGCTAATACATAGCTAACTAGATAGCCAGCCAGCCAATAGTTAGCCAGCTAGATAGCCAACAGATAGCTAGCTAGATAACCAGCTAACCAGCCAGACAGCTAACAGTTAGCAAATAGATAGCCAGCTAGTGTATGCAAACTTGACCAGATAACTATCCTCAGCAGCAGGTGGCGCTGTGCTTTCAAATTAGGGGAAAATAGGAGCCATTGACTTGACAATGACAATACAGGTAACATCCGACTTACGACAAGCCTCACTTACGACCACCCGTACTTACGACCACGATTTCCAGACCCTATTTTTATAATATTTTAAGAGGGGGAGTTTGCGAGTCATTTAGCCTCCGAGTCTCTATTCAACATTTTGAATGAATTTCGACTTACGACCAGGTCGACTTAAAACGGAACTCGGTCGTAAGTCGGATTTTACCTGTAATTCAAAGATGAACATGATGGAATGTCTTCAGGTGAATGTACGTGCGCAAACGTGCACATGGAAAGGACGTAAAAACTGTATGCCTCACGCGCACGTGCACAAGATCACGCGTGGAACGCGCTACAGGTGCCGCATGCCCACGCACACAATAAAGTGCCACGCAAAGAATTCGAGCGAGCAAAAACAACACGAACATGCTACAGTGACAAACACACGTGCACGCGCACGACCCGGCCAGACACGAATCCGCCAGACAATGAGAAATTGTGTGCACGCGCCCGCTTGCAGCCTATTTACCTGCGCGTGCGCGTGGCGGCCGCGACGGCAGTCTACGCGCACGGGCGCTCGCCGCTTTCGGCGGCACAACGGAACAAAGCGGCGGGCGCGCGGGTTTTCACGACCAATGCACGAGACGCGTTCGGTACCGCCTACCTGGCTCGTGTGACCGTATCGTTCGTACGTGCGCGCGAACCCGGGAACTGCGCGTTCGTCCACGCGCGTGTTCGTGCAAAACGCGAACGCGGCGTTGGGGTGAACGTTGAGCCCAACGACGCCGTGCTCGCGTCGTCACATTCTCACGCACCTTACCTGTCTGTACGCGGGCGGGCGTGCGCGTCCCGAAGCCAGACGCCTCGGTGAGCTAGCTTAGCTTAGCATAGCAAGATAGCTAGCTCGTGTGGCGTCGCAGTCGGCTAACGCTGGACTAGCTGTCAAGTTTAGCCGAAATGTCTTCCCTTTCGGCGGTCATTGTGTCCACAAGGAGGAGCCAGGAAGCTCAGTCCGAGTGTTTAAAATCGGGGAGACTTAACACTTCCGGTCGGCGTCACGTTTAATTACGCTAAGTCGGGGAACCAATTACAGCTAGCTTGTCGAGGACGCGGAGCTCACTTTAGTCAAGACGGATCATTGCACAATGACAAGCTACAATGAATTCATGACGTCACCTCCACTGACATGCCCCGCCTCCTTCTCCTCCAAGAGAGTATGGCGTCACCAGGAAGCGTACAGGTAGTGGCCGTGCGTCTTTTACGTCGGCCATATTGGAAAGGTACAGACAGTTTTCGATTTGGATTTATTATTCTCGCAGTGGAGAAATTTACATTTCACAGCATCAAAGTTATGAAAGGAATGAAAGTAGAAAAAGAAAATACAGGAGCTGCTGGAAAGACAGTTTGTGAAATAAAATAAATTATATTTACTGGTTTGTGCGTCTTTATGTCGGCCATCTTGGAAAGGTACAGTTTGTGGAAGATAATAAAATAAATTATATTTTAAAATATCTACGTTTCTCTCTCCTTATGTGTGTGTGTGAGTTGTAGTCCTCACAAGTATGTTTTCTTAAGATGTCTATAGCATTTGAATTTGTATTATGGGTATAAGTGTGATTTGTTAAGAGACAAATGTGAGCATGCATATTGTGGTTCTTACTTGTGTGTGTGTGTGTGTGTCCTGTTGTACAGGATTTTGAGTGTTTCTAAGGGTGTGACGTCTCTGCAAGTCGGTCTTGTGTGTGTGTGCGCGCGTGCGTGCGTGTCCTTACAAATCTGCGCCTTTCAGTCTGTCCTTTGTAGAAGTGTGTGTCGCTAGTTTTTGTCCTTACGAGTGTATCTTTCTTTTGAGGAGTGTCTGTCTAAGTGTGTATGTTGTTGTTCTTTAGCCCTTGTAACTGCCATGTTGTTCAAGTGTGTATTTTGAGTCCTCAAAAGGCTGTTTGTTGTAGTGTGTGAAGGCGTGGATGTTAATAGTTTGTGAGAGGGAAAGATGTCGCAACCCATTGTTTTTTTTTTCCCAGAGCCTGGTTGCCGTGGAAACAGGTGCAGAGATTTCCCATTTCTTCATTTTCCTCTCCACACTATCATATCACCCACCCACCCACCCCACCCCCCCCCACGACCTGCCGCATAGTGGCGACCTACTGCAGTCATTACACAATGTCACTTACAGCAGTATGAAAGGGAGAAGGGGGGGCGACTCATTGGGCTGAACCTCCACCACTGAAGGGGAGGAGGAAGGTGGAACATTTGGGGGTGTTTTTTTTTCTCGATATTTGTCACAACGAAACTGCGCACACGCCTGAAGCAGCCGGTTGCCATGGTGAGAAGCGCACACGCCTGCTTCCCGATCTTGTGTGTACGTGTGTGCGTGCATTCCAATGGGGAGGTTTTGGCAAGCGCAGGAACATTCCAGGGAAATGGCTGCTGCTCATGACCTAGAATAACACACAACATGACTGACTAGGAGTGGAGGGAGGGAGGGGTGAGCAAAGGATGGGGGAAGGGGACTAAGAGAGCCATAGATTTGGAGAAAGAAAGGTTACAAGGGGGCCAAGAGAGGGAATGAGGAGGCAAGACAAGTAGGCCAAAAGGATGAAGGGACTGAACGTCATAACCGTTCATGACATCACCACATCAACAATTGTGCGCATGTGGTCGAGAGACATAAAAAAAACAGCAAAATAATAATACATTTGATTTCTAAGCTGGGGGTGAGCAGCGGCAGCCACACGCGCCAGCGTTCACTCAACCCGGAAGTAAAGATAGAAAGCTAGCTAGCTAATAGATAGCCAGCTAGATAACTAGCTATATAACTAATAGATAGCCAGCCAGATAGCTAAGAGGTAGCAAATATATAGCTAATAGATAGCCAGCTAGATAACTAGCTATATAACTAATAGATAGCCAACCAGAAAGCTAGCTAGCTGGCCAGTTAGCTAATAGGTAGTAAATAGATAGCTAATAGGCAGCCAAAAGATAGCTCAAATAGATAGATGATAGATAGATAGAAAGCTAGCTAGATAGCAATAGATAGCCAGCTAAACTAGCCATATAACTAATAGCCAGCCAGAAAGCTAGCTCGCTGGCCAGTTAGCTAATAGGTAGTAAATAGATAGCCAATAGATAGCTCAAATAGACCGAAAGCAAGCTAGATAGCTAATAGATAGCTAATGGATTTGTCCCACAAAGGGAAAATTTGCATTACTAGCTAGCGAAATATCAATAAAACAAAGAAAATGGAAAGAAATCAAGATTAGTGTAACTAAATGACAATGTGGGTGTGCCTTTAAGGGCCTTGTGAGCGACATGGGTGAGTTTCAGATAAGGCATAGCCGGACACTCGATTGTACTTCATTTTTGGCTCACAACACAAAGCAACAAAAAAAAAAATCAACATGGTCTGCTTTTGTGTCCTATTTTCCTGCTCAACTGAGGAGCCTCACATGGACGTATGTTGCCCTCTAGTGCCAGAAACTATAAATTACATCACTGCGACTTTGAGGATCCAGTTTAGTGGAGTCGATTTCCAAGGCAATTCTGTGCTGGAGAAGTCTGATTCACCCTGACATTCACCCCTATGAACAATTCACGTCTTCATTAAACCAAAATTGAGTTTTGATGAAGAAACATTAGCCTGAATTTAGCTTCACAGCAATGCACAATGGCACTGTCTGAAATAACGTCTTCCCGGACGCCCGGTGCGTGCAACTTTTCCGCCGGGCGTACAACTTACAAAAGTTTTCCGCCCGGGTGGCCGACCAAACGTTTGAACAAAGATTTCGAAATCAGAATCGATTATTCCGATTTAGAAATCTCGGAAATTTCGGATTTTCGGTTGGTTTGGCAATTTGCATACTCGGCACGGCAGCCAATCAGAAGCCTGCTTCGTGCTTCCGTCTTTCCCGAGCATTATGAGGTCGTGTATTTGCATATCATTTTCCAAAGTAGATGCACAGAACCTCAACCGCAGAAGATTCAAATAGAAGCTAACAAAATTTAGGACGCTACAAAAGGTAAACGTACATTATCCCGTGACTGTTAAGTGTACTTGAGAGTTTTGAAAGGCGGTTAGAAATTGAGAATTATAAGGTTGTGTATTTGCATATCATTTTCCAAAGTAGATGCACAGAACCTCAACCGCAGAAGATTCAAATAGAAGCTAACAAAATTTAGGACGCTACAAAAGGTAAACGTACATTATCGAGTGACTGTAAAGTGTATTTCAGAGTTTTGAAAGGCGCTTAGAAATTGAACGCATATTAAAAGCATTGTGGAAAGACAAATTCACGTGGCTTGTAGCAGACGACGCAACGCAAACATTGCATTGGGGAAAATGACGTACATTGTATGGACAAACGACTAACTGGAGCAAAATCATCAGCAAGGGATATTTACCATACTTTTCAACGTTTTTTTTTTTTGCGATTAGTCGTCTTATTATGTTTCAAGTTATGAAAAATGGGGCAGGCATCTTTTCAGAGTTGTCTACCCTGGTGTCCGCTAACTTTTTGTCATGAGTTTAAGACACTGACAATGGGCTATGATCCCATCATAACTCTGACATTTATCACTACGGATTTTTTTAAATTAGTGATGTTAAGTGTGAAACATTCAAAAGAAATACCTGAAATTTCAATTGTCATTGCATCAAAAGTCAAACTTATTATTATTTATTTAGCTTAATTTATGACAAAATGTCCATCCCGTGAGGTAATGATATTTTGGCTTCATTAGTCACATCACCAACGGTTATAAATAATGTTAGATTCCCTGAGAAATGTCCCTTGGACTCCAGTTAAGACTGTCCAAAATGATTTCACTTTCATATTGATCACAAAGTATCAAAGTACAGTATCTATTGCTAATTTACGCTAGCCTGTTGATGGTGGTCATTATAGAGTAGCATTAAGCTAGCTGCCCTTCGTTTGACTAACTTTGGCAAATTTAGCTTTTAAATACTGTGAAATCTTGGCTTACGAACTTTATTGGTTCCCACACACAGTGTGTAAGGCGAAAAGTGTGTATCCCAAAAATTAATTTCCCATAGGAAACCATTAAAATGAGAATAATCTGTTCCCAGGTCCCCATAAAACATAATTTTCTACTTTCTAATTTTCTAAGCCTTAAAACTACACAAAATATACCTTATTTTATTTATAATAAATGTGCTATGGCATTATAATTATAGAAATAAACTGTACTATATAATAAAGTCATTTTATTTACCTTTGTGATGGTCATTGATGGCTTGATGGAATGGAGTGGCCGGCTTCATCAGCATGAAACACGATGTGGAACATAGTCTTCTTCTTTCACCATCTTGAGGAATGATCATTTGGAGGTGCTTTCTCTGCCATAATTTTACCTTGTTCCTCATCAATTGTGTTTTGTTTAGCTGGCTCGATAGCTTTTTGCATCACGTGTACAGATGGCTTGTGCGGGTTATTTGTGGAGCCTGATTGATGGGAATTTTAACCTTGCAGTCTACATTCTGCCTTTGAACTATCAAAGTTGAAACTAGTCCAAATTTCACTGTTTTCTAGCCATTTTGTCACTCTCTCTCTGTCGTCTGCCTGTCGCTTTAATGTTTAAAGCACCTCCCCTCGCTGCTGCGTTCTTGACCAATCAGGTGGCTTTAACTGACAACTGGGGGCGGGGCATAGAGGACCAAAACAAGCCGGCTGCCATTTTCTTGTTAGGAGAACGGGCTTGTTCGCGAACGACACATCACACATTGTGTCGGCTCCATGTGTATCCCGAAAAATAGTTCGTATGCCAAGGTAAAATTTTCATAAATTTTACGTTCGTAAACCAAAAAGTTCGTAAGCCAAGGGGTTCGTAAACCGAGGTATCAGTGTATATCAGGACTGATTCCTGTTTTGTTGTAACTGTGAGTGACAACCAGCTCGAGTCTTCTTTAGATGCAGGTGAACACATTTGTGTGTTTACGGCGATGCTACGGTGCCAAGATGGCGGATCAAGATCCGTGGAGGAGGTCAGCTGTGTTTTCCTGAAAAGGCGTTGAGGTTAAAGGTGGTGTTGAGGAGGCGTTGCAACTCCGTCAGGTGCGTTTGTTTGTTTCCCGTTGCCGGGGCAGCTGCCGGATCGCGACCGGCATACCTGACAGAATACACACAACCAAGCGGTTAGCTTTGGGGTTTCAAGATTGGGGGTGTTTGGCATTCGGGATTTGGGATCTGGTTCAGAGTTAGGTTGGTTACAGGTTGGAGTTTTAAGGTTGGGATTTAATAAGAAGTTGAGGCGGGTAAAGGTTCAGGTTGCCCTCTCACCAAATGGGCCGGGCATGGCCAACAGTGGTCTGGAGGCGGGGCACGACATAGTGGTAGTAGCCCTGATTCTTGTGCTCTTCCTGACACCAGACCAAATCGGCCTGTGCGTAGCGCTCAGTCTCGGTCCGCAGCAGGTCAAACGGAAAACGGCGACAGCTGCGATGACCACTCACGTTAGAAAACCCTGCCAGGCGAATGGCCGAGTTGACGTGATACCATACCTGCTCCACCCGGACCAGCGCCACGGTGGTTTCTAGGTCTCGCTTGCTGCGCTCGCGGTGCAGGTCGTAGTAAATCTTTCCGCTACAGAACACAATTCGCTTCACACTGGCCGGTTGGCCAGATGCCGGACCTTCATCTGGGATCACACGCCTGAAGTGCGTTCCTGTGGAAGGGGTGGAGTAAGGGTTCCTAAGCATGATGCGATGTATTGTGGGACTGTATAGTTGATGAAATGTGCTCTGGTGCTTACCTGGCAGCATGAGGTCAAAACTGGACCGAGCCTCCGGGTGGCGGAGTAGTGACTTGGGAGTGAAGACGATCAGCTGTCATGGAAGAATAAGAGGTTGATGTTTGACTTTGGTATCAAGGGATTATGACTATTGGGTTACGTTAGGGCAGTGGTTCTTAACCAGGGTTCGATCGAACACTAGGGGTTCTTCTGTGAGTCGGTCTCAGGGGTTCGGTGGATCCTCCGTCACAGAGGTTCACCCATCAGTCTAGACTGCAGTTAGTAGGCACAGTCATTGGAAGAAGGCTTCGGTGAATGAGCAAATGAAACTGGTGGGGTTTGGTGCCTCCAACAAGATTAAGAACCACTGCCTTAGGGGTATGGTTGGAGGATTATGGTTCATTTTCTGGGGGTACGTTTACAAAGTCACAGTTCAGGATTAGGCTTTAGGTTGGGATTTGGTTCAGGGTTTTATTTTTGGGTTAGGAAATGTGGTTTGTGGGTTCTGGTCCAGGGTTCTTCATAGGGTAACAGGGTTCCCGGTTTAGGTTCAAGGTAGAGCAAAGTAACGCAGCCACTGACCGGCTTCCTGAAGGGCAACAGAATCTGTCGTCGAAGAACGTGGAAATAGTTAGCGGGCGTGGAGCAGTTGACTACCATCCAGTTGCAGTCGTACAGCTGCTGAATGGCAAAGTTGTCGTGCTGCTTCTGAGAAGTCAAGCGAGATGAAGACTTGGCATTTATTATTTATAAGTCAATGAGGCGACAGCAGACAGAAACTTACCGGAAACACATCCGGGTCATCCTTGCACATTTGAAGAAATCTTTCCGGGCGGGCTGACGAGTGCTCGGGACCCTGAGCCGCCATCATGTCGCATCAAAAATGATAATTAGGGTGCAAGGTGTGAACGGGGCCTTATACCGCAGACAAAAGTTGGAACGTACCATTCCCTCCATCCCGTGGGGAAGCAGCAACACGATGCCGTTCTGTCGGACCCACTTGGCCTGACCCGAGCTGATGAATTGGTCAATGATGCACTGAGCCGTATTGTGGAAGTCTCCAAACTGGGCTTCCCACAGAATCAGCGAATTGGGGTTGGCCATAGCAAAGCCTAATTCGAAACCTGACCGCATGTAGGAGAACAAGGACACAGCGGAGGTTCAGGTCAATGACGTTTTGAAGAATTGATTTTTGTTGTTTGCGGTTAATGATTCGAATTAAGGCTGAGGGTGATGATCGGGGTTCAGAGGTAACGTTAGTGTTGAGTCATTCCAATGTTGGGTTTGGTATTAGGTTTAGGGTAGGGTGGTAACGGTTTTGAGTTTATATAAGGTATATTTGTACACCGCTCACCCAGGACTCCATATTCTGACAGTGAGCTGTTGCAGACAGTATATGTGGCCTGGTCATTGGAGATGTGATTCATGGGAATGCAAATCTTCTTGTCGATGTTTTGGTCGTGAAGAACATGATGACGATGGCTGAGATGCAAATGAAACCAGTTAGACGTTGACGGCGGGAGAATTATTTTGAGATTTTGAAGTGACACCGACCTAAAGGTTCCTCTCTCCACGTCCTGACCACTGAGACGAACGTGGACGCCTTGTTTGAGCAGAGAGCCAAAGGCCATGTATTCACCCAGCGACCAGTCGCACACACGCTGCTTCACCATGTCAGCCCGGCCCTTCAGGATGCGACTCAGACCTGAAACGTCACCAGACTTAAACCTAATACACAACATGACCCAAATCTAAAACACGACAAGACTGAAACCAGAAATTTGTCAAAAATCTAACTAGAAACACATCAAAATTTAAACCTGAACCACTTGAACCTGATAAAACTCAAATATGGAAGAGGACAAGGTGCAACCCTAAAATGCAACAACTCTCAACCCTGAAACACATAAAGACACAAACTGGACATGGCCAAAACCTGCAACAGGCTAAGACAAAAAAAAAAACAAGTATAACTGGACGCAAACCTGAAACACGTCACAACTTAAACCTGAAATTGATAAGAATCAAACCATGGAATCTTATCTGATATGCAAAAACTCTCAAACCCCGGGTGAGCAAAACTCGAAGCAGACCTGAAACCCGATGAGAATTAAAAGCATGTAAACATTCAAAACGAAAGCCAGTACCTGGATGGATAGTGAAGTCTTCCACGGGGACTGAGGTGGCCACCTTTCCAATGTGACCCAGCTCGTCCTCAGCGAGGCCAGTGGACTGACAGCTCATCGTTTTGGGACGGCCATCGGCAGCGAAAAAATCTAGCAAGACATTGAGAAAACATCTTTTGAGGGTTAAACAAACATGAATAAGTCATCATCTCCTCAATTCAGTCCATGGTCTTGAGTGTTGGTCTCACCAGGCCAAGGGGAGTCCAGCCAGTGTTTGATGTCAAGGATCTTCTCATCTTTTGACCTAGCATAAGCTCGTTCGCAGATGTTGTCGTACTTAGCCACTTCTTCCTGAGGCACAAAATCGACCCCGGTGGTTTCGGTTCTTAATTGAGAGAAGAATCAATTCCTCAAGAGTACAGAGACTGAGGATGTCACAGAGGTACAATTTTAGATGCTGACTGTACGTTTCGTGATTGAGCAAGATCTTATAACTGGTCTCGACTTGTTTGATTTTCTGCCACAGTAACACGGAACTGTCTTAGAACCTGAAGGGTAAGACTGACACAATAGCAAGGAAACCTGATTCAAAAGTGAAACATTTACTCTACATGGAAGATTTTTGACCTCATACTCCTGGGCAGTGACCACCCCCTCTCCGATGAGCTTCTCCGCCAATTTGTGCAGGATACTCTTCTGTTTTTTGATCTGCTTGTACATCAGCGGTTGCGTAAACATGGGCTCGTCCATCTCGTTGTGACCGTTCCGTCGGTAGCAAACCTAAAGACACATCACTACCGGTATTGAAATCCGTCTCAGAGACCAAAGCGATCTGGAAGGTGCTATTCACCCACCAGGTCCACCACCACGTCTTTGTGAAAGGTGTTCCTCCATTCGGCCGCTACGTTGCATACGTACATGACCGCCTCGGGGTCATCGGCGTTGACGTGGAAGATGGGCGCGTTGACTACGCGGGCCACGTCCGTGGGATACGCGGACGAACGGGCCATCCTGGGATCTGTGGTGAAGCCGATCTGTGCCGTCAGGGTTCAAAAACAAAAGCCTGTGAGCCTTCAGCTCATTTTATGTCAGTGTAGGAATACAAATCGAAGAAATTACCATCTGTAATCTGATTCAAACAAAAGTTAAATATATTTTGTAGAACTGTAAACTCAACTTTAAATCTGAAACAGGTTTACCTCCCCTGAGCTAAGAACTCCTTGAGGCTTACAATCAATGGAAAATCTTGGAGGTAAGAGGAGAATCTGGCACCTGGTTGTTGACCACCACATGCACGGTGCCATGCGTGGTGTAAGACGGCAGGTCCGACAGGTGGAAGGTCTCGTAGACGATCCCTTGGCCGGCAAATGCCGCGTCGCCATGAATGAGGATGGACATCACCTAAGGAAAACACCAAAGGATAACCAAAAGCCTTACCAGATGCTGATGATTACTCATGGGATGACACTTGCCTTCTTGCCTTCTGTGTCTCCGCTGTAGAACTGCTCAGCTTTAGTCTTGCCCTGAACCACAGGGTCCACCGCCTCCAGGTGGGACGGGTTGGCCATGAGCGACAAGGTCATCAACTTCTTGCTGATGCGGTTGGTCCTCCTGTGGAACATTCCCAGGTGGTATTTGACGTCACCGGAACCCTGAGAGCAATGGGGGTCAGTGTCAGTTTGGTTCAGGAGGACAGCACTTTGGTTCCAGACCTCATCTGCTGACTCCAGTTTAGGATCAAACTGGCAGAAGATCTGGTCCAGTTCCTTGCGGATGACATTTGCAAGAACATTGAGCCTCCCTCTGGACAAAAACACAATCGTCAAAGACCTCCTGAAGAACCGATGAAGAACTTTGACTCCTTTCAGAACCTGTGCGGCATTCCCATGATGACGCTCTCCACGCCAAGAATGCTCGACTTGTCAATGATGGTTTTGAGAGCCGGGATGAGCGACTCGCATCCTTCCAATCCAAAACGCTTCTCAGATGACCACTTCCGCTGGAGGAACTCCTCAAATCTGTAAAGAGATTCAGAAACTGGATCCTCCCCTTCCATCATACTCTCGCGACCGCATCATCCTCACACCTGGTGGACTGGATCATCCGGGTCAGCATGATCCTCTTCTCCTCTGCGCTAAACTGCTGGATTCCGGGAGTCTCGAACCTCTGTCGGATCCACTGGCACTGTTGCATGTCATTGATGAACATGTACTCTACCCCAATGTGCTGGCAGTATGCCTCCTACATACCAGGAAGGTTTGAAATTCAGAACCCTGGCATTAAGGTTGCAGGGTCTTATCGCCCGTGTTTATACCTCGAGGCGTCGAAGGATCTCCCTGAGGGGTAACGCATCCTGGTTGCCGCCAATGAAAGTGGTTTTGGGAAGGCGGAACATCTTATCCAAATCCGAATGATCCAGACCATAAAAACCTGTCAGTGAGAAGCAAGGTCATTACTGTAAAAGCCGCTCCAGGAAAATGAATGAAGAAGGGTGGTCAGCGTGGGGGGGGGGGGGGTCTATGACATGACTGAAACAACAACCCACCAGGGGATCATGGGAAGACGGTCAACAAAATCAGGAACCGTGTAGAACAGTACATCTGTGTAAGGTCTCCGTCGTACAGTAGTGGTCCATCGATGACAAGGTTTCTTCAGCCGTCATCTGTACTTCTTTGAAGTTGTCAGACGTTTCGCTTCTCATCCAAGAGGCTTCGTCAGCGAACAAAAGCGAACTAAAGTCTTTTGCTGGTAGTTTCGGCCCTATATATATCCCTACTGTCCAGACGTGGCGGTGCCAGACTCTGCTATGATTGGTCCCTGCTCTCAGGTTGAGGGGAGCAGAGGACTACTCCCTGCGGCTACACTGATTACTTCTATTGTCCCGCCTGAGTATAAGGTCTACGACTGGCCTGATTGCCCCATTTGCTCTGGTATCACCTAATCAGAAAAACTAAGCCTATGTTGCCTAAGAAGTCCGTTGTACAAACGATCGAAATTGAACCTCACCCCACCATGGTGATTTCGTGAAGGATTTTGCTGTTTTATGAAAATAGCTTCTTTTACTCCCTTTTCAAATCATCTATTTTCTTTCGCTAAGATTTTAACGTAGAGAATAGTGACGCTTCTTCTTGTCTTGTGTTCTTGCTGGAGGCCAGCTTGTGATTATCACAATGTTGCATGTGCACCCCAGATAAGAAACTGACAGCAAGGAGGGGACGATGGGGGCAAAAAGGGGGTGCGGTGAGTACAATATGGCTGCGTCAACTTTAGCGATTTAAAACAACGTTCGACTTTAACCCGCCATCATAGAAGGAAAGCAATTTGCGTTACAGTATATCCAAGGAGACGCTGATAAGCAACCTTTGAACCTGATGCTGATTAGGCATCATGGGGTCCATCCCACATACGTACATGTAGCGACTCTCACAGTCACATAAGGAACTGGAAAAGTGAAGACTACAGTCAAGTGGCTAGCATGCTAATAACTAAACATGTCAACTTCCATACTCTCTAAAACTGGTGTGGAAAGCCAATTGTTATCTCCCCCTCTGGTACACCGCAGTCAACATTCCGTCTTAATCGCATTATTGTGTTGTGATTGTTAGCATAGCAATAGGAGGCCCACTTTTAGTGGCGCTAAGCGCTTTGTGACTATGCCGGCGCACAAACGGACAATGAAGGAGTGAGGGAATCACACATCTAATAATGTAACATTACATTTCCTGTAGATTAGCTCATGTCACTAGCTTCCCGCTAATTTTGGCTACCTCGCCATAACAGCGACTGCAAACAAAACAGGCAGTGATTAGCTACGTGGGCTAAAGGTTTATTAGTCGGCTAGCTCATGGGAAAACTGATGGCAAAGTAATAAGGTCATTGAACAGCAACTAGCCGATAGATAGCATATTTATAATTCGTGAGCAAGAATTGCAGTGATTGGTTAGCAGGCTAGCGGCAGATTTAAAAAAATGGAAATGGACGGAAAGAATATAAACTAAAAAAAAAGGGTCCCTCACCCACTTTCTGGGAGCCGATGCTACAGGGGGCATCGTCCAGGTCCACACAGCTGATTTCAAGAGGGTCCAATTTGGCAATGTGATGGCCTCGCAGCTGCAAAAGACAAAAGTCAATGTCCAAGCTATGGCTATCTATTCGCTAGCTATTAGCTATTTATTTGCTGGCTAATGGCTAGCTGTTCACTAGCTATTAGCTATTTATTCGCTGGGTATTAGCTATCTGTTCACTAGCTATTAGCTGGCTAATGGCTACCTATTTGCTGGCTAAAGGCTAGCTATTCGCTGGATATTGGCCGACTAGTGGCTCGCTATTAGCTATCTATTCATTGGCTATTAGCTATCTATTTGATGGTTATTAGCGATCTTTTCGCTGGCTAATAGCTATGTATTCACTAGCTATTAGCTATCTATTTGCTGGCTATTAGCTATCTGCTTGCTATCTATTAGCTATCGATTCACTGGCTATTAGCTATCTATTCACTGGCTAATGGCTAGCTATTCGCTGGCTATTGACCGGCTAGTGGTCTAGCGGCTAGCTATTTTCTGGCTCTTAGCTATATATTCGCTAGCTGATAGCTATTAATTCACTAGCTATTAGTGATCTATTCGCTGGCTAATAGCTATCTATTCACTAGCTATTAGCTATCTATTCACTAGCTAGCTAACTTGCTATCTATTTGAGTAACTTTGGGATTGAGAGAACACTGGCGTGTGTGGCTGAAAAACAATTATCCTGTGTCCTTGAGAGTTTTGAAAGGCGCTTAAAAATGAAATGTATTATTATGATGATGATGATTATTATTATGGCTGAAAACACAGCCATGAAATCGGACACAAGGTACCTGGTAAGTGCGTATGAGCGTGTGGACCGCCAGATGATCAGCCACTAACTTCTCGACGTCGGTCTCGGTGCTTAGCGGAAGGGTCCCTTGAAGAGGCGGTGGTCTTTGGTGGGTGGCGTGCGCGTTACGGAAAACGACATCCCACGACTGTATGGAGGCAAAGGAAAAGCGACTGTCTATTTTTATATATATATATATAAAAAACAATAATAATAATAATCCATCCATTTTTGCAATTTTCTAGAAGAGTTATAATCGCGAGGGCCTTTCGAGAGCTCTTTTAGAGCGCCTCATTGTCGGTAGTGAGTGTGTGCATGTCAAGAGGAGACAAGTATGTAGAAAAGACAAGGAATTTGTCCCAGGTAGAACATGCTGCACTAGCTATGTACAGGTAACATCCGACTTACGACCGAGTTCCGTACCGACGTAAGTCGAAATGGTCGTAAGTCGAAATCCATTCAAAATGTTGAATCGGAGGGTAAATGGCTCGCAAACTCCCCCTCTTAAAATGATAAAATAGGATCTGGAGGTTGTGGTTGTAAGTACGGGTGGTCGTAAGTCAGGCTTGTCGTAAGTCGGATGTTACCTGTATTTGTTATCTATTTGCTATCTAACTGGCAAGCTAGATATCTATTAGCTATGTAGCTATCTAGCTAATGATCTGGCTAGCTAGCTATTAGGTAACTTGCTAGCTTTCTTCTTATTATTATTATTATTATCATAATTTGTTAGCTATTTGCTATCTATTAGCCATCTGGCTGGCTACTGAGCTAGGTACATGTTGGCTTATGATTGGCTAGCTGGCTTTCTATCTTTTTGAGTTACTTCCGGGTTCAGGTTGCCGCTGCTCACCCACAGAAAAACTGATCCTGTGACTGTAAAGTGACCTTGAGAGTTTTGAAAGGCGCTTAGAAATGAAATATATTATTATTATTATGATTATGAAAGCACAATGCTAAGCTGTGATTGCTAAACTTTTCACCCTTTTCTATGACGTGTGAAATGTACAGTTTTATTTCCACTTTAAGTGCTATCTTCTTGTTTTCCATCGGAGAGTTTTTTATTGTCTAACAAGACAAGGCATAGGTTGCTCTTATCAGTTTCAAAGGGCTGATTTTTACAAGGCTTCCATTCATGATTGTCCACTGAGGGGGTCTAGGGGGGGCATGAGATGGTTTTCTGTGACACAAACAATGTTGCAAAGGTCAAAATAAACACACACAAAAAAATACATAAAAATGTAGCTATATAATTGTGGAACAGTAGACCAGGGATAATAATAATACATTTGATTTCTAAGCGCCTTTCAAAACTCTCAAGGTCACTTTACAGTCACAGGTTTTTTTTTTCTGTGGGTGAGCAGTGGCAGCCACACGCGCCAGGGTTCACTCAATCCGGAATAACTCAAATAGATCAAAAGTTAGCTAGATAGCTAATAGATAGCTAGCGAGATATTTCAATGATAGCTAGCTAATAGCTAGCTAGCGAGATATTGAATAGCTAGCTAGATAGATAGATAACTAATAGATAGCTAGCCAATAGATAGCTAATAGATAGCCAGCTAAAAGACAGCAAATAGATAGCCAGCTAGGTAGCAAATAAACAAACAAATACATAAATACATGCATCAATAAATAAAAACATAAATGCCTA
Organism: Hippocampus bargibanti; assembly: GCF_051943395.1. Classification (NCBI taxonomy): domain Eukaryota; kingdom Metazoa; phylum Chordata; class Actinopteri; order Syngnathiformes; family Syngnathidae; genus Hippocampus; species Hippocampus bargibanti. Next base: position 14,564,611 of record NC_142751.1, read on the forward strand.
CATACATCTTAAAATGTAATGTATCATCTATCTATCCATCCATCTAGATATATGTATATACATGCGTATATGTAGGTGTATAAACAGCACTGCCACCTGCAGGATTGGAGTGGAAATACATTTGTCGAAATGTTGTTGAAGATTTCAAGTATTCCTCATGAATAAAAGTCAATATTTGCCTGCCGTGAGAGGTTGCCAGATTGCATCAGTGACGGTATTACACTTGAAGTGAATCGGCTCAGTCCAAACCAAACACGACAAAAACTTTGCGTACCTTGTGTACACTGCCGGGCTCCTTTAGCCACGCCAGGTACATTTCCTCCGTGTAGTTTCCATCGGTGCCATGAACAAAAGTATCTGCGGTGGCTGCCGATTTGGTCCCGCGTCCTCTATGGACAAGCCCGCCGTGGAACTTCCATTGCGCCAATGTCAAGGGGTGGAGCCTGTTTGCCGCCGAGCTCATCAAACGATGCATCTTGGCTTCTCGTCTGGTCAATCGGCGACCGCTCGGCTCGCCCTCCAGATGCTGCCCGCTACGAACACAAAGTTACATAAAAGTGTGGGAAATGCCATCGATCAATACTTATGTCATGTAAATATCTCAAGATACTAAATAAAAACTATATTTTGGCTAACTTTTAGCTATTTGAGTTACTTTCGGGTAGAGTGATTATTAGCTAACTCTTAGTAGCTAGCTGGCTTTGCTTCCGGGTTTAGCTCACTCTTAGCTAGCTTTCTATCTATTTGAGTTACTTCTGGGTTGAGTGATTATTAGCTAACTCTTAGCTATCTAGCTTTCTATCTATTTGAGTTACTTCCGGGTTGAGTGATTATTAGCTAACTCTTAGCTAGCTAGCTGGCTTTCTATCTATTTGAGTTACTTCCGGGTTGAGTAACTATTAGCTAACTCATAGCTAGCTACCTTTCTATCTATTTGAGTTACATCCGGGTGGAGTGATTATTAGCTAACTCTTAGCCAGCTAGCTTTCTATCTATTGGAGTTACTTCCAGGTTGAGTGATTATTAGCTAACTCTTAGCTAGCTTTCTATGTATTTGATTTACTTCCGGATTGAGTGATTATTAGCTAACTCTTAGCTAGCTAGCTTTCTATCCATTTGAGTTGCTTCCGGGTTGAGTGAACGCTGGCGCGTGGCTGCCACAATGCTCATCCACAGAAAAACTGATCCTGTGACTGTAAAGTGACCTTGATAGTTTTGAAAGGCGCTTAGAAGTGAAATGTATTATTATAAAAAATGTTACATGCCTTGCCTGACTCCGCCCTTCCCGTGACGTCACACAACTATGGGGTCTGCTCCTGATGACGACGAAACGAGTTACATCCAACCCCGTAGACCGATGGGGGGGGGGCTCACGTCACGTGACATTGACAGCGAAACAAGACCCAGGGCGAAGGAGGGGGGGGGGAGGTAATATTTCATATTTGTAAACGGAGGGAACACAAACAAACTTCAAAATGTTTCAAAGTTGCCTGAGGCGCGATTAAGACATTCTTTGAACGATACTTACCCACGCCGACAACAAACATGGGCGTCCTGAAGTGCAGTCGAAACGCATTCGCACGTGAGCGGTTCGCACGTCGTCAATTTGTTTAACAATAAACTCACGGGTCGAGAATTATAAAAACATTACACGTTTAATACAAATAAAAAACTTTTATTGACTTACCTATGTATAAGTGGGTGTTTTTTTGCGTTGAGTCCTGTCGTGTTTGGTGCGTGAGCGTGCGTTGCGCGCTCCGCGCAGGCGTGGTGGTGAAGTGTGTGTGTTTGTGTGGGGGGGGGGGGGGGGGGACGGACGCTCACGCCGGTTGTGACGTCACCAAAGGCTGATTTGTGAGCGAATGCACGGGTGACAACAAATGGATGAGAAATGCATATTTGAGAGGAGTGTTTTTTTTTTTTTTTTTTTTTTAGCAATGTCATTAAAAATATGGGATGGAAAATGTGTGTGAGGAAAAACTGGACATATCTTTGACATTAATTAAAGACAAATTTTGTAGAAAATACCTTTCCAGCTGACTTTGTGATCAATCTCGGGCTGTTAACGGGCACAAAATTAAGATTGCTAAATCTCTAACAATTTTTTTCCTAATATTTATTTTAGAATATAATATCACATTTTTATATGCGGTGTTATCACAAACAGATTTTGAATGAAATGTTTTTCCCCTTTTTTTGTCAGTTTTTTTGTTCATTTATTTCCTCATAAAAAACACAGAAAATCTTTATGTTCCTGTACTAAAGAGTATGTGTATACATATACATATATATACATATATATACGTACATATATATACATATACACATATATATACATACATATATACATACACATACACACATGTGTATATATATATATATATATATACATATATATATATAGTACAGTATACATATAGAAAGTATATATCCCCCCAAAAAAATAACACATCTTGGGAAAGTCATAAATAGCCGAAAAAAATGACAGAAATAGCTGAAACTCTGGTGAATGGTCTTCCATAAACTGAATAAATTGTGGTTTTAATTTGAAATAAATAGCCTTTTAATCAAAGCCACAATGGAAAATTTCATGGGTACGCTCCTTTTTGGGTCACCCTGTGTGTGTATGTATATATACAGCAAGTGTCATCATCACTTATGGTGGACAGCTAGAAGTGAAAATGGATATATACATATATATACTGTTTATATACATAGATATACTATATATATACACATATATTGATAGGTAGGTGGAACTAGAAGTCCGAATCGGCGTCTTATTTCCATGCAACTGGTTGTGCGAGTCCTAAAACCTAAACAATGCGGCAATGCCTGTTGTTGCAGTTAAGAACAATAAACTTTTCCTTCATGCTAACTCCATGCAAATATGTAATTATCGTCATTAAGTGCTTTTAATCGAAAAAAATCTACTTGATCATTGTCGTGTTTATTTTTTTTGCATTAACAATGAGCCAACGTGTCGGACAAGTCGGACTCATGACGTCACCACATTGACACTTTATTGATCGAATAGCACAAGTTCTGTTTTTAATACATGTCAACCCCCCTCCTTGTCATAATCAGTAAACAAAACAATTGGCATACTTGGAGGATGTTTTAGTTCATCAATGGCGTGACATCGAGATGTGTACGTGTCATACCGTGGAAGTCACGCATAACGAAACCAAATTAGCCAAAGGCGTAGAAATATCACATCAAGTATAAAGACTTTTTTTTTTTCAGATGAATCCTTTTACGGTCGTTATTCAATTCGATTCTCTGTCCCACATATGAGTTAATATGTAGCGATCTGGCAACACACTTAAAGGACAACCGACGTCTCCGGACAAGTTGTGTCCATAATTTGTAAAATGGCTTCAAATGACTTCTACTGAGAGTATTTTACAAAGATTCCACTGCATGTAGCTATATTTTACGTTTTAAGACATGCGCTGAATATTCCGGAAGTCTTGTTTTTGAGTTGGTGACGAGTCGTGACATCACTGAAGGAACGCCCCTGACCGAAAAAAGGACACATTGTAGCAGTCCTTCCATCACGTCAATGCATTTTGCTGTACTTTATTTGGTCTGAAAACTTCGCGTTGCACCAAAAAGAGGCAGAAGAGGGCGACAAAGCTCCGTGTAAGGAATTAATCAGCCTGTGGAAACGGGCTGATTAATTCCGTACACGGAGCTCGGGTGCCATCTTCTGCATTTTCTAGGACGCTACACATGAAGGCATTGTTTTGATTCTAGAGCAAGGCGAGATGTCCTGGTGTGACGTCACCAACAAGGGGGCGGGACATTCTGAAAGTGACCACTTCCGGGTTCTTTTTTTTTTGCAGATTTTTGACACTTTAAGTCATTTTTATTGTTGTTTTGCATTTGACTAAAAATATCAGCCTGCGTGTTTTGGCTATTTTCGATGCTATAAAACGTTTTTCTGATGTCAGTTAGGAAACAAAAAAATGGTGTCGGTTGTCCTTTTAACAAACAAATGCCTTTCTAATGCTATAAAAGAAGACGGTGATGATCATAAACATTTCAGATTATCGCACACCTGTCAATCTAATCGTCAAAATCACATATCCTTACATTATACAGTCCGGTGGACTTTAAAATTGCTCGGTCAATGTTCAAAGTAAATAACAATATGCTCCCTTACCCCTTTCATGCACCCTGTGACCTGATAACCCTGATAAGCTGTCCACTGTAGTAACCTCTGTCCCTGAAACACATAATTAGTTAGAATGAACCAAGAGTAATATTTGTTTAAAAAAAAAACATCAATTTGTGGAAGAATAATAATACATTTCATTTATAAGCGCCTTTCAAAACTCTCAAGGTCACTTTACAATCACAGGATAAGTTTTTTTTTCTGTGAGTGAGCAGCGGCAGCCACACGCGCCAGCGTTCACTCAACCCAGAAGGAACTCAAATAGAAAGCAAGCTAGCTAGTAAGCGAAAAGTGAGCTAATAGCTAGCGAAAAGATAGCTAATGGCTAGCGAAAAGATAGCTAATGGCTAGCGAATAGATAGCTAATAGCTAGCGAATAGATAGTTAATAGATAGCCAATAACTAGCAAATAGATAGCAAACAGCTAGCAAATAGATAGCTAACAGCCAGCAAATAGCCAGCTAATAGCTAGCGAATAGATAGGCAATAGATAGCTAATGCCTAGCGAATAGATAGCTAATACCCAGCGAAAAGATAGCTAATAGCTAGTGAATAGATTTGAGTTACTTCGGAGTTGACGATAAATTGAAAACTTTTTCATACATATCCATGTTCTCCATTTTGTCAAAGAGAAATTTTAGAAAGCTCAACAGTAATGCAAAAGCAAACACTGTTGATATTCGTCTACATTGCAATTTGCCAATCAGGATGCAGCACAAAACGCCACCATAATAAATAAAGAAATAAATACAATAAATCTGTAAAACTGTCTGAAACCTTTCATCCACTCTCAAATATATATCAATAAATAATTGCGGACATTTTATATCTGGGGTGCTATATGGTTGGGACAAAATGGTGGTCTGATAGTTTTAGATTGTAAGGTAGACATTTTGAAATCAGCAACAGTATGAGCTTCTACACATTCTGTTCTTTGGTTTTTCTTCATGTAAACTTTGTACAGGTAATATTCGACTTACGACCAAACGGTCATAAGTCAAAATGGTCGTAAGTCAAAATCCATTCAAAATGTTGAATGCTGTTGATGCCGGCTGGCTGGCCAAAATTGTTGCACGCGTTGCCGGCCTGTTAAAATTTTTAAAATAGGGTCCGGAGGCTGCGGTCGTAAGTATGGGTGGTCGTAATTAGTGGTCATAAGTCGGATGTTACCTGTATTTTGATTGCTGATTTAATTTGACCAAAAAAATATGTTGATATCGCATATGTGGGACATTGGTGACATGATCGCCCTCTTTAGGAAAATTGAAGTATTGACTCAAATGTATTATTATTATTATTATTTTTTCTTAATACAAACAATGCCAGCTAAGCATTGTGGGTGATTTTGTACTTTTACAGGGCTCCTCCCAGTGCTTTCTTGTTCCTCTGGTACAAAAACAGTCTATCAAGAAGCCAAATCATCAGCGACAGAAAAACCTCAACTTCATGCACTTCAACTCATTTGCATTCACACAAACGCGCGCGCGCACACACACACACACACACACACACAAAGTGTAGAGGAGACGATAACGTCACAGAGCAGCCGTGCAGGGGGAGAAGCCATGCTGGTCAGAGGAAACACCATAGTGGCTATATGTCAGTGTGTCCGCCATATTGGATGTGGAAAACCAAACCCTTATTTTTAATCAGATGACTCTGAATGATTCTTAATTAGGTTCAGGTATGTATGTATATCAGAGATAATGTTTTAGTCCTGAATCAAGATACAGTTTTGAGAGAAGGTTCTCACCCCAAATAGAAGGTTGTATTCCAGGTAGAAGGTTTAAGCGCAGAGAGTAGATTGCAGTCCCTCTGATCGCTCCGCTTTTGCCACATCCAATATGGTGTCTACGTGGGGTGGAAGGGAGTATAAATGCACAAGAGCACCAAAGAGAGGCGTAAACATCAACAAGTCCGACTGGGGCGGAGGTAGGGGAGGGGGGGGGGGTATACAAAACAGACAAGCGGGGGTGGCAAGGAGGAACCGGGTGGGCTTTTCAGTCGGCAGCGTCCCATCCGAGAATGAAGTCCGGTGACTGTCGAGGGGTGACTCCAGAGGCACCCCGCAACTCGCTGCTCCCCATCTCCAAAATGCGAAACTGAAAAGCACAGACACAAAAATAGCTAAATAGATAGATAGATAAATACACAGATAAATAGATAAATAAATAGATAAGTAGATAGGTGAATAAATAAATAAAGAGATAAATAAATAGATAGATAAATAGATAAATAAGTAGATAAACAGATAGATAAATAGATAGATAAATAGACAGATGAATAGGTAAATAAATAGATAAATAGATAGATAAGTAGATAAACAAATAGATAAATAGATAAGTAGATCAATAAATAGATAAATAGATAAATAAATAAATAGCAAAATAAATAGATGAATAGATAGATAAATAGATAATTGGATAAATAGATAAATAAACAGATAAATAGCTAAATAGATAGTTAAATAGATAAATAAATAGTTAAATAGATAGATAGATAAATAGTTAGATAAAAAATAGATAAGTAGATTACTATAAAAATAAACACACACACACAGTCACACCACTCCAGAAGGTGGCGCTTTAGCTCCAAACTGGAAGACAACGTAAAGTTTAACACCCAAAGTTTTACAGGCAGTGCGTGCGTGGCGACGGTGTACCTCAAGCCTGCAGAGGTGCGGCGTGAGCTCCGGAGCAGTGGAAGTGAACATTGTGCCAGCGTCCATCGCGGCGCTGCCACACCCTGGTCTCTTCCGACTGGCTGGAACGCGGGTGACCGCCGGCGTCCACGAACTGCGTCAGGCGGATATACGCCATGCAGGCTGCGTCTTCGCCCATCATATGAACGTGCGGGTTTAGGATGGTCGTGTGGATGGGCTTTGTGTTTTTTGACAACACTGTTGGAAGAGGTGGCGGATTGTTATGCTTCGGAGGCTACGTTGACGATTGTTTGGAACCTCCAGAAGTTGTGTTTGATGATGTTCAAGTAAAAATGGTGACTTGTTATAATAGCACGTTTCATTTCTAAGCGCCTTTCAAAACTTTCTGTGGGTGAGCAGCGGCAGCCACAAGCGCCAGCGTTCACTCAACCCGGAAGTAACTCAAATCGATAGAAAACTAGCTAGCTAATAGATAGCTAATAGAGAACTAGCTAGACCGCTGATAGATAAGATAGATAGCCAGCCAACTAGACCGCTAACAGCTAGCTAATAGATAACTAACAGATAGCAAATAGATAGCTAGGTAGGTAGCTTGATAGCTAGCTCGACTGTCATATAAGTTTTCTTTTTAGTTTGTATTTGACCTGTTATCTGAGCTTGAAATGGGGGCGTCTGTCCAAAATAAAACACAAAGCATACACGTTGATTTAAATAGTGCTTTAACAACAGCTGAAGCTGGAACAAAGCGCTAACACTGAAAAAAGGGAAATGCTACCCCCTGGTGGAAGGGAAAAAACATTGCTAGAGGTCTGGCCAGCGATTTATCAGCACCCCAGCGAGAAAAAAACAAAACCCGAACAAATTCAGGAATGGCGCCCCACGTCACGTTTTTCAATTCCCGAATAAATTCGGTAAAGCACTGGTCAGACCTCTGGCATTGTTTTTCTCACCCTCGAGGGGGCAGAATTTGCCTTTTGCACAGCCACCCCCATTTCAAGCTCAGATAACTCCAGACCTATGTACCTTAGGAATTAACTATTTTTTTTCTGATGAGTGTAAGGTTTGTTACGCTGCATTGAATGTTTATGTCGTCCTCAAACTCAATATTCAGCGGTTCCTCCAATTTGAGTGAAAATGACAAAAACCCTGGCACTGCAGTGGACACATTTTTCCACATGGTCTGGCAGGGAATGAGTTAATTGTTCTGGTTGCCATGTCTGATGTTCTCAGTCTAAAATTTGTTTGTTAGCTCTTTCTCTTGTTTCTATTTATAACTGTATTTTATTTATTGTATTCTATTTGTGATTCTATTTTATTTATTATTTGTCTGTATTTTACTTGTCTGTGACTGTAAAGTGTCCCTGAGAGCTTTGAAAGGCGCTTAAAATTAAATGTATTATTATGATGATGATTATTATTATTATTGGTTGGTTACAAAAGTGCAAAGTGGCATTTTTTTCTTCTCACGGTTGTCAAAGTAGAAGCGGTGGAAGTCCATCCCCTCCACCAGGTTGCCGAGGCCTTCAGGTTCAAAGGATGTCAAACCGGGATCGCAAATCTTTCTGTAGATATACAAAAAAAAAAAAAAAAAAAAAAAAAAATGAGCAACAGCGGCAAATAAAAAGCTCAGTCTAATAAAGTCTTCTGAAACAAACAAGTAGGGCGCCCACTCCAAATAATTCACAGCGTCCATTTGTTGGTGTGCTTTTGACGCATTCCGTGTTTTGTTTTTTTTCCCTCCATTTTGATGTGACTGTGGGGGGGCAGATTTGTGCGACTTTGAACGCATCACAAAGAACGGGCACATATTCACAAAGCCGGCCTGTAATTACTTCCTTAATCTTTCGAGGACAAATACATTTGGCACGTCAATCCCGTGAATGCTTTCGCGCTAATGGTGATTCAATCCCCCCTACGCAACCCCCCCAATCTGACAACTCACGCGTAGGCTTCAAAGTCGCCGTTATTGACGGCTTCGATGAGCTGCTCCGTCATCTTGATGACTTCTTGCTTGCGAGCTGCAAAAAAAAAAAAAAAAAAAAAAAAAACGTGAAAAGTTGCTCAAATGAAATGTTTTATTGTCATCATCATTTGCTAGTTATTTTCTATCTATTAGCTATCTGGCTGGCTAGCTATCACGCTAGCTATCTAGCTCGGTATCTGTTGGCTATCGATTGGCAAACTAGCTAGCTTTCTATCGATTTGAGTTACTTCCGGGTTGAGTGAACGCTGGCGCGTGTGGCTGCCACTGCTCACCCGCAGAAAAACCTATCCTGTGACAGTAAAGTGACCTTGAGAGTTTTGAAAGGCGCTTAGAAATGAAATGGATTCATTATCATTATTATTAAAATCACAAAGATGAAGTCATCAAGCCATCGAAATAAAAACTCACCAAAATAAAACATGCAGACAAATCAATTTACGGTTTGACAAACGCCAAACGGGGTGTTGACGCCCCAACTCACCCGAGAGCTTGGCAGCCATTTTGAGGTGTCAAATGTGTGACTCGTAGCCTCCTCCATGGAGGGACTCCACTCGCCGCTTCCTCGCTCAAATGCTCGTCACCCTCATATTTACCACGAGCTCACTCCTCGCCGCTCATGGGGAAGCTGAGCTTATTAAGCCCCTCCCTCGCAAGGGGCGTGGCCTCCGGAGGGTGTTCCCAATCACAGAACTCTCAAAATGGCGGAAGCGTTCAATGACAATCAAAGTGGGCCAACTCCATTTTTTTGTGTTATCTTATGGGTTTCATTTGCGACCCACAAAATATTGAGTTTTAGGACTATGTAAACATTCAATGCAGCGTAAGAAACATTCGACTTTCTTCTTTTATTAGAAAAAAAATAGTTAATTCCTAAGTTATATGGGTCTGGAGTTATCTGAGCTTGAAATGGGGGCGGCTGCACAAAATACAATACATACATATTGATTTCTATAGCGGTTGAACAACAGCTGAAGCAAGAAAAAAGCGCTAACATGGACAAAAGACAAATGCTGCCCCCTTGTGGAAGGGAAAAAAACATCACCAGACGTCCTGTCAGTGCTTTATCGGCACCCAAGTAAGAAAAAACAAAACCCGAACAAATTCGGGAATGGCGCTCAACGTCATATTTTCAATTCCTGAATAAATTCGGGAATGGCAGTGAATGAGTTCATGCCATAATTACTTGAAAAATGTCGTGCGTTTGATGTAGCGGTTAGCATAGCATCGCTCACCTTTCACATCTTCATCCTCGATTGTTGTGTTGCTGCTGTCTGATGATTCCTGCAAGTAACACACATATTAAAGAGGAAACGAAAACACACACCACACCCACACACACACATTAAAAACAACAAAATGTCCTCAAATAACGAAACAGCAAGCAAGCGAACGACAAAAAGGAGGGCTGAGATTCCAAATAAATCCTCGCCAGACGACCAAAACAAAAGTAGCAATCGGCAAATACGACGCGGCGGGGGGAAAAAAATGCAGTACCTTTATCCCATCTACCGGATTATGGATTACGGTTGTCTGACTCTCCTAGAGGACCACCAGGAACAGGATATGGAGGAAAAGGGGAAGAAGAGGAACAACAGGAAGATGTGAAGAAGCAGTGAAGTGTTGTCATGAATTGGAAAGAGGAGAAAATTACAGCGATACCTTGGTTTACAAACTTAATTGGTTCCCAGAGTGTGTAAGGTGAAAAGTGTGTATCCCAAAAATTAATTTCCCATCGGAAACCATTCAGATGAGAATAATCCGTTCCCAGGTCCGCACAAAACATAATTTTCTACTTTTCTAAGCCATAAAACTACACAAAATAGACCTTATTTTATGTATAATAAATGTGCTATGGTATTGCAATGAAAGAAATAAACTGTACTGTATAATAAAGTGGTTTTATTGACCTTTGTAATGGTCGTTGAAGTCTTGATGGAATGGAGAGGCCGCCGATGGCTTGTGCCTGATTGATGGGATATTTTAACCTTGCAGTCTACACTCTGCCTTTGAACTTCGATCAAAGTTGAAACTCTCTCACTGTCGGCTGCCTGTTTCTTTAATGTTTAACCCACCCACCTCACTGCTGAGTTCTTGACCAATCACGTGGCTTTAACCGAAGACTGCGGGCGGGGAATAGAAGACAATAACAGTCAGCTGCCATTTTGTTAGAAGAACGGGCTCGTTCGCGAACGACATATCACTCATTGAGTCAGCTCCATGTACGGAAAGGGTTTGTATGCCAAGGCAAAGTTTGTATGCCAAGGTAAAATTTTCATAAATGTAACGTTCGTAAACCCAAAAGTTCGTAAGGCAAAGGGTTCGTAAACCGAGGTATCACTGTCGTGGAAAATTAAGGAAGAAGTGCCGATTTATCATGCTAATGCTAATGCTAATGAGCACAATGTGTGACGTTCAAATCAATGATTGACACAATAGATGGGATGTGTGGGAACCATTTGCACGCCCCACCCCCCCCCCCCCCCCCCCCCCCCTGTAAAAACTGCCAAAAACACACACGCCATGCATATAATCACACACACACGAGGCGTACCAGTGCAGTAGACGTAACAGAGTTGTTGGCTTTGTTTGTGTTGTTGTTGTTGTTCTTGCTACTGCTGTTGCTGTTGTTGCTCTGCGGGAAACACAAAAAAAAGCGGCAAAGAGCTTCTTGGACTAACTCGCATCCATGACATGTTACGTTTGGTCCCGCCCACTATTTTGCTCACAACCACTTCAGCCATGAGGCAGTACGACAACAACAACAACAACAACAAAACAAAAACCACAACACATGTGGAGCATGCAATATTGCTTATGGGACAATTTGTAATTCACAAATATGAGTTCAAGTCATGTGACATTTAAAGAGCGGCCATCTTGTGTTGCCATTAATTTCTGAAAACCTGCTATGAGCATTTGTTTCATGCTAGGATCCCTCTTTGGACTACGAAAGCCTCTCAAAGACCGTTCATACTTTTATATACATTTTATATTTTGCACTATTCTTTTTATGAAACTTTTATGAAATTTTGCTGCTGTAGATTGCAAATTTCCCAATTGTGGGACTATTAAAGGCTTTCTTATTCTTATTCTGATCCCGAACGGTTTTACTTTCAATTGAATCTTTGGGGTTTCACTCAGCTATAACTCAAAAAAAGAAAAGCTAATTTTTACAGCACTTTTTTTTGTACGACTTTATGCAATGTCGTACACATAATAATAAAAATACTGTATGTGAGTTGAAGTTACGTCACATACTGTATGGAAGTCACGTGACTTTCAAACAGAATCAAGCAAATTAGGACATTCCCGTCCGTGTATGAGCGCGTGCGCGTTTATGTACTGTTGACGTAACGTTAGATTAATCATCTGGTGGCAAATAATCTGAGATTAGCACCGCTCTCCAAAGGTTGGGTGACGTTGGGGGGAGAGGGTGAGGTAAAATGGGGGTTGGGGTGCTGTTTTGGGCCCATGATGAGGAGATGAAGCGAAAGCAGGACGGAAGAGGTGAAGAAGAAAAGAAGGTTAATGAAAGGGAGGCGGAGAATTCCCCAACTGGATGCGGGCGGGTTAAGTGTGTCACCTTAATACGGGACGCTAAAAATAGTCACTTCAAATGAGAAATGCAACCATGTCATCGTTTGGGTGTCAAAAAGTGTGAGTGTTTGTCTCACACATACAGACACGCACGCAACATGGTTCAGTCAACACTTCCTGCCATTTCAAAGAATAATAATAATAATAATAATAAATTGATGAGCAACTATAACTCCTGCAAAGCTTTTTGGTTGAATGGAAATAAAGCAAATTGCACAGACCAAACAAAGCTAAATTGCTTGGATTTGCTGTCTGTCTAGCTGGCTAACGATGTAGCTGGCTATTTATCCATTTCCTATCTATCATCTATCTGTCTAGCTAGCTAGCTATGTGGCTGGCTATTTATCCATGTGCTAACTGTCTAGCTAGCTAGCTATGGAGCTGGCTATTTATCCATTTGCTATCTATTTACTATCTGTCTAGCTTGCTAGCTATGTAGCTGGCTATTTATTAGCTATATGGCTATATAGCTAGTTAGCTAACTGTCTATCTGGCTATAGATTAGCTATCTGTTGGCTAGCTAGTTAGCGTTCTATTGATGTGAGTTACTTCCGGGTTGAGTGATAGTTGCTTAAATGAAATGTATTATTTTTATTATTATTATTATTATTATTATTATTATCATCATTTGTTAGCTATTTGCTATCTATGTGGCTGCCGCTGCTCACCCGCAGAAAAAAACGATTTTGTGACTGTAAAGTGACCTAGAGAGTTTTGAAAGGTGCTCAGAAATCAAATGTATTATTATTATTAATTTCACAGAGGATGACGACGGCAATGAGAGAATTTAATTCAAATGACTGGTCGGTGATCAAATCGATTGGCGATCACCGACGAGTCGTCGATGACCCACCAGGAACCTGCGCTCGTCCTACCTTGGCGTCGGCCTTCTTGTTGAGGAGGCTCTTGGCTGCTGCGGAGAGGCAAAAAGACACACCCTCAGTTGGCAGCGTGCACATGGCGCAACCTGCTCACAAACTACTCGCTCGGCAAACACCGAGTGTCCATCTCTGCGCGTCGGTGGCGTTCTTATGACAAAAAATAAATACATTAAAAAAAAGAAGAAGAAGAAGAAAAAGTCCCTCCCCTCTGATCTCCTCCCTCACATGAAAAGTGCCGCCACAAGCACGCACATGAAAGATCCTGGGGTCACATGACGCGAGATCAGGATCAGCAGCAGGAAGTCATTTGTGGTATAATCCCAAAGAGTGCCGCCGGTGCACTTTAGACTTCAAATGTTGCCAATTGGAAGCGGCATAACGCCAACAAATTTGTATGTTTGTTCACAAGGTTTGCTCCGAGGCGGTGGCGCATGTGGCTGCCACTGCTCACCCACAGAAAAACGTATCCTTTAACCTTGAGAGTTTTGAAAGGCGCTTAGAAATGAAATGATTATTATTATTGTATCCATTAGCTATCTAGCTTTCTATCTATTTGAGTTACTTCCGGGTTGAGTGAAAGCTGGCGCGTGTGGCTGCCGCTGCTCGTCTACAGAAAAACGTATCCTGTGACTGTAAAGTGACTGACATGAGTGTTTTGAAAGGCGCTTAGAAATGCAATGGGGCGGAGAGTGTCTTGCTTACCTTGGCGAGCGCGGTGGTCATGAAAGGCGGCGGCATGGAAAGAAAGGAGCAGAAAAACGTCAGATGAGGAAAGCCATAGGCGAGGTGGTCACGGGCAGCGCCGTCCAAACCTTGTTCCACGATGCCAGCGCTGCTTGCTGGCAGGTGGCTAACCGACGCCGGCGCCGTTGTCTGGCGGCCAACTGGAAGCACATAAAAGGTCCAGAAGCGCAATGTTATAATAATAATAAATAATAATAATAATAACAAAAATTCTAATGAAATAATAACAGTAATAGTAATGATAGTAATTAGAGTAATAATAATAATAGTAATAAAAATAGATATAAAAACAGTAATAATCGTAATAATAATAATCATCATAATAATACATTTCATATTAAGCGCCTTTCAAAGCTCTCAAGGACAATTTACAGTCACAGACAAGCATAGGTACTATAATAAATAAAATACAATTATATATATATATATATATATATAATTAATTTCTTTGTGGACTTTTTGTCATAAAATGCACACACATTTTTTTCCTGTCTTTATTTCATCAAATAATTGGTAGATTGATTTTATTGATCAAAATCATTGGGATTTAATGGATTAAATTATGGTTATTTTTTTTTTTAAATAGTGCCATCAAATGTAAAAAAATATAAAAACAAAATTGTGATTGTTTCATGAATTTACGGGAATGTCAAAGATAAGAAAAATATCCATTGTTCTGATGACAATGTATACGATTATAACGAAGTTCTGTCTCCCTCTAGTGGAAATATTGGAGAGGTACAACAACACCTGTCAATCGACTCAAATCAATTAAAATACCATACAATAATTAAAACAAATAAACCACAACATATATTAGGGATGTGACCAAATTTTTCAATAATAATTCATCACATATTTTCTAATACCATATTAAAGTGCTTTTTAATAGCTTTTAAAATGATGTATAGATTATTATTATTATTATGTTCTATGAAAAATAATAAGGAAATAATGGAATTTTTAATTTTCGAAATATGATAATATGTAAGTGAAATAGATAGAAAGCTAGCTAGCTAATAGATAGCTAATAGTAATAATAATAATATATAACTCAAATAGATAGAAACGCTAGGTCACACATAGCATACCTACATATATTCAGAGTAAATAATAGTCATTAAATATGAATATAAATCTTCAGGTCTTACCAGAGAAGTTCCTGGAGACAAGCATGGTGGTCAAAATGGCGCCCTGCCCCAAGCGGAGGAAGAGAAAAAGGAAGTTGACATGGTCGCACGGTTACAAAGTTGAAAGCGTAATAATCGGGTTACCTTCAGCTTCCTCCTGGCGTTAAATTTCTTCAAGCATTCCACCGTTTCCTGCCGGTGCATCATGGACGCCACCGTGGAGCGTTGCTGTAGACAGAAAGTGGCTAATTAGCAACTAGCAGTCTCAGGAATGGGAATTCATGACGTGTGGTGTTGGCATGCGTAGGCGGCATACGTACGCAGACCCACGGATGCTTGAGGGCCTCCTGGGCGGTGATCCTCTTGGCCGGATTGATGGTCAACATCTGATTGATCAGATTTTTGGCTTCGGGGGTCACCGTGTCCCACTCCGGCGACGGGAACTATCGACATGGACATGTGTTAGAACCGCATAAATGAGAAGGTCACAGGGGTCATGATGAAGACTCACATCATAGGCTCCTGCTTTGATCTGCTGGTAGAGCTTGTGCTGGTCTTCGTCCCAGAAAGGAGGGTAGCCCACCAGGAGGATGTATAGAATCACGCCTATGCAAGCACACGAAGACGTCAAGCAGCACGAATGAACCATTCCTGGTTGTCACGCTGCTAACGCGGTTCTCACCACAAGCCCAGATGTCCACCGGCTTCCCGTAAGCTTCCTTCCTCAGGACCTCCGGAGATAAATAGCCAGGTGTCCCCGCAAAGCCTAAATATACAACAACAACAATTATGACGACAACCGCGGAACGGCAAATGATCAGGTGCAACGTACCGAACCAAGCCTGCTGCTCTCCTTGGACTTCGATGGCCAAGCCAAAGTCAGCAAGTTTCACGGCCGCGTTCTTACACTTGCTGGCTAATAGTAGATTCTCAGGCTGGACCAGAGAGAGAAGAAGAAAAAAAAAACTTTACGGCAAATTAAGCTAACACGAGCTGCTCGTTAGCTTTTGTTAGCATTAGAAATCGATGCTAGGAGGGCTACTTCTCAACTGAATGGACTGCTAATAATAATAAATCATAATACATTTCATTTTTAAGCGCCTTCCAAAACTCTCAAGGTCACTTTACAGTCACAGGATAAGTTTTTCTGTTGGTGAGCAGCGGCAGCCACACGCGCCAGCGTTCACTCAACCACAAACGATGACAAGATTTGGCTAATTAGCATAGCGAGTAAACAAAACAAAAAAAACTTAAAGAAAACGTATAAGGGACACTAAACTGGATAATGTATATTCACCTTGCTTTAGTTTTGACATTTTAAAGAAACTTGACAGAACATTAAGCTACTGCTAATGGCCCATTAGCAAATGTTAGCATACGACCGTTAGCTCACAAACCAATCGCAAAATCGTCAATGGTGCCCAAAAGCGGGACGTTAGCAGCTACTTAGCTTCGCATGATATAAAGAGACACAAGATTCTTTGGAATTTTGCGTCACTTTATATGTTCAAGTCACTAATTTGAGTACGAGTTTATCAATAGGTTAGTTTCATAAACCGATAAATCGAGTTGGGAGGTGGCTCACGTAATAATTTCAACTGCGAGGTTAATTCTGGAGAACGACGACATCTTGACTTGTCTGTCTGTCTGTCTGCTAATCACGTGACCTGTCGAGTGACAACTCACCTTGAGGTCTCGGTGGACCACGCCCATCTGATGACAGTGAAGCACCGCCTCCAAGATCTGCTGGATGCAATGGCTGTATGCAAACAGCAGAGGGAGTGAGTGAGTCACGCTCAGGAATCACCACTCATGTGTGTGTGCGCGCGCGTGTATGTTCGTGTGCGCGTGGATGTTCGTGTGCGCGTGTCCGTTTTGTGTTTGTTACCACCACATACTTGTAATCGATCGATTGATTTCTCTTCTTCCTTTCCCTTAACGTGTCCTCCATCTTGAGAGGTTTGATTGGCATGTTTGTTTTGGCCAAGCTTTTACGTCGGATGCCCTTCCTGTCACAACCCTCTGTATTAATCCAGGCTTGGGACCGGCACAAGGAAGACACTGGTTTATGTCCCCTTGTGGCTACAGAACAAGCAACTCTATGAACTTAATAAACGGCTCCCAAACACAAAATGGGGACGTTTTATGCTAACGCTAAATGGGGACGTTTTATGTGAATGCTAATTGGGGGCGTTTAATGCTAATGCTAAATGGGGGACGTTTGATGCTAACGCTAAATGGGGATGTTTGATGCTAACGCTAAATGGGGATGTTATCGATTGATTTCTACACTGTGATAAAAGTCAATATGGATGCCGGTTAGCATTAATCAATAACAATGGAGCAAACATTGGGAAGGAGGTGTTTTTTTTTTTCAATGTTATCAGGAGGCATGACTGGAGGTTTGTAATGTGGGAGCTCTAAAAATCATATCTGAGTGTAAAATAAATACATAAATAAATAAATAAAGAGACCTCAATAGCGCAGATGGTCTAACAAGAGGAAGCTGTGAGTGAGAAACAGGCGCAGCAACACATCACACAAATGAGCACACGTAGGAAATTTATGCACAGAGGCTGCAAAGAATGGAATAAATGATGGACGGAAATGCATCAGAAGCATTTTTGGGACATTTGGGAATTTTTTGGGAAAGATTTATGAATACAAAGCAAATAACCACACCGCCCCCTGTTGGACCGGAGTGCACAAACAGGATAAGGGCGAACATATTGCCTTCATTTACTGGCTTGCCCCAGCAGCTGTCAATCATCCTGCCACAGATGCGTTTTCAGCCTCATGGCATTTTATTTATTTCTTTATTTATTTCATGATTTATTTATTTTTGGTTCTCCTCCTCTTCCATCTTCTCCTCCCCTGGCGGGCTCGCCAACGCAAAAGCAGTCAAATTGATTTATGCGCACCTCCCGGGGGGCATCCGTCTCAATGTCTGGACGACGGCCGGCCTGCCGCAGTTTTCATCATCATCATTTTCAATCGTGTTGCAGAGTAATAATATTATTTCATTTCATTTATAAGCGCCTTTCAAAACTCTCATGGTGCCTTCACAGTTTACAGACACGTTTTTCTGTGGGTGAGCAGCGGCAGCCACACGTGCCAGCATTCACTCAACCCGGAATAACTCAAATAAATAAAAAAAACTAGCTATCTAGCTAGCTAGTAGATAGCCATCCAGCCAACTAGCTAGCCAATAGATATTTAATAGATAGCCATCTAGCTGGATAGATAGCTAATCGATAGCCAGCAAGTGAATAGCCAGCCAGCTAGCTAGCTAATAGATAACTAATAGATAGCCAGCTAACTAGCTAATAGATAGCTAGCCAGCTGGATAGATAGCTAAGAGATAGCCAGCTAGCTAGATAGATAGCCAACTAGCTAGCCAATAGATATCTAAATAATAGCCAGCTGGCTGGATAGATAGCTAACAGATAGCCAGCAGGTGAATGGCCAGCCTGCTAGCTAGCTAATAGAAAGCTAATAGATAGCCAGCTAACTAGCTAATAGATAGATAGCCAGCTGGATAGATAGCTAAGAGATAGCCAGCTAGCTAGATAGATAGCCAACTAGCTAGCCAATAGATATCTAAATGATAGCCAGCTGGCTGGATAGATAGCTAACAGATAGCCAGCAGGTGAATGGCCAGCCTGCTAGCTAGCTAATAGAAGGGGGGGGGGGGGGTTATACCTGGCATCTGCTTCACTGTAATACTCCCTTGCCACGATGTCCTCAAAGAGCTCTCCTCCAGTCACCCTGACAACGCGCGCACACACACACACACACACACACACACACACACACACACACACACACACACACACACACACACACACACACACACACACACACACACACACACACACACACACACACACACCAAGAGGGTTACACACACACACACACACAGAGCGGAGGGGGATGTCCTGCTGATGGGGAACCCCGAACGCAGCACGGTTGAATGGGGCCGTGTTGCCATGGCGACTGACTCGGGCGATGCGGGGGAGTTTATGGTAAAGCGGCAAAAAGGGGGGGGGGGGGTGGTTATGTAATTGTGGGGCGGGGGGGGGGGGCGATAAGCAGTAAATCCGACTAACAAAAATGGGCAATAAAAAAAGAGGTGCAAGGAACTCACAGATCAAAAAGGAGGTAGTGGAAGCCCTCCTCCGAGATGCTGTCATGGAGACGCACTGCCGCAGCACACACACACATGACAATTTTAAGCGGCAAAACACGACTTTTTCAAGGTAGTACACGACTACAGACAGTTTTGAATATTATCACATAATAATTGTCATGAAACGACTGACCAATGTTGGAGTGCTTGAGCAGCCGGCAGATGCGAGCTTCCCGTTCTAGCTTCTGATGATCTGCGCTCACAAACGACAACAACAAGATAACACGTTGTCAACGACGACACAAGATAATAATATTCATAAAATTAATACATTTCAGTTCTAAGCGCCTTTTAAAACTCTCAAGGTCACTTTACAGTCTTAGGATCAGTTTTTCTGTGGGTGAGCAGCGGCAGCTACACGCGCCAGCGTTCACTCAACCCGGAAGTAACTCAAATAGATAGCAATCTAGCTACTTAGCGAATAGATTGCTAATAGCGAGCGAATAGATAGCTAATGGCTAGCGAATAGAGAGCTAATAGCTAGCGAATAGATAGCTACCAGGAATAACTCCAATAGACAGAAAGCTAGGTAGCTAACTAACATATAGCTAATAGTTAGCTAGCTCGCAAGCCAGATCGCTAATAGATAGATAGCCATCATTAGCTAGATAGCTAATAGATATAGCTAGCTAGCTCTATTGATATATTGCTCGATAGCTAGCAGCTCGATAGATACTCCTTGTGAAAGCGCTAGCTGCTAACCGCTATACTCACAAAATATCACTCGTACCGCACGGCTGTTGTCTTATTGTAACTTGGAGCCAGTTAGCCAGACAATCGCCAGTAAACAAGCCAGCCAATAGCCAGTTAGCAAGCCAGCCAATAGCCAGTTAGCAAGCTAGCTCTTGTTTATATGATATCATTACTGCCTGACATTCAGTAGCGAGACCTGATTCTCTTTCGCTAAAACTGAAACCCCATCGAGTGTGATGGACGTTTGATTGACAGCAGTGCTGACATCAAGATTCTTGACCTTTCACCCCATCAACAACAAACTACTGTGTGAGTGTATAAAACCCAAATATTAGCTTGAAAACAAACCCTTTTGAAGCCTAAATCTTTTGACTCAAAACCCCAACTTGGAATACAAACGTTAGTTTGAAACTCGACATAAGGGGGGCGGGGGTTTAGGTCTCACCTCGGGCTGACAGCTTCTTGGTGTTGATGATTTTGGCAGCATACTCTTGCCCCGAGCACACTTTGACGCAGCGGCGTACCACTGAAAAGGCTCCCCTGGCGAAAGCAAACGAGACAAGAAGACATTTTAGCTAGCTCAGCGATTCGGTTTTCAAAATGGCCGCCTAGGGGGCAGGGGGGGCGGGGTGTTTCCCATGTATTGTGATTAAGGAGTCGGGAAGCTATGTATTAGCTGTCTATATAGCTAGCTATCCATTAGCTGTCTAGCTATCTATCAATTAGCTATGTATTAGCTAGCTCGCTAGCTATCTAGCTAGTGATCTTGCTGGCTATCCAGCTAGCTATCCATTAGCTGTCTGGCTAGCTGTCTATTAGCTAGCTAGCTTTCTCTCTCTATTTGAGTTACTTCCGAGTTGAGTAAACGTATCGCGACAGACACAATGAGTGGGTTTCACTCAACCTGGGGTCACTTAGGGGAAGCAACAAGTTGATAAGCACAAACAAAGAAAATACACGACGCACTCCTAACTGGAAAACAATCTTAAAATCCTTATTTGGAACCCAAACACTTTCTTTGAAACCCTAACACCGATTTAAAAAGCCTCTTTTGTAAACCTAGTTTTGAATCGCAAACTTGATACCGCGGTGACGTCATCATTGCGAGCCCAAGTGCTCAACTTTGCCAGCTGACAATCGTTTATCATTTGCCAAACATTCTCCGTGGGGCTTTCAGTCGCGTCGGAAATTCGTATTTTTTATTTTATCCGATATTCTAAAATATATTTACAAATATTTTTTTCAACGTATTCACCAACCTGAGTCGACATATTAGAATAATTGTGGCCAATAAACAAAACAGACAATCGCCCACACACAAACACACACACGTGTTCCCGTGAGGTCCCACACATGCCCACGCACAATCTGCCGTTCACTTGTTTCCAGGCCAAAGTGCGCGCGCATGTACGCGTGTCATCGGGAGGGAGAAAAAAGTCCTGACATATTAGATGTATACAGCAAGTGTAACCACAAAAAAAATATGACAAAGCGCGTGCACGTACTTGCCCAGCTCCTCGTACAACTGGTACTCGTCGGTGAAGCGCGTGCACGTGTTGGCGGTGGTCATGGTGGGATGTTCAGCCGCTGTCTGCTGTTCCGAGTGAAGTCGGCGAGCGGCGAGCGTGTCGCAGCTGACTGGAAAGGACTTGGGAGACTCCGCCCACTGGCGATTTCCTTGACACGCGTGCGCGTTTACGAATGAACGTCCGCGCGCACGCTGGGAGGGGGGGGGTGTCACTCTTTAACCCCCCACCACGCTTAACCCCATTACCACGCTCCCACACACAGTTTTACCATACAGCAAACGCGTGTGCGCTAAGACGTCGATTTTTAAAAAAAATACGCGGTAGTGTTGATTCAAAATGTGTACAAATGTAGCAGCTAGCATAATAGAAAATGATTATCGTCTAAATGAGACCGTATTATTAAATCTTACTTGGAACTAAAAATGCTGCGCCCAACGTGGGGCTCGAACCCACGACCCTGAGATTAAGAGTCTCATGCTCTACCGACTGAGCTAGCCGGGCTTGATACACATGAAGCCCTACATTGAATATATAATCAATACATACAATACGTCGAATACCCAAATAAAAATACAAACATTTCGTTTTCAATTGATACGTTTACCGCGTATTTAATACGTTTTTTAGATTATTTTGAATTGTGTACTTTTATACGATAAAAAAACATTTTCTGTAGTTATCGAGTCTTTGTCGATGAAGCATATGCGCATCACATTGTTTTCGTTAGATTTTGTATTACCGTTTCCGTGTCTGTTTTTATTCTTGCTATAAGTAAATAATTATGTGTCGTGTTGTGTTTGTAAGGTTTATTATCACTTAATAAGGGGAATTGCAATCATTCAGGGGAGCAAAAGTAATAATCGATCATATGAAAGCATAATGTGCGCATGCGCGGTAAACTGCATTTCCGGTTGTTAGCGTTTTTTTTTTATCATTTCAAATAATGTACGGCAAACTACAACTTTTAAACGGGAATTGTAATCATTTATAAGGGCAGCTATTAGCCAAGGTTGACAGATATGTAATAAACAAGCAATTTATCAGTGAAAACAAAAGACTAAGAGTGTGATGTTTATATTTTAATCCATTTCAGAAAGAACTTTGTCCATTAAGGTGATCAAACGCAGTGTTTGCATCCCAAAAACGGGCAGATAAGCAGTGCAGTCATTTGATTATTTTTTTTCTTCATCCTCAAGCAAAAAGAACGACATCCTCCGTGATGTTTTTTAAATGTCACCTTTGTACTTTTTCTTGAATTGATTGGCGGCTCATGATGTTAGCAAGCAACAGGAAATCTCATCCGTTTAAATGCTAAAATGCGCCGGATGGCGCGGAAAGTTCAAAATTGCACGGCGCCGGCCGGGATGTCGAACATTGACGGGTCAAATTCTTGACCCTTGAAGGGCGAACCCTCTGCTTCCCAACCTTTTTTCAGCATTTCATGCACCTTCTGTAAGGACATACGCACAAACACACACAAAACATACATTAGAATAAAAACAGATGCACAAACAAGCAAAAACACAACATTCATTAAAGACAAAAATCACAAAAATTAAAAAACACACGATAACACAACTAGGGCACACTACAAAGACATGCACACACATAAATATGTATTTTATTGTTGTTTTAATGTTGTGTGACCGCTGTGTTACCATAGTGATAATGTATTGCTAAATTATAGTTGTCAATATAATATGCTAATTTTATCTCAGCATTGTTCTAATTTCATGTTAGCATCGTGATTGTATTATACCGAGCTAGCTAGCTATTTGAGTCAGGAAACATATTAGCTATCTAGTTAGCTAGATAGCTAATATGCATTCTATAAGCTAGCTAGCTAGCTTTCTATCTTTTTGAGTTATTCCGGGTTGAGTGAACGCTGGCGCATGTGGCTGCCGCTGCTCACCCACAGAAAAATTTGCTGCTGTGAAATGTAAATGTCTACACTGTGAGACTAATAAAGGCAAATTCAATCCAATCCAATAATAATAATAATAATAATACATTTCATTTGTAAGCGCCTTTCATTTCATTTCATTATGATATCAAATAGATAGCCAGCTAGGTAGCTAGCTAATAGATGTCCACACTGACCATTTCGTGACTCTGTGGCTTCCCCTGTAGCTTCTGGTGGTAGTCGAAAGTGAGGCGGTCTAGTACGGCGTGCTCCTCCTCATCCACGGTGGCCATGGAGCGCTCTCGGTTCATCTTGTCGACGTCGATCTCCTCCTCGCCCTCCAGGATGCATTTCCACCACACCTCCGATGACTTGTTCAGGGACAGCTGGAGTCAACGTGAAAAGACAAAGAAAAGAGTGTGAGGGAAATAGAAGTACAGTGATACATTGGCTTACGAACTTAATTGGTTCCCAGACAGAGTGGGAAAGGCGAAAAGTGTGTATCCCAAAAATTACTTTCCCATAGGAAACCATTCAAATGAGAGTAATCCGTTCCCAGGTCCCCATAAAACATCATTTTCAAATTTTCTAAGCCTTAAAACTACACAAAATAGACCTTATTTTATGTATAATAAATGTGCTATGGTATTATAATAAAAGTAATAAACTGTACTGTATAATAAAGTTGTTTTATTTACCTTTGTGATGGTCATTGATGGCTTGATGGAATGGAGTGGCCGCTTTCATCGGCATTAAACACTTGATGAGGAACGTAACCTTCTTTCACCATCTTGAGGAATCATCCCTTTTAGGTGCTTTCTCTGCCATGATTTTAGCTAGTTCCTCATGAATTATGTTCTGTTTAGCTGGGTTGATAGCTTTTTGCATCAAGTGTACAGGTTATTTGTGGAGCCTGATTGGTGGGATATTTTAACCTTGCAGTCTATACTCGTTTAAATATTTAACGTCCGTAAACCGAAAAGTTCGTAAACCGAGGTATCACTGTAATAAGAATTCAAAGCCATTAAGAGTTCTGCTAGGCAAGAAAAAAATTGCAATGATCGGCATGAAGTAAATAAGGTCCAAAATGGTCAACTTACCACAACGCATTTTCCCGGTTCGAGGCTCCAAAGGGAATTCTCCGTGTTGATCTTGTGCGAGAATTTGCCCTCCACTATTGTCTGCTCTTCGGTGCCCACGCGCACGCTAACGCGCACGCCGCCGCTGCGCAGGTTCACGTTGACCTGAGTACGCACGTGCATAGACGTCGTCATCGCCGCAACTGTTGTCGTTGCACCATTACTTTTAGCCTCTGCACTCACCTGTTTGCCTTTGACCACCTCCTTGGGTACAAACACGCGCACCTCCACGTCGTTGTAGTCCTGAGACCACTTGTACTTGTCCCGCACGGCGCCGTTGTAGCAGTCCGAATCCGAAGGTGACGGATTTTGGATTGGCCTGGAAAAAATTATCTGAATAAAATCACTTTATGATGTCATCAGACATGTAATTATGATGTCACTCTGTCTCCCTCCACTGGCCAATCAACATAAAGCAACAACGTTCGCGTGTCATTAAATGTTGATTTTTAACGGCTTCACATCGCTTTTTTTGACATTTATTTTTTTCATTAGCAATGAAGACATTAGTCACACGTAGCATTTTAACATAGCATGTTTTGCTTAGAATACTGATGGAGATTCGGGGCACTATGTACTTGGCTATCTGTTAGCTATCTATCCAGCTAGCTAGCTAGCTATCTATTAGCTATCTAGCTAGTTGGCTGGCTATCCAGCTGGCCGGCTATCAATTAGCTAGCTGTCTGGCTGGCTATCAATTAGCTAGCTGGCTATCTATTAGCTAGCTAGCTATTAGCCAAAACATATCAGGTATTTGTACACCAACAATACACTGTCTGTAAAATAAGAATCTGTTTTAAATTAGAAATGTATTATTATTAAGTGTCAAATCCATGCTGCATTCAAGGACACTGGGAAACATCAAAAGGCCAATTTAAATCATATCGAACCGGGTTGATCAACATGCCGCATTCAGGGAAACTGGGAAATGTGTTATATCAAACTACAGTCACACAATTCAGTCACAAAATATATTGCAGATACCGGGAAACATCACAACTACAAATAAAGGCACACAATCACCAAAAGACACTCAAACCATCTCAAGTCATCTGCTGCAAGTGGTGCATTCAGGTACATTGGGAAACATACCAACTCCTATCTTATCTCTCTTCAACTTGGGTTTGAAACTCACTTTTCTGGGTGGGATGCTGCAGCTTCCGGGTCGCCTTGAACCATTGGTTTGCCAGAAGGTTTAGGCTCCGGAACGGCATTTGAAAATGGCGAAGCGCTTGGCGCCTGTGTCGCTTCTGAAGTGACCTCCAGCTCCTTGACAGCCGGGGGAACAGTGGCCTTCTCATCCTGCTGCTGAAGCACGCGGAGATCCTTGGAAAACTTATCAAACATCTTGAACGTCTGCGTATGCATAGAGTCGAATGCCACGTTGTCAATAGGATAAAGTCAAACCAACTAATGCTAAAAAATGTACAACAACTTGAATGCATCTCAAAGCCTTTGTTGGGTGAAAAAGTAGGCGTACCTGTAGGACCATCTTCTCGGCTACACCTGGGGCGAAACCCATCTTGTCGTTGGGACCAGTGAGGAGTCGATAAAAGTCAGTTTTGCGGTACAAAAAGCCAAAATAGACTTGCAGAAAGTCTTGAATGTTTCCGACGTGCTGCAGAATGCCAAGCAGCGCGTTGTCATACATTTCCGTCATCTCGACCGGCGACGACATGGCTAAGCTTTCCGCGTTGTTGCTTTAAATATTGTCCAAATTGGCTTCTCGCGCCGTTAGCGTGTATAAAAAAGGGAGAAGTGGACTTTCGGAACAAATCGATCAATGTTTACGCCAACTGCGTCGCATTTCTTTGGCGTCTGTGGCGGTGCCTTCCAGAACAAAGACACATATCCCGTTAGTGACCTTCAAAGTAAATATACCTTCGGTTGAGTGTAAAAGGAAAAACAAACAAACTGATATTATGAATCAATCAAGATATATAGCTGTCTACTCTTACCACTGTTATGTATTTAATACGTGAACATCACGTGTTTACTAATCCTCATAATATATTTCTAATTTTATTTTGCATACATCTGGTTGTTACATGTTTAGTAATGCTGTCAGGACCAGGAACAAGAGAAACAACATATTGTTCCGCCATAAGTAGTATCGTCAAATACAATATTCTAAATTATAAATCGGAAAAAAATAGTTCCTTTCATCGATTAAATTAGTACATTTGTTTTTTTTAATTGTATTTTGAATGTTTTACTACCACGGAAAACCCCAACACGGACAAAGTGAATGGAAATTTTGTTCGTGTCGTAAACTGTGAAAGCAAGATGGCGGCGCCCTTGAGCAGGACAGGATGCTGGAAGTTGCTGGTGAGTAAAGCGATTTTAAACGCATTTCGGCAAACATATTTTGACTTTTTGTATGGGTCATCAAAACAAAATGAAGACGGAACTTGGGTCCTGGGATTTGTGATGCAATAAGTCTTATATCGAAATAGATCGTAGCGCTAGCTGTCACCGATAGAGAAATCAATTCACGAAATGCTTCTTTTTATTATTTGTTTGTCCCGTTCATAAGTAGCTATAGTATATATTACTACACAGAAAGCTACCAGTGCCAATTAAAACAAGAATGTTATTTTATTGGGTTAAAATCTTCCAAAAGGGAAATGTTTCAGGAACTTTGCTGTGCTGTTCAATGAAATGTTTTGCTTCGTGTGCAGGCTGCAGTGAGCAGATCAAATACCTCCGGAAGTAGAGCTCTTCATGTCACTGCAACTTGCTGTAAAGTAAGGACAGATGTGACATCACGCACATTTTGTCCATTTTAACATTAAAAGTATTTATGGTTGTTTTACTGTGCAGAACCGAGCCGCTCGCATCCGAGTGGGGAAAGGCGACCGTCCTCTGACCTATGAAGAGGCCCTGAAACCTCACCACATCGGCCACCACAAAGGATGGCTGTCACTGCACACCAGTGAGTCTTGACTCAAGACCACCGCCAAGGGAAAAATTCATTTCGGGAAGCTGTAACTCGAAATACAGTGATAGCTCAGTTTACGAACCCCTTGGCTTACTAACTTTTCGGTTTATGAACGTTAAATTGAGGAAAATTTAACCTTGGCATCCCTACCAGGTAACCTAAAAGGCGAGGAGGGCGCGGCGGATCGCGCCGTTGAAGACACTTTCATCCGCCGCTTTATGTTCGGCACTTTCCACGGTTGCCTGGCCAACGAGTTGGTGATCAAGCGGAATGGCAACCTGCTGAAGGTGTGCGCCTTCATGCTGCAAAAACTGCCGCCCCAGAAGTTCTACTTCCTGATTGGATACAGCGAGACGCTGCTGTCTCACTTCTACAAGTGTCCCGTTAAGCTCGACGTGCAGACGTTGCAGGAGAAGCAAGTGTATAAATATCTGTGATGGCCAATTGGGCTTCAACTTCCTTGTTTCCTTTTCTCCTAACGTCTTTTTAAAATGGCCGATGAGGGATAGTCATGAGGTTGTTTGGTTTGGCCTTCTTGAAAAATCAATAAAGTTATCAAAAAATAAAGTTGCTCACATGCTGATTTACTTTGGGTTCAAATGTGACGTTCTGTAGCTAAAGCACATTTCTCACATATTGAAATAGCCAGAAAAAAATGTTTTTTTTTTTAATTTGACACAGCAAAAAAAGCCAATTTCACTACTGTAATTAAATATATTGTTAAATAAATACATAGATATTGATATCTAGCTAGCTACAAAAGCTAGCTAAAAAGATCTTTAACGAACTATATTGTCTAGCTGGCTAGCTATTGGCTATCTATTATCTAGCTAGCTTTCTAGCTATCTATTTGCTATCCATCTAGCTGGCTAGCTTTCTATTTACTATCCATTTCCTATCTAGCTAGCTGCCTAGCTCGTTGGCTATCTATCTATTTGCTATCTACCTAGATCGCTATCTATTTGCTATTCATTGCCTATCTATTTGCTATCTCGCTAGTTATCTCGCTGGCTATCCATTTGCTATATATTAGATATCTACCTAGCTGGCTATCTATTTTCTATCTATTAGATAGCTATCCATTTTCTATCTAGCTAGCTGCCTAGCTGGTTATCCATTCGCTATTTGTTAGTTGTCTGACTGGCTAGCTATGCTAGCTTTCTATCTATTTGAGTTACTTCCGGGTTGAGTGAACGCTGGCGCGTGTGGCTGCCGCTGCTCACCCACAGAAACAAATATCCTGTTACTTTAAAGTGACCTTGAGAATTTTGAAAGGCGCTTATAAATTAAATGTATGATGATGATTATTATTATTTCCTGTTAAGCGCCCTGATCAATTACCAAAAGTTTACTTCAGCCCAACGAAAAATAAACAAATACATAAATAAAAAAGATGATCTACTGTCAATTAATTTTAATTTGTCACAGTGCAAACTTTCACAGTGATGCCGGTGGCAACGCAAACAGTTGGAATAGACAACAGCAAAACAATTAAAAATGAGACCGCTACATCTCTTTGTAAATATTTCGTTGAAAGGATGATTAAAAAAAACATCATGGAGATGACAAAATCATTTTTGAATTAAAAAAAAAACAACAACTTGCATGTTATTCAAGGGAGAAACTGTGTCCCCAGCAACTATATTGCAATGAGAAGCTATGGCAAAATTTGCTAGCATCTTGTAGCATCGATCAATCTTGTTTGTGGGTATCAATTTCACGACTTTTTTTTTTTAAACGCGGGGGTCTAATTTGTCAAATAAAAAAAAAAAAACCTGAAGAAGTGATTGACAGGTTAGGGGCGTCCATTTTGTGACTAGACAGGAAGTAGAAAGCACATTTAAACAGTGAAACACAGGAAGTCGGTCTTTATGGCAAATCAAAATGGCAGCATCGCTTGTGATGCCTTTCAGGTGACCAAAAAAAAAAAAAAAAAAAAAATGCGCCATCTTACCGCCAAGTCCAAGCGTGACAAGATGGCTTCCTCGGACGCGAGTGGCCCTCACGTGGACGTGGCGCGGCATCCGGCGCCTTGGCAAGACTGCAGCTTGATGAGCCGTTGGTTCATAGTCTGAAGCACGGTCGGGTCCACCTTCTTCATGATGTTCTCCAGCTGGTGGGGATCCGAGCCCAGG
The DNA here is from genome assembly GCF_051943395.1 of Hippocampus bargibanti. Taxonomy (NCBI): domain Eukaryota; kingdom Metazoa; phylum Chordata; class Actinopteri; order Syngnathiformes; family Syngnathidae; genus Hippocampus; species Hippocampus bargibanti. The sequence continues at coordinate 14,594,318 of NC_142751.1, forward strand.
TTGTACACCTCCACGAATGACTAGGCGGGAGGGCGGAGCCAAACAAACAAATAAATAGATCAATAAACATGTGCATCAATAAAGAAATAGATAGCGAGCTAGATAACTAAGAAAGATACGTAGCTAGACAGCTAGCTAGCTAGATGGTCGGCAAAAGATAGCGAGATAGCTAGCTAGTTGGCTAGATATCCTGTTCTATACATAGATAGCTAGATAGACAACTAGGAAAGATAGATCGATAGCTAGACAGATAGCTAGCTAGATGGTCAGTGAAAGAAAGACAGCTAAGTAGCTAGATAGCAAGCTAGTTAGCTAGATATCGAGTTTGATAGATAGATAGCTAGTTAGCTAGGTAGATAACTAAAACGATAGCTAGATAGCTAGCTTCCTAGATAGATGGTCGGCGATAGAAAGATAGCTAGCTAATTAGCTAGATAGCTAGTTAGCTAGATATCTAGTTAGGTAGATAAATAGCTAGTTAGCTAGATAGATAGGGGTTGAGACATGCTTGGCTACATTCGTACAACAAATATTAGCTTCATAGCAACTTGGTACCAAGGGACTACCTTGGAGTGATTTCAGGAGTTTCACCTAAACACAAGGAGCAATTTGCTGCCATTTTCTGGCATCCCCGATGTAACGGAACTATTTTGAAGTGATTTAAGGGGCTACGTTTTGGCAAAAAGTTGTGTTTCTCCGCCATTTTGCAACATCTTGGTGTCAAGGAACTATGTTGAAGTTGCGTTGAAGAGCTTCAGTTCCGCAATCGTAGCATTGTGCCACTTGTTTTATGGCAGAGGTGGACAATCCTAAATAATAATACATTTCATTTATAAGCGGCTTTCAAAACACTCAAGGTCACAGGATCATTTTTTTGTGGGTGAGTAGCGGCAGCCACACGCGCCAGCGTTTACTCAACCTGGAAGTAACTCAAATAGATAGCTATTGTATAGCGTATAAATAGCTAAGAGATAGCCAGATAGCTAGCCAGCTCGACAGCCAGCCAACTCGACAGCTAATAGCTAGCTAGCTTGCTAACAAGAGATTGAATTGAATACACATTGGTTCTGTCATGCTCTGGTTGGCATGTATTATTATTATTATTATTATGATTATGATTATTTCTGCGCATTACCTCACTGTCTGCAAACTCGCAGTATTGCATGTTGTGGTGAGCATCCAGCGTCCGGACGCAAGCATACGTGTTGTTGAAAGAGTCCTCACACACGCAGTCAGGGAAACATTCCTGATCAATGACAACAAAGGTCATTTAAACATAAGTCAACATTGTACATCTTCATGACACAAGGAAGGCCCGAGCTGGAATCGAACCCGCACCATTGCACAGTGAGACCATCGCGCTAACAGTCGACCACCGTGCTACTCACATTGTAACATATAAAACATAAAACGATCAACCAAATCAAGTATTTTAAGACTCTGCTAGCCTAATGCTAACATATAATGCGAAACGTCATAGACGGGCTAACAGGAATTAGCGACATGCATTTTTACAGTGTACTCACAGCCAGGCCGGGGCCCATCTTGGGACAGCTGGGGTCTGCGCTGGGTAGCCCCTCCCCCGTGTGCTCCACCAGGAAGAAAGGGCGCGCCGTGCCGTTGCGCAACGTCGGTGCCTGACGCGTAACAAAAATATGATGTGATGTCTTGGTAATTAGACACTAAAGAGAGTTCTGTCATAGCTATCTAGCTATCTACCTATTAGCTAGCCATCTGGCTATCTAGCTGGCTGGCTTTCTAGCTAGCCATCTGGCTATCTATCTAGCTGGCTGGCTTTCTAGCTAGCCATCTGGCTATCTATTGGCAATCTAGCTGGCTGGTAATCTGTTGGCTGTCTATCTAGCTAGCTATCTGTTAGCTAACTAGATGGCCAACTATTGGCAGTCTAGCTGGTTATCTAGTTGGCTGGCTTTCTAGCTAGCTATCTGTTAGCTAACTAGCCGGCTATCTATTGGCAATCTAGCTGGCTGGTTATCTGTTGGCTGTCTATTAGCTGCCTGGCAATCTATTGGCTGGTAATAATAATAATAATAATAATAATTATCTAGCTATCTATCTATTAGCTAGCTAGTTTGCTTTCTATCTATTTGGCTTACTTCAGGGTTGAGTGAATGCCGCCGCATGTGGCTGCCGCGGCTCACCCACAGAAAAAACTATCATGTGACTGCAAAGTGACCTTGAGAGTTTTGAAAGGCGCTTATAAATGAAATGTATTATTATTATTATTATTATTATTATAAAAAAAGATGTTTCTCAGCGTACCATCATAGGCAGAAAGGACTGTCCGTCCGCATTGAATGCCGAGACGTTGACGCCGGCGATGTCCAGGATGGTCGACGCAAGGTCAATGTTCAGCACGGGAGCCTTGAAGAACGACAACAAAATGAAATGTAACATCTTTTAACGCGATGGATCGTGGAGCGTTTTGTTGTTTTGCATCATTTTGGATCACCTTCACTGTGATGTTAGCTTTGACGCCGGGGCCGCGCACCAGCAGCGGCGTGCGGATGTCAAACTCGTATAATTGACGCTTGTCGATTGGCAGGGAGAACTGACCTGACGCATTAAATTACATTCAAATAAAATAACATTAAATTAATCAAAATAAATCCAAATGTACAAAAAGAAAATATATCAAAATTAAATTCAGGTAAATTAAATGAAATCAAAATAAATAAAAACACATCACAGTTAAATTAAATAAAATACAACAAAATAACATTCAATGAAATTAATTGAAATAAATTAAATCAAATAAAATCAACAAACAAAATAAACAATATAATTAAATTACGTTCAATAAATTGAAATAAAATACATTGAAATAAATTACATTAAATTAAATCAACATAAAACATTAAAATTAAATTAAGTAAATTGAAATACGTGAAATTAAATAAAATCAAAATAAACAAATTCAATTATATCAAAATGAAATGAAATAATTTAAATAAAATGAACTAAAACAAATCGAAATAAATTAAATTGTACTGACCTGCGGTAAAAAAAAATAATGAAATGAAAATAAATAAAAATACATCACAATTAAATAAAATAAAATGGAAAAAAAATAAATTGAATGACATTAATTGAAAAAAAAAAAAAAAAATCACAAAAAAAAATAAAAAATATCAAAATACATTGAAACAAATTAAATCAGACCAAATACAAAATAAAATTACGTTCAATAAATTTAAATAAAATACATTAAATTAAATCAAAATAAAAGATATTAAAATAAAAATAAATAAATTGAAATATATGAAATTAACTCAAAATAAATACAATGATATGAAAATCAAAGGAAATAATTTAAATTAAATTGTACTGACCTGCGGTAAAAAAATAAAATCCAACAAAATAAATAAATAAAAATGATATTAATTGAAATAAAATACATTGAAATAAATTACATCAAATAAAAATATGGAAATATATCAAAATTAAGTCAAACAAATTTAAATAAAACACATTGAAAAAAATTACATTCAATCAAACACACAAAAAAAATTAGGTTCAATAAATTGAAATAAATTACAATAAAATACAAATAAATAAAAATATCTCAAAATTAAAGTTAATGAAATCTTTTCAATAAATGACCTAAACTAAATTGCACTGACCTGTGTGGTATCCGTTGTCTGACGTGAAGAGCACGTACGTATTGTTCAGCTCCTTCAGTTCCTCCAGCTTCTTCACCAGCGTCTCCACCAGGTCGTCCACGGACAGCAATGTCTGCCACCTAAGTGGGGGGGGGGGGGGTTTGTGTGTGTGATGATGGTTATTATCAAAGTAGTTATCACGCAAACGACGGCGGCGTTGCGACATCACCTCTTTCGATACGCATCATCCAGAAAGGTGAGCGAGCTGTTGGGCATTGGATTGACGGGCTGGCGCAGTAGCCAGTGTTTGTCCTGCAAAGTAGCAAACGAGGGTGAGACGGGTGAGACGGTGGGGTCACCAAACCTGGGTGTCACCTCACCTTGGCCGCCTTGTTAAAGCTTCCATCCCTGGGCGCTTTGACGTCAGCAAAATGGCGGCGGTACTGCGGAGCGGCGGTCCAAGGCGAGTGGGGAGCGGGCGGGGCCAGCATCAAGAAGAAGGGACGCCGAGGGCTACGGTTGTCCAGGAACTGAAGAGAGCGATTGGCCTGTAGGTGTTTTTTTTTTGGGGGGGGAGACACGTTAGCGAATGACCGACAAAACGCCATCGACATGCACCTGCGCGACTTACAATGAGGTCGGTGAGGTAGTCGTCTGTATAGTTGTCGCCGTGCTTCTCCTCCACGCCGTTTCGGGACAACGTGTAGTTGTAGTAGCGGGAGTTGCCCACCTGTACATACGCCGCAAAAAAATGGCCGTCAATAGGAGTGTGTGTGTGTGTGTGTGTTTTTTTCTCATTTTTTCCATAGCGTGAGGACCAAAAGTTAACTGCGCACAGACAAGTCAGGAGTTGTTGTCTTGTATGGACTTAAAATGCCATCCTCACATGCCCAATGCCTCACACACCGAGTCCCCACAATGCAAAGAAACAAGTTTGTGTGTATTTGATTGCATGTGTGTGTCTGTTTTTCTTATTTTTTTCTATAATGCGAGGACTTAAACTTAACTGCACACAGACGACCTGGGAGTTGTTGGCTTGTGAGGACCTAAAATGGCATCCTCACATGCCCGATACCTCAAACACTAAGTCCCCACTATGTGCAAAAAACGAGTTTCTGTGTGTGTGTGTGTTTTTGTTTGCATGAATAATAATAATAATTCATTTCTAAGCGCCTTTCAAAACTCTCAAGGACACTTTACAGTCACATATTTTTTTTTTGTGCGGGTGAGCAGCGGTAGCCATTCGCACCAGCGTTCACTCTATGTATGTGTGTGTCTGTTTTCTATTTTTTTCTATCACGCGAGGACTTAAACTTAACTGCACACAGACGAGTCGGGAGTTGTTGCCTTGTGGGGACCTAAAATGCCATCCTCACATGCCCAATACCTCACACACTAAGTCCCCACTATGTTGAAAAAACGAGTGTCTGTGTGTGTGTGTGTGTGTGTGTGTGTGTGTGTGTGTGTGTGTGTGTGTGTGTGTGTGTGTGTGTGTGTGTGTGTGTGTGTGTGTGTGTGTGTGTGTGTGTGTGTGTGTGTGTGTGTGTGTGTGTGTGTGTGTGTGTGTGTGTGTGTGTGTGTGTGTGTGTGTGTGTGTGTGTGTGTGTGTGTGTGTGTGTGTGTGTGTGTGTGTGTGTGTGTGTGTGTGTGTGTGTGTGTGTGTGTGTGTGTGTGTGTGTGTGTGTGTGTGTGTGTGTGTGTGTGTGTGTGTGTGTGTGTGTGTGTGTGTGTGTGTGTGTGTGTGTGTGTGTGTGTGTGTGTGTGTGTGTGTGTGTGTGTGTGTGTGTGTGTGTGTGTGTGTGTGTGTGTGTGTGTGTGTGTGTGTGTGTGTGTGTGTGTGTGTGTGTGTGTGTGTGTGTGTGTGTGTGTGTGTGTGTGTGTGTGTGTGTGTGTGTGTGTGTGTGTGTGTGTGTGTGTGTGTGTGTGTGTGTGCGTGTGTGTGTGTGTGTGTGTGTGTGTGTGTGTGTGTGTGTGTGTCACTGACCAGAGCGTGCCACTGGTCCCATCCCGGTGGAACATGGCTAACACCGCCCACACCCTTGTCGCCGTACTGTTGACATACAAAACTAGCATGAAGTGTACATCAGATCAGAAGTTCCTCGTTCGATTCCCTCACGTGTCCCGTATTGCGGTTTAACATCCACCGGAAATGTCATCCGGCTCTGCTAAGCGTTAGCATCCAATCTGAACTTTGCGCACGTCTACGCAACGAATATACGCAAGTCGGAGTACCTGGTTGAGGTACTTCCCGGCGAAGAAGGTTTGATAGCCGCTCTTGCTGAGGAAAACGGGAAAGGCACCCGACTCGCCTCCCCGCTGCCATGCTGCGCTGGAACAGTTCCCGGCTAGCGAGTTGTTCCTGACTAGATGATTGTGAGGGTAGCGACCGGTCAGGATGCTGCTGCGGCTCGGGCAGCACAGCGGCGTGACAGTAAACTAAGGAAAAGAGAGAGCAAGATGGCGGTCACGGCGACCAATCAGTGGAAACGAGTCACTGAGGGCTTACCGAGTTGATGAAGGTGGCGCCTGCGTCTGCGATCAGCGATTTGGTCTTCTTCATTGGTGTCTGAGGAACAGGAAATGAACGTTAACTCATTCACTGCCATTCATTAATTTATTCCGGAATTGAAAATATGACATAGAGCAATTTTTGTTTTTTCAAAATGGGAATTTTGAAATCCTCAAAATGAACACGTGTGGTGATCAAATTAGCAAGCAACCCTTGACCACGTTCTTGACCACGTGATTGGTCAAGAACGCAACAGTGAGGGGAGGCATTTTAAAGATTAAAGAGACAGGCAGACGACAGATAAAATGGAAAGAAAACAGTGAAATTTGGACTTGTTCCAACTTTGATAGTTCAAAGGCAGAGTATAGACTGCAAGGTTAAAATTTCCATCAATCAGACACCACGAATAACCCGCGCAAGCCATCTGAACACTTAATGCAAAAAGCTATCAACGCAGCTAAACAGAACACAATTGATGAGGAACAAGGTAAAATTATGGCAGAGAAAGCACCTACAAGGTTTCAGTCCTCAAGATGGTGAAAGAAGAAGGCTACGTTCCTCATCAAGTGTTTCATGCTGATGAAAGCGGCCACTCCATTCCATCAAGCCATCAACGACCATCACAAAGGTCAATAAAATGACTTTATCATACAGTACAGTTTATTTCTTTAATTATAATACCATAGCACATTTATTTGACGTAAAAATGTATATTTTGTGTAGTTTTAAGGCTTAGAAAATTAGAAAATTATGTTTTATGGGGACCTGGGAACGGATTGTTCTCATTTTAATGGTTTCCTATGGGGAATTAATTTTTGGGATACACACTTTTGGTCTTATACACTCTGTCTGGGAACCAATTAAGCGTGTAAGCCAAGGTATCACTGTAAATAAATAAAGGATAATTAGGAGCAAAGTAGAAGTGCGACTGAATCAATTTGGACCTCATCTAACAAGCGAAATTGCAATTTGTGCACAAAGTGCTGATTGCATACAGCTGAAGCGTTCATAGAATTTAAATTAACATCACAAGATAGCTAAATGAAATTCCCAAACAGCAAAATCTGTCATTTGGAAGAAAAAAAAAAAGTTTTATTTTGGGCATTTGGTAGGTTGTTTTTTTTTTTCATTTCAGACTTCAAGGGGTTCAAGTTACGAAATTTTGAGAGAGCACGAATAATAAAACAGCCTACGCTAATGAAAAAAAATACAAATACAAAAACAGCAATTTAAAAAAAATATATAAAACATCATGATGACATCAAGAACGAGATTTTAACAAGCAACAACCAAATTAAAAAAAAAAGTGCAAACTCGACAAACGATCTCAACAACCGGTGCAAAGTTCACGTGAGCGCGTGCACTCACCATTCCCCCCAGATTTTGGTCTTGGTCGTCGGTAACGATGAGGAGGATGTTGCTGGTGAGCCCCCCGCCGAGCACGCGCCTCGCCCCGCAAGTGAGCAAGGCAGCCAGCGCCAGCACGCGCAACAGTCCGGCTAGCATCACCTCTGCAATAAAAAGAAAAAAAAAAGATGAAACAAAAGACAAAAGGGGGGACGACAATGGCATCCACGGGTAACTCGAGGTGACGTTCGGACGCCTGTTCGACGCGGTTTAAGGAAGTGCCGATGGTCACGTGGTCCGTGGGCGTGAATTGGACGCTTTTTGCGATGTGGACTTTCAACTAAAAGTTCGTACCAGTCAGCTGATATATTTTTTTATTTTTAACAACCAATAAACGTCACTTTTTACACCACCATTAACGGTGTTGGACTGCTGTATTAAAAAAATAAAAATATAAAAAATACATACAGTACACTGTACATTTCTATATGGAGCGTTAACGGGACGTCGAATTTTAAGCAACGTGAATCAAATTTCCGGATGAAAAGTACATTTTCCAATTAAACATAACACAAAAATATCGATGAACATTACTTTGGTGCTGTTTGTGCGTCTATGCCTTCCCTTAGAAATATTTTAAACGTGTTTTGAATCTAAACTGCGAATTTCCCCAAAGGCTTAAAGGCTTTTTTAAATACCGTAATGGGAAATGCCAGTTGTTTACGGAAGTGACGTCACGAATAACGTGATTTTTCTCGCTGGTAGTCAAAAGCAACAATTGAAGAATGGATGGGTTAACGATCCATCATTGTGGCCGGACATTACTTTCACCGATATTTATTTTTAATAATAATAATAATAATAATAATAATAATAATAATAATAAATTTCATTTTCAAGCGCCTTTCAAAGCTGTCAAGGACACGTTACAGTCACAGACAAGCATAGAAAGAAATACAGATACAATAATATATAAAATACAATTACAAATAGAAAAAAAGAAATTGTTATTCTTATCATTCTTAAATATTGGATTGGATTAGCCTTTATTAGTCACAGTGGAGAAATGTACATTTCCCAGCGGCAATGTGATGAAAAGAAGAGGAAAGGAAAGGAAGTATAAAAATAAAATACAAGACCTGCTGGAAAAGCAACAACTCTCGTGGCGGCCATCTTGATATCAAAACAACAGCAACAAAAACGAAATAGCAAATAATGTGACACAACACAAAAGATAGATATGACGGTGTTAATGGCAATATTGATTTTACAGGGGCATGATTTCACAAGCTGTGCACATAAATAATAATATATTTTTTTGAAATCACCAAAACCTGACATATGAGCATCATGGGGCAGATAGCTTTCTATTTGAGTTACTTCCAGGTTGAGTGCTATTAGCTCTCTAGCTGGCTAGCTAGCAATCAATTTGCTAATTTATCCTGTAACTGTAAAGTGACCCTGAGTTTTGAAAAGCGCTGATGAATGAAATGTATGATTATTATTAGCGATCTATTAGCTAGCTAGCTTTCTATCTATTTGAGTTACTTTCAGGTTGAGTGCTACTAGCTCTCTTGCTGGCTAGCTAGCTATCAATTAGCTCACTTATCCTGTAACTGTAAAGTGACCCTGAGAGTTTTGAAAAGCGCTGATAAATGAAATGTATGATTATTATTAGCGCTCTATTAGCTAGCTAGCTAGCTTTCTATCTATTTGAGTTACTACCAGGTTGAGTGAACGCTGGCGCGTGTGGCTGCCACTGCTCACCCACAGAAAAACTTATCCTGTGACTGAAAAGTGACCTTGAGAGTTTTGAAAGGCGCTTATGAATGAAATGTATTATTATTATTATGTTTAAGAAAAAAGTATTTGATTTTATTAGAATTTATTTATTAGAATTAATTGAGGAAAACAGAATTGATCATCTCGCACGCACACACTCGCACACACTTGCAAACACAAGGCGTCACAAAAACAACACAAAGATTCTATAAGCATACCAAGACAAAATGGCTGTCAGTAGTATTGTGGGTATGCCGGGTAGGCCGCCATTAGAGGAGGGGCAGGGGGAGGCGCCGTGGCGGCGGACAACATGGCTCCTGGCACGTTGCCGTATTGGTAATGCGAGTCCAGAGTTGAGGCGTACTGGAGGTTGTGCGGCTGAGCCAAGGCGACGGCGGCGCCGCTAGCGTCCTGAAGCGTCAATGGCATCGGGTGGTAGCGCGGGTATGGAGGAGGCCGGTACGGTTGTAATTCGGGGTAGGGTGCAAAGTGCGACGCGGCGCTGGCTTGGCAAGCATGCGCCAGAGCGTCTTGAACCGTCCGCTTAAGCTTCATGCGGCGGTTTTGGAACCAGTTTCGGATCTGTGTCGTTATGGAGAAGAAGGTACAAAGTTTATACAAAATAAATGGCACTTTAAATGTTACATTTTTGAAATAAAATGACACAAAAATAAGTCAAATATTCTCAAAATAGAGTCATTTGACAAGTGTAAACATTGTGGTAATATGCTTTGCGGCCACCAGAGAGCAGCAAAGAACAAATAGCATCCTTGTGGCAGGCACATATTCATCAGTAATAATAATTAATAATAATACATTTCATTTCTAAGAGCCTTGCAAAACTCTCAAGGTCACTTTACAGTCACAGCATAAGTTTTTCTGTGGGTGAGCAGCAGCAAACCACGCGCCAGCGTTCACTCAACCCGGAAGTAAATCAAACAGATAGACAGCTAGCTAGCTATTGTATAGTGAATAATAATAATAATAATAATAATAATAATAAGAATTTTCATGTCTAAGTGCCTTTCAAAACTCTCAAGGTCACTTCACAGTCACAGGATCGGTTTTTCTGTGGGTGAGCAGTGGTAGCCACATGCTCCAGCGTTCACTCAACCCCGAAGTAACTGAAATAGATAGAAAGCTAGCTATCTAGTTAATGGATAGCTAATAGATAGCCAGATAGCCAACAGCTAGACAGCTAATAGCCAGCCAGCTAGCTTCATGTTCCATCAACTTAATTATTCAACCATTCAAATAATCGCTAGCAAAAACACGCAACCTAGATGCTACTAAAGTAAACAAAAATGCTAGCTAGCGACCTGTTTGTCGGACAAGTTGAGTTTCCGGCAGAGTTGCGCCTTGTCCTGCGTTCCCAAGTAGGCGTTCCTCTTGAAGGCTCTCTCCAGGCTGCCGATCTGCTCCACCGTGAAGGCCGTGCGAGGCCTTCTCCCCGACGGCGGGGTCAGCGCGGCGGCGGCGGCGTGATCGACAGGGCTTGGCGGCGAAAGGGAACGCTCGCTTTCGTAACCTGACGTCTCTTCTTCTGCCTCCGAAGCTACCGGGAATAATAAAACCAATTAACATTTTGGCAACAATCACATTTGGTCAATGGCGAGCTAGCTCACCAATTTTTCTGTTGTCGTCAGACTCCATTTTGGGCCTCTTGCCTGGGACTCCTCCACCGTCACGTTCGGGCCTTCGGCAGAATCCCGGTAGGCTCTCCGCGTGGGTACCGGCAACCCCGGGCGCCCCCAAATTGGCGGCGCCTACAACGCCAACGCTAGCGACGCACTGCCGCCGACTGCTTTGCGCCATCCACTCAATGGAAAAATGTCCCCTCATGACGTCAAAAAGTGGTTCAGGTACGTGAGCTTTCTCCGGGTGGGGTATTTATAGATGGCGGACCGCCCCCTTTGCACATCAAAGGGCACACCCCTGACCCCTGACCCCCCCCCGAACGTCCCCAGTCGCCCTTACAAGTGCAGTCATTAAAGCGTCTCATTCAGTCTCAATGAGGCTGTTACAGGGAGGCTCCATTGAGTCTGCCTCCCCCCGCCCACCCCGACTACCTTCCTGCTGCCTCCTAAAAGATAATAGACACACCTCAGATACGCACCTCGATGGAAATTAGACAGTTCAAACATCACCACACAAAAGCCAACCGTCAGCGCTGTCGAAGAACAGTTCAGTTGTCTTTCACTTTGTCGAGCGTCTGTCACGACGACTAGCGAAGTACGTTCCAAAATACGTTCACGATAAGACACACAGTGAATTAAAGAATTCAAAATTAACAGAGCTCACTGAGAGTTAACTTTTTTTTATGTTTTGAGCCTCATATCATGTTACGGGTCAATTTGACACGTTTTTGTGTTGACTAAAGCACCTTTCTTCAAAAAAGTTTTAAAATATCCCAGTGGGATAAATAATATGTTGTCAAAATCCTCCATTTTGTCAAACCGTGAGCTACATCCTCCATTTTGTCAATCCGCGAACTTCATCCTCCATTTTGTCAATCTGCAAGCTACATCCTCCATTTTGTCAATCTGTGAGCTACATCCTCCATTTTGTCAATGCGTGACCTATATCCTCCATTTTGTCAATCCGTAAACTACATCCTCCATTTTGTCAATCCGCGAGCTTCATCCTCCATTTTGTCAATCTGCGAGCTACATCCTCCATTTTGTCAATCAATGAGCTTCATCCTCCATTTTGTCAATGCGTGACCTATATCCTCCATTTTGTCAATCCGTAAACTACATCCTCCATTTCGTCAATCCGTGAGCTACATCCTCCATTTTGTCAATCCGCGAGCTACATCCTCCATTTTGTCAATCTGCGAGCTACATCCTCCATTTTGTCAATCTGCGAGCTACATCCTCCATTTTGTCAATCTGTGAACTACATCCTCCATTTTGTCAATCTGCGATCTTCATCCTCCATTTTGTCAATCCGCGATCTTCATCCTCCATTTTGTCAATCCGCGATCTTCATCCTCCATTTTGTCAATCTGTGAACTACATCCTCCATTTTGTCAATCCGCGAGCTACATCCTCCATTTTGTCAATCTGAGAGCTACATCCGCCATTTTGTCAATCCGGAGGCGACATCCTCCATTTTGTCAAACTATCATCAACGCATGTTACATAAACAACCATTCTATTCGGCACATTCAGCACAGAAAGAAAAAAAAACCTCCAAAAAATGCTCATCGAGAGTCCGAGCTAGCATACAAGGCTAAACGACGCGCTAGCACCAACTGTCTTGGAAAACGCCATTCAAACAAGCAACTTCAAAGCGATTGGATAATCAGGAAATAAGAGAGCGATTGTGAATGCATCACGACTAAGCGTATTGTTCGTGAGCTTTTATCTCTATCGCATCAAACGTAGCAGCAACCAAAAAGTGAAATCAATGAGTGGGTAATACCAGATTAAAGCAATTTAAAGTGGATTAAAATCACGGCAAACGTTCAATCAATAACTAATCAGCTGTCATTTAAATTCAATGAAGTGTCGGGGATGCGGTACGTAGAATTAATATTACTGACTATGATTTTTACAGTGTTGGTAGTCATAAAATCGTTTCTTTTTCAAAATAAAATCACTTCAGCGATTAGGTGAGTTTTGATTTAATGTTTTATGAATGTTTTTTTTTTTTAATAACTAAAAGAATTGCTGCCAAACACACACACATATATATACACACACACACACACACACACACACACACACACACACACACACACACACACACACACACACACACACACACACATACACACACACAGAACCGTGCTTTGAGTGGCTCCATTCGCGGTCTTTCATCTCTTAAATGGGCCTGTTTGCTACTCTGTTTGCTACTCTGTTGGACACACACTATTACCCCCCCTGGTCCTCCACCCCCCAACTCCAGCGTCACCATACAGCCACACACAAACACACATGCGTGTTGATATGTTTACGCGCCAACTTGGAGGTACACACACTTAAAGGACAACCGACGTCTCCGGACAAGTTGTGTCTATAATTTGTAAAATGACTTCAAATGACTTCTACCGAGCGCATTTTACAAAGATTCCACGGCATATTTTACGTTTTAGGACTCGGCTGAATATTCCGGAAGTCTTGTTTTTCAGTTGGTGACGAGTCCGTACGTGACGTCACTGAAGGAACGCCCCTGACCGAGAAAGCGACGCACAATGCATTTTGGGGACTTTTTTTCGTCTGAAAACACCATGTCAATCGCAAAATTAGAAGGAAAAACTGCATAAATAACGCAATGGTGAATCGTTGTGTGTCTCAGCCAATTGCGCTAACACGCATAAAGAAGGTGTAAATTGACACAAATTTCCTCTTCAGAACTATTTGAATCATATTCATAACTGGATGAAGTAACAAGAAAGCATCTTTTTTTTTCGAATCTGAACTCTCTGAAGCTATTGTTGTTTTGATTCTGGAGCAAGGCAGTTTGTGAGTATCCTTGCGTGACGTCACGAACAAAGGGGCCCAGTTCCGAGCTCATTTTGTGGCAGTTTCGGGACACTTCAAGTCATTTTTATTAGTGTTTTTCATTGGACTCAAAATATCAGCCTGTTTTGGGTATTTTAGATGCTATAAAACCTTTTTCTGATGTCAGTTAGGAAACAACAACAAAAAAAAAACACACGTCGGTATTGATATAGATGTGAGCACACTCCATGATGATGATGCAGTCACGGGTGCTCACTCATGTATTATTTAAAACAAATCCAAATGAACGGTCAAGAAAAATCCCAAACTGACTCACATTCACTCGACGCACACTGAATTCATTCAGTCATTGAAACTTTCATTCACATGAAATGGCAGCTTTCGTTTGTTGTTAAAAACGACAAGAGTCGACGGCGCTATCGGTGCCGAGCAGACATAAGAAAGCGAATTGGGCAGCACCCGATGATTGGGTGTCAATGCCCCCCCGCCATTATGGGACCCGCTCCCGCCCCGTCTGTAAAGGCCTCAGTTAGTAGCGCTTCCCCTCTCCTATTGATCACTATCAGGTCATCAAAGGCTCCCCTGGGCTTTGATGGGGCCGGCGAGACTCGGCGTGATGGACGAACTGGCAGGGCGGCCCACCCTCTACCCCCCCCCTGAACTGACCCCCTGTGGCCAATCCCCCCCTCCTCCACTGAACATGGACTTTCGGGTCACATCATTATTTGTGGCGATTTGATGTCATGATTACGCTCATTAAGTTTGTTGTTTTGCTCTTTCTCAAGTGTCATTTCACATGAAGGGTGTTTATTGATGCAGATTTTATTTTGAAAATGATATTTCTTTGGAAAATTATGAACGTACATCATGGATGAAAACTCATGGGAATATTAATAATAATAATGATACATTTAATTTTACAAGCACCTTTCAAAACTCTCAAGGTCACTTTACAGTCAGAGGATAAGTTTTTCTGTGGGTGAGCAGCGGCAGTCACACGCGCCAGCGTTCACTCAACCCGGAATAACTCAAATAGATCGAAAGCTAGCTAGCAAGCTAGCTAGCTATTCGATAACTAATAGCCAGCCAGCTAGCTAATAGATAGCCAATAGATAGACAGCCAGCTAACTAGCTAAGAGCTAGCGAGCGCAGCTAGATAGCTAATAGGTAGCTAATAGCTAGACAGCCAACTTCTGACTATTTATTGACATTGACTATAAAAAAGGGGGGAAATGTTGCCATTAGTTGGATCACTCTGACTACTATTATTATGATGATGAGGCTGTAATAGTAAAATGTCGTCGAGAGGGTGTGTGAAGTCAAAGTCACTCCCGTTCCCACATTTTGCCCTGAGGACGGACGGACGGACGGACGGACGGAAAAAGCGGGTGGCAGACGCAGAGTCTCCGCCAAGCGTCTACGTGAGGGCTCGCGCCGCGTTGTCACTTTTGGGGGCGTGAAATGACAAGACGACGACTGGACGACGGGGGGTGGGTGAGTGGGTGGGCAACGCCACGCCGTCTCGTCTGCCATGTTGGGGTATCTTGTGTTTAGTTATTTTGGTTTTAGGGGTGGGGGTGTGTGACAAGTTTTAATTATGTAAGTAATACTACAAAAAAATAAATAACATTACTGAAAAAGTGACGCCCTGAAGGGAGGACGAATGGGGCCTGATGCTGCTTTGATGTGGAGATGACATTTTCAAGTTAATGAGGCTGTTAGCACCAAGGCTTGCAAAACTACTAACACTTAAAACACACACACACACACACACACACACACATTAATGGGGGACGAGATCCATAATTCACAACTATTGTGATGATCAATTTAAATGTTGATTTTTTTTATCAATGATTTGGATTTAAAAAAAATCTATTTTATTTCTTCCAATTTGTAAAAAAATGCACAAACTTCAAAAAATGAGGACGGTTCAGTTAGCAGTTTGGGTTTTGAAGTTGCCTGTGTTTGCTATCCATCGGTTGGCTGGCTAGCTAGTTGGCTATCTATTAGCTATCTCGCTGGCTAGCTATTTAACCAGCGAGCTATTGCTATCTATTATTATTATTAGCTATCTATTAGCTAGCTAGCTACATACCTATCTATTAGCTATCTAGCTAGCTATTTGGTCATCTAGCTAGCTATGTAACTTATCTTGTGACTGTAAAGTGACCTTGACAGTTTTGAAAGGTGATTATAAAAGAAATGTATTATTATAATTATAATTACAATTATAATTATAATTCTTATTATTATTATTAGCGAGCTAGCTAGTTTTCTATCTATTTGAGTTACTTCCGGGTTGAATGAACGCTGGCGCGTGTGGCTGCCACTGCTCACCCACAGAAAAACTTATCATGTGACTGTAAAGTGACCTTGAAAGTTTTGAAAGGCGCTTATAAATGAAATGACGGTTCAGTTAGCGGTTTGGGCTCTGAAGTTGCCTGTATTTGCTATTAGCTGGCTGGCAGGCTAGCTAGCTAGCTGGCTATCTATTAGCTATATAGTTATCTCGCTGGCTAGCTATTTAACTAGCGAGCTATTGGCTATCTATTAGCAATCTAGCTAGTGTTCTATCTATTTGAGTTACTTCCGGGTTGACTGAATGCTGGCGCGTGTGGCTGCCGCTGCTCACCGACAGAAAAACTTATCCTGTGACTGTAAAGTGACCTTGAAAGTTTTGAAATGCGCTTATAAATGATATGTATTAATATTATTTTTAAATGTAGTTTTTTGAAAGACAAATCAGATGTTTGGAAATATGTTTTGTTATTTTTAATACAAGACATCTTGATTTATATAGCGCTATAGTAATCATTTCGCATTTATCGTGATTGACAGAAATGAGACTTTTAAGTGAGAAATAAGGAAGGTTTGAAAGTCTAAGGTCTCCAAACGACCTATTAATTATAATTCTTGTAAATGATTAAAAATTGTCAGTGAAAATGATTGGAAATAGTCAGTGAGTCAATGTTTTAGCTCCCCATAACTCCAGTGCATTTCTTGACTCGGAACGAGGACACTATAATGAGCTAAACGTGAAGAAAAAAAACATGAAAATGAAATGATAAGATCGTCACCTTCATCCCGGCCATTTTCATGAACTTTGTGGGGGTGAGGGGTTCTTTTTTAGGCGTCCGTGTTCCCGACTGGGGGGGGGGGGAGACAATCCAGTCCGTTCGGCCATGGTGCTTCTTCAGGCGTTCCTTTCTGATGGGGGGATGTACTCCAGCGAGAGATGGCCGCTTTAACGGCACCATATTTCTCTCTGGGGACGTCTTGGTGTTATACTATCATGAATAATGTCGAAATAATACATTATGCGCGTTTTGGTGACAATGTTAGATGAAACGAATTGTATTTCCGCATTGTCTTCTTTGGGTGGTTTTTGCAAACTTTCAGGAGTCACCGCCACCTGCTGGAAGTTATCGGTACTGCATAGCACATTCCATCACGGCCTCAACAAACTTTACAGACGCGATGAAACGCGAATAATAATAATAATAATAATAATAATAATAATAATAATAATAATAATAATAATAATAATAAATTGTTAATATATAATAGTTAATAATATAAAATAAAAGTTAATAAATAACGTTAATAAAGTTAAATAAAAGAAGAACAAGAATACATTTGATTTCTAACCACCTTTCAAAACTCTCAAGGTCACTTTACAGTCACAGGATCAGTTTTTCTGTGGGTGAGCAGCGGCAGCCACATGCGCCAGCGTTCACTCAACCCAAAAGTAACTCAAATAGATAGAAAGCTAGCTATCTAGAGAAGAGCTAACTAATAATCACTCAACCCGGAAGTAACTCAAAACGATAGAAAGCTCACTAGCTAGCCAATAGATAGCAAGAAAGCTAGCTAGATATATAGCTAATAGATATACAGCTACATAGCCTGCGATCCAGCCATATAGCTAGCTAGCCAGCTAATAGCAAATAGCTAGCTAGCTAGCTATTTGTCATTTTCATCCAAACGTCAAGTAGACTCAGTGACCTAACTAGCTAGAAAGCTAGCCAGCTATATAGCTAATAGATATAGAGATAGATAGCTTGCCAACCAGCCAGAAAGCTAGCTAGATTTTAGTCTTTTTCATCCAAACGTCAAGTAGACTCAGTGACCGAGCTAGCTAGAAAGCTAATAGACACACAGATAGCTAGCTTAGTCATAAAGCATTATCGTGCTGTAGTATATTTACATTTTCTGGTGTTTGTATTGTATTTTTCTGACGACTTCTTACTTTGACTGGATGTAGTATTTCAAAACAGATGTATCTGCTTTTGTCACAGTGCACTTACTTTTTTTCCCTATACGTATCTCCAACCGCACACCGGAACCAATATGAATTCATGATCACAATTAATTGATAAATAATTAGTTTTGAACACAGAAGCCAGTAAATTGTATGTTCAATTATGTTTCAGTTTATTTTAAAGGGGGCTTTGGTCGCCAAGAAATCCTTCAATATTACATGTTCGTGTTGTGAAGGTAATTTGCGAGAAATATTGAGTCAAAAAACATGATTTGCCACTAATGTGACGTAATAGGACGTTGTGGGCCACATTTGGCCCCGGAACCTTGACTTTGAAAGCCGTGATGTCGGTGGAACTGTGCTACCTGCTGCCCCCTGTAGGCAGAAGCTGCTCACGTGTTGCTTTTCAAGATGGTGGAAACGGCAAAACTCCAAGTACGATTGTTTGCTTTTAACGTCATGGCGTCGTCGCTCGCAGCTCTCGAACGCGTCTAATTGTAAACGTGACGTCACATAAACGACATTTGACACGAGGAGCGCAAGAAGCTGAAAATAGTTTGGGGGGGGGGGGGGGGAACGCAACCGGAACTTCCATCTCCACCAATGGCGCGTGAGCGCCGGGACGGAGGGCGTGACTGACGGGGCCGACGAACCAATGGTAAAACTGTAACTAGGCCGACGCTGCGGAGCGACAGGCGACCGGACCAATGACGAGCCGCTTCACGAGCGCAGCCCCGGCGAGCGTGAAGGCGGCGCGCGCTGGGCCACAGAGGAGGAGATGGGCAGAAGCTGAACATGGCGGACGGTGACAGCGGGAGTGAGCGCGGCGGTAGCGGCGGCGGCGGGGGCGGCTTTCAGCACCCTCAGCGGGACCAGGAAACCCAGGAGCTGGCCTCCAAACGCCTCGACATCCAGAACAAGCGCTTCTACCTGGACGTCAAGCAGAACAGCAAGGGCCGCTTCATCAAAATCGCCGAGGTCGGGGCCGGAGGCTCCAAAAGTCGGCTGACCCTCTCGCTGTCAGTGGCCGCGGAGGTGCGCGATTACCTCGGGGACTTCATCGAGCACTACGCCCAGCTAGGCCCCAGCAGCCCCGAGCAGATCGCGCAGGCCACCGCCGGGGAGGACGGCGGGCCTCGGCGAGCCCTCAAGAGCGAGTTTCTGGTGCGGGAAAACCGCAAATACTACTTGGACTTGAAGGAGAACCAGCGCGGGAGGTTTCTGCGGATCCGGCAGACCGTCAACCGGGGCCCCGGCTTCGGCGCGGGCGGCCCGGTGGGCGGCATGCTGAGCGGCCAGACCATAGCCCTTCCGGCGCAGGGCCTGATCGAGTTCCGAGACGCCCTGGCCAAGCTCATCGACGACTACGGCGGCGACGACGACGAGCTGGCCTGCGGCGGCGGCGCGGGCGGCGCGGCGGCGGCGGCGGGGGGCTTCGGCGAACTCCCGGAGGGCACCTCCATCATGGTGGACTCCAAGCGCTTCTTCTTCGACGTGGGCTCGAACAAGTACGGGGTGTTTCTGCGCGTCAGCGAAGTCAAGCCCAGCTACCGGAACTCCATCACGGTGCCGTTCAAGGCCTGGGCGAAGTTCGGCGGCGCCTTCGGCCGCTACGCCGACGAGATGAAGGAGATCCAGGAGCGCCACCGGGACAAGATGTACGAGAGGCGGGACGAGTCCGAGGGCGACGACGTGGATGACGACTGAGCGCGCGCATGCACGCCGACTTCCGCGTACGTGCGCGCGCAACGCGCACGTACAACCGCAGCATTGGAGAGGAAAAAAAAAGAAGAGTGAACGAGCTTTCCATCCGCCTCGTGCTGGGGTGTCTGTCACTTGGCGCCCCGAGTTGGACTCGGTAGTGTGTTTTCAATCGTCACCTAAGTGCGTGTCGTGGAGGCTGTAAGGCTCCCGGTGTCCTCCTCGTTGTCGTTCGCGTTATGGGATGTTTTGTAGGTCGGCCTCGAAGGAGCAGCTGTCAATCAAAGTCACACACACACCACACAAACACAAACACATCCGTACACGCAAAACACACACGCACAAAGGATTACTGTCCTCCACATGTTTGACGAAGTCAGCCGTAATTACAGCCAGGGCACATTTTTAAGCAATACCGGCAGAGGAGTGCAGCGTTTGGGGCTTCCCCCCCCCCCCCCCCCCAAGCAAAAAACAAACAAACAAACAAAAATACGCTTTTGTCATCCAGCCTCTTTCTTGCCTCACTTGGGACAAAATAAAAAATATATATATATAAAAAAAACGAACATCAGCAAAAGAGACGCTGCTGGACACCAACTAACACGTCCGTGGATGTTCTTTTTCCTTTTTTTCTTTTCCCTTAAAAAAAACAAAAAAAAGAACTATATTATTGACACAAGATTATAAGAAAGTTATTACAAACCAGCGACGACAACAACAAAAATGATATTTTCAAATACTTCTAAAGAAAATGTTTTGTGTAAAGGAAATTTCATGTGTTACAAATAAAGAAAATTAATTTCTTCCAACTAAGTTGACTTTTTTTTCCCTTCCTGAATGAGAAGTTAGAGAATTGAACACAAAAGGTGCAGCAACACATGTAGACAGACATAATTAAACAAATCACTAAACACTGCACAGACCGCCTAATAAAAAACAGCATAGTGACGTGAAGAGAATTGAACACAAAAGGTGCAGCAACACATGTAGACAGACAGAATTAAACAAATCACTAAACACTGCTCAGACCGGCTAATAACAAAACAGCATAGTGACATGAAGAGAATTGAACACAAAAGGTAGAGCAACACATGTAGACAGACAGTATTAAACAAATCACTAAACACTGCACAGACCGGCTAATAAAAAACAACAGCATAGTGACGTGAAAAGAATTGAACACAAAAGGTGCAGCAACACATATAGACGGACAGTATTAAACAAATCACTAAACACTGCACAGACCGGCTAATAAAAAACAACAGCATAGTGACGTGAAAAGAATTGAACACAAAAGGTGCAGCAACACATATAGACGGACAGTATTAAACAAATCACTAAACACTGCACAGACCGGCTAATAAAAAAACAGCATAGTGACAGGAAAAGAATTGAACACAAAAGGTGCAGCAACACATATGGACAGACAGTATTGAACAAATCACTAAACACTGCACAGACCGGCTAATAAAAAACAACAGCATAGTGACATGAAAAGAATTGAACACAAAAGGTGCAGCAACACATATAGACAGACAGTATTAAACAAATCACTAAACACTGCACAGACCGCCTAATAAAAAACAACAGCATAGTGACATTAAGAGAATTGAATACACAAGGTGCAGAAACACACATAGACAGACGGTGATAAAAAAAAATCACTGCACACTGCACAGTATGTATTATTATTAAACTACATCTCCACATACTTTTTCTACAAACCACTACATATTTAATAACTCGTTGAGAAAGGTACCCCCCCCCCATGGGCGGCATCCCTGACTCAACATTAGTGCACAGCAGCTGCACGTTTCAATGGAGAATGTGAGAAAGCCAGAATATGAGAATGTGGGCGGAGCCTACACACACACACACATGCACGCACACATTCCTGTATTGGGAGTCAGCTGGCGCACAAGCATACAATTGTGCCAACCCAGGCCACATCCTCATTAGACAAGTATGCACACGCCCCCCCCCCCTCGTGACCCCCCCCTTACTACGTTTACTACTTTCTTACTAAGTCTACATTTAATGTCAAATGTGTTACTTTTAGGGACTACAACACAATAGAGTACATTTGACTCCTTAGAAATGCACATATTTATGTATTAAAAAACACTTTTGGTTCTAAGATTGAAGACATACATGGATATGTTGAGAATTTCGCAGTAAGCTGCAGTCATACTGTAGAAGTCATTCGTCACAGAGGATAAAGAATATATCCCAATGAGTTTTAGGATACTGTCTGCCAATCTGTGCTGCTACTCCATTTGTGTTCAAGTATGGATGATAAAGAATATATCCCCAATGAGTTTTGGGATATTGTCTGCCTATCTGTGCTGCTACACCAATTGTGTTCAAGTATGGATGATAAAGAATACATCCCGAATGAGTTTTGGGATATTGTTAGGACGAAATATTAAATAATAAATAATATATAAGTCAATTTTCTGGATTTTCTGTCATACCGTATAATAGCTATCTGGCTGGCTAGCTAACTAGCTATCTAAACTGGCTAGCTATTAGCTATCCATTGGCTTGCTAGCTAGTTTTCTATCTATTTGTCTTACTATTCTATTTGAGTGACTTCCGGGTTGAGTGAACACTGGCACGTGTGGCTGCCGCTGCTCACCCACAGAAAAACTGATCCTGTGACTGTAGAGTGACCTAAAGAGTTTTGAAAGACGCTTATAATTGAAATGTATTATTATTATTATTATCTGCCTATCTGTGCTGCTGCACCATTTGTGTTCAAGTATGGATATTTTTTTTGTTTTGTTTTTGGCGTGTGTGGCTGCCGCTACTCACCCGCAGAAAAAAATATCCTGTGACTGTAACGTGTCCTTGAGAGTTTTGAAAAGTGCTTATAAATTAAATGTATTATTATTATTATTATTATTATTATTATTATTATTATTATTATAAAGAATATATCCCCATATGTCTTAGGATATTGTCTGCCTAGTTGTGCTGCTGCATCATTGGTGTTCCAGTATCGCCTCATGGGACAGATGTGTCAATGACAGTTATGTAATTTTAAAAAATAACAGGAAGTGATTGCGGATGAGAGAATTAAAAATATAATTTTCTAAATGCAATTTTTTTTAAATAATGAGTTTGTTACGTGATTTTTTTTTTTGGCATCAGGTTGAGTTCTCTAATTTGGTATAATTTTCTTGCATTTTATGAATCTCATTTTTGTCATGAAATCTCATCCAGTTCAATCCAATGAAACGAAAACTTCCAACGCCGTGGCATTTGCTAAATCCCGCCCGTATTGAATCCTCATCACCACGTTGCGTGCCGGAGGCTCGCCGCCCTTTGTGACCCCTGGGCCAATGACCGCTAACTAATGAGCATGCGCACGCCAGCACATGTGCAAGCAGCGCTACAGTGTTGCATTGTGGGAGCGCGGCGCACTAATTCCTCAGCGGGCACAGAGACAAATCAAATCTGGCGTAATCGCATCCCTGATGCGTTCATCTAATTCCGATATTGACGATTTTATCGCGACATTAAAGTCGGCGGCGTTTCCTTCACTACTGATTGATATTTTTGTCAGATATTCATAAAACAACCCGCTCACTGCTAATCGAGTTAGCGCTCAATGGGCCGGCACAACTGGTTGCGACAGCCGCTGGCAGATTAGACTGGCACGGCAACACATGACAAGTTGATATATGATTGGACGAGACGAAAAATGAAAAAATAATCAAATAAAAAAGCAATTGAAGGAAGTGGAAATAGCGCAGAGGAAAGAAAGAGAGGCGGCGGAGAGAAGAAGAAGAAGAAGAAGAAACGGCCTCAACACGTTGGGAGTTTCAAAGGAATCTTGATACTGCATGACATAGAGGTTATTTTTAGATCATGTTGCTATGTGCCTGTAACTCGACTGGCAGGGGTAACACACACACACACACACACACACACACACACACACACACACACACACACACACACACACACACACACACACACACACACACACACACACACACACACACACACACACACACACACACACACACACACACACACACACACACAAGGTCAACGAGTGCTCCACAGTCGTTAACATGACGAATCCCAACATGCTAAAATCGCAACAAAATGTCACAATCACATAACATAACATGATCACATAACAATATTAACAATAATAATAATACGACTAATAATAATAAAATTAATAATAAGACTAATAATAATAATAAGACTAACAATAACAATAACAATAATAATAATAAAATCATAAATAATAATAATAATAATAATAATAAGAATACGACTAATAATATTATGACTAATAATAATACTAACAATAACAACAACAATCAATAATAAAATCAAAATAATAATAATACATTTCATTTATAAGCGCCTTTAAAAACTCTCAAGGTCACTTTACATCTATACTTATGCATGTATTTATTTCTTCTTATTTATGTTTTAATTTGTGAATTTATTTATTTTATATATATTATTATTATATGTAATCATTTTATTTATATTATTTATGATATTTATTTATTTATCTATTTACTAACTTATTTATTCCAATGCGTATGTGGAACTGTCGCGGCTTGGAATTGAAGCGGATTTATGTCGGACGGCAGTGAATGAGTTAACAATTTTTTTTTTAATGCCAGAAAAAAGAAAACTAAGATGCTTGTATTTAGAACAGGATTGACTTTATTTCCTAGGAAAATTGAATACTTTAAAGTATTAAAGCCAACATGGCCGCTGCGGATAAAACTATAAAAAAAATGTAACATAAAAAGTGATTCCATATTCCATATATAAGTCATCTAAAAACTACTTGCTAATTTATGAACACTTGCACTCATTAATAACTTTTTTTTTTTACATTCACTTTTCATACCAAAAATTATGAACACGTTATTCGAATAGCAAAACTATTTCAACAAAACTCGGCGCATCAAGTCCTAACAGCAACTGATTAAACGCAGAATGAGAAAACATGCTCCGCTAAGTTGCTAATCACGCTAACGTGAACCTAACGCTGAGCCTGTGATTAGCTTTAAAGTACTCTTCTTCATAAAACGACACAAAAAACTACCCTAAAAAAAAAAATATCTGGTCAAAATGGCTAATCGATTGTCCAACCGTTAGCTTATACGAGTTTACCAGTTAGCTTGTTCAATGCAAAAATTAAAACACGGAGTTTTAATAAGAAAATTGAAGTGTGTTGAACCAGTAACACAAAAAAAAACAACTCAAAAGGGATTGTCATCATGACAAATATGATATTAACCACACATTAGCTTAGCCTTAGTACCTTTTAGTATTGAATTTCAAAACAAAGGCGCTAATGTTAGCATGTCATTTTATGTTTCAGGGAATGCTCAAGTCAATTAAAACGACAAATTAGCTTCCAGGTGGGCTAGATAAGCTAAATGTGCTTTGGCTAAAGCTATTGCATGCGTTTAATAACTAGTGACAGCTGGTAAAAAAAAATAAATAAAAAAAAAATAATTACAACAATGTGTGCGGCGCTAATTCTCCATTCAAGTTAGCATGCTGCTCACATTCACACACATATGAAGACAAAAGGACAAGATTCAAGGTGCTAGTTTGGGGTTCCAGTTAAGGACGAGTGAAAGCGTCATAAAACAAAGATAACTCAATCAACAAAAACAACGAAAGAGACGCTATTTAGCTAGCGCGGCTAACTTTAGCACAAAACCAAAACGTGGCATGGGATTGCTTATAAAGTGTCAATCAAGACTGAATCAGTTTTGTGAAGCAAAACTTTCCGTAACCGAGCGTCACCTTCAACGCGTCCTTCAACGCTATTTGTGGCGTAACCACGGAAACCAGCCCGAGCGGTCACGTGACCATGAGAACGACGCATCGCTGTCCGAACAGACGGATGCTCGCGCACCCGGAATTTGGCACGCAAACAGCAAAAGTGACCAATGGCAATGGTGAACTTGGAAGAAAGGCACCGCCCCCAATTAATCAAAATCATAATAAAAAAATCATAATAATCTACACACAGTGCTTATAAAACTTCAGAATAATCGATGAGAAATAATAATGACAGAAAAGAAATGGGGACCAGTTTCGTCCAGTTAGATGAACGTTTGATGAGGTCATCGCTACGCATGAGCCTCGTCGCCTTTTTCTTCTTCTTCTTCTTCACCATCTGTCGAAATCAACCAATGAGATCACAGAACAGTAAGTGGGCGGGAACAAAGAAATAACACCACAATACAGTGAGACCTCAACTTACGAACTTAATTGGTTCCCAGAAGGAGTGTGTAAGGCGAAAAGTGTGTATCTCAAAAAAAAAAATGCCATAGGAAACCATTAAAATGGAAATAATCCGTTCCCGGGTTTCCATCAAATATACTTTTCAACTAAATAAGCCTTAAAACTACACACAACATACCTTATTCTATGTATAATAAACATGCTATTGTATTGTAATGAAAGAAATACACTGCATTGTATACACAACATGAAAACAAACTAAAAGAATGTCGCTAAGCTAATTACATGAAAATAAATGGACATTTTAAAATGTTATAATTAGAATAAAATTAGGTCAAGGTTTAAAATACGAACTGGAAAAAAATGCAATTTTAAAAATATATTAAATTGTAAAAATGATGCTGCGATAATACAGAAATTCTAAATTAATTTTAAAAAGCTTTTAGAAATAATATACTACTAATAATAATATACTATATCCATATATGTACACACACACACACAAAGCAAGCTGTAACGGTTTGCGTTCACCTGCCACACTAGCAGTAGTTGTCAATGGTGTCAAAGAAAGAGAAGTTCAAGTCTGGAGGAAAGAAAGAGTCATCAAAGAAAAGACAGCAAGCATTTTGTTGGGGTTTGTTTAGTACAGGAAACAGGAAACAGGAAGTGGTTAGCCACCAGTGCCGCAAGGTGGACGGACGGACGGACGGACAGACACAAGACATCCGCCGCCATCTTGACTAACCTTGGGCGGCCGAGGCCGCGTTCCTATCATTGAGGAGTTTCGTGTGACTATTAGGAAGGATCTTGATCTCCGGCAGGTCTGGGCTCGGGCCTTCGCCGTCGTCGCCCCGCGATGCCATCAGGGCGTTCAGGTACTGCAATCGGGTCACCTACACATACACGTGTCTCATAATGTCACCCTTTGGACGCTATTTGACTTGACGAGGACGTACCCGGATGAGCTGCAGGTCGGTGAGCGCTCGGACGGTGTAATCCGGACAGTAACTGGAAGGACTGGTCGCCTCGGACGCGACAAACGGATCTCGGGGGGATTGACGCTGACTCGATGCCGGGGACTCATGCACTGTTTACGCACACACGCACAATTTAATTACAATTACATTGAATAATTTTTTTTATTTTATAACAAGGAATGGTGAAATATAATTCCTAACCTAGCTGGCTACGTAGCTGGCGAGCTAGCTTTCTCTCTATGTATAGCTTTCTATTGGCTATATGGCTAGCTATTAGCTATCTACTGGCTGGCTTTCTATGCATTTAGCTATCTAGCTATCTGGGTGCATGGCTCTCTAGGTAGCTATATGTTGGCTATCTATTAGCTTTCTACTGGATGGCTAGCTAGCTTACTATCTATTTACTTCCGGGTTGAGTGAACGCTGGCGCGTGTGGCTGCCACCGCTCACCCACAGAAAAAACTTATACCGTGACTGTGACCTTGAGTTTGGAAAGGCGCTTATAAATGAAATGTATTATTGTTAACAAAAAACAAACAAACAAGCAAGACTCGTGAGCGCACTTAGCTAGCTATATCTATTAGCTATATATATCTATCTAGCTGGCTAGCTGCATGGCAAGCTAGCTATGTAGCTGGCTAGCTGTATATCTTTCTCGTTGGCTGGCTAGCCATCTAGCTAGCTTTTTGTCTAATTGAGTTAGTTCTGCGTTGAGTGAACGCTGACGCGTGTGGCAGCCGCTGCTCACCCACAAAAAAAACGTATCCTGTGACTGTAAAGTGACCTTGAGAGTTTTGAAAGGCGCTTAGAAATTAAATTTATTATTATTATTAGTAGTAGTAGTAGTAGTATAACGCTTGTATTATTGGGTATGTTGTTGCAGTTCCCACACTTACCTGAAGAGGGCAGTGTGAGCGCCGACACGCCGTAATAGGTGAAGGCGCCGTTGTCAAATTTGAGGCCTTCTTTGCCGATCTCCACCTCCACGCGTCCCTGCCGCCGAAATACGAGCACTTACTCGACGCCTTACCTCACCCTCCCCAATGAACACGCACACACACATACGTACAGACGCACCTGTAGCAGCAGAATGAAGTAATCCACCGGGTGGTTCCGCGTGTATAGATAGTGGGCGGGGCTTAGGCGATTTCCGGGGTCAAAGTGCACCTCCTGATTGACACTCGGATGGCGCAGAAGGTGGAAAAGGATCTTCTCAGACACACGCGCGGGGCTGAAATGCTCCACCTCTGCGCGACATCGTGCGGCCATTTTGAGGCAGGACAAAATGGCCGACGGGGAGGGGCCATGGGGAAAGGAAACGCACCTCTAGAGAGGAAGCGATGAGTGGCGAGGAGAAGCTGCGGAGACGTTTGGATTTTTGCTTCGCCTTCGGGGATTCGGAAGAGCGAGAAATCATCGGGGGTCCCGCGAGGCTCCACGGGGATCTCCAACGGAGGCAGAGGACGTTTAACCTTGCGGTCCACTGCGAAGGCATACGAGAAAAGGAGGTTAGCGCTCAAAATCATCATGAGGTGTGGGGATGGACCATCACTTGAGCTATCTGGCTACCTAGCTGGCTGGCTGCTGCCTAGCTAGCTGGCTACCTAGCTATTTGCTATCTTACTAGCTAGCTACCTAGCCAGCTAGCTAGCTATTTGCTATATATTAGCTATCTTACTAGCTAGCTACCTAGCCAGCTATTTTCTATATATTAGCTATCTTACTAGCTAGCTAGCTATCAATAAGTTATCTATTAGGTAGCTAGCTAGCTTGCTAACTTTCTATCTATTTGAGTTATTCCGGGTTGAGTGAATGCTGGCGCATGTGGCTGCCGCTGCTCACCCACAGAAAAACTGATCCTGTGACTGTAAAATGACATTGAAAGTTATGAAAGGCGCTTAGAAATGAAATGTATTATTATTATTATGATAATGATGATTATTATGATTATTATTAATGCAAACTCACGGTAACCATCGGACTCGTCCAGGATTTCCGATTTGATGATTTCCTCAATGACGTCCTCCAGGGTGACCAATCCCATCACCTCATAGAAAGGGTCACCCTCCCCCTCATTGTTTACTTTCTGCACGATGGCTATGTGAGAGTTCCCTGGACGCAACAAGCTAACGTTAGCGTCACAAGAAATAAGCGTCAGGAAGCAAAGTGTGAAAATGGGACCTTTTTTGAACTCCTCCAACATGGCGTCCAGCTTGGTGTCGTTGAAGACAAAGTGCAGCGGGTGGTTGTAGAACTTGGTGATGGTGGTCATGGGGGTGCGGTCGTCAGGATCCACTAGCGCCAAGTCCTTCACGTAAAGGATCTCCACGATGTTGGACCTGCGCGGCATCGCGGAGCCAAAAAATTGATTGCCTTTTACATTTTGTCCTTTTTAAGTATCGCCAGAAAAGGAGCAACAAAAGAACACTGTTCACTTTCCTTATTTTTATTAGCATCATTGCTATATAGGTGTCTAGCTTGCTAGCTTGCCATCTATCTGGATAGCTATTGCCTAGCTAGCTAGCTTTCTATCTATCTGCTATCTGGCTCCCTGGCCGGCTATCCAGCTAGTTGTCTATTAGCTATATAGCTGGCTAGATATTAGCTATATAGCTATTAGCTATCTATTAACTAGCTAGCTTTCTCTCTATTAAATGTATTATTATTATTATTATTATTATTCAGCTATCTAACTGGCCATCTCGCTAGCTAGCTATTTGCTATCTAGCTTCCTGGCCGACTATCTAGCTAGCCATGTAATAGCTATATGGTTATCTAGCTGGCTGATTAGCTATCTAGCTAGGTATCTGTTGGCTATCGATTGGCTAGCTATCTATCTATTTGAGTAACTTCCTGCCGCTGCTTACCCACAGAAAAACTGATCCTGTGACTATAAAGTGACCTTGAAAGTTTTGAAAGGTGCTTATAAATAAAATGTATTATTATTATTATTATTATTATTATTATTATTATTAGCAAAACCGGCTAGCGTGAACATTTGGCTTTTCCCTTCAATGGGTTGCCACAGTGAATCAGACTAAAATTGCATTAAATCAACTTTGCCAGTAGGTGGCGTCAAATACCACAAATAAACATGACCACCCTTCTGGGTTCCCAGTTGAAGTGTTATAATAATAATAATAATAATAATAATACATTTCATTTCTAAGCGCCTTTCAAAACTCTCAAGGTCACTTTCCAGTCACAGGATAAGAATTTTTGTGGGTGAGCAATGGCAGCCACAAGCGCCAGCGTTCACTCAACCCGGAAGTAACTCAAATAGATAGAAAGCTAGCTAGCTAATAGATACAGTAATAATAATAATACTACTACATTTCCTGTTGAGCTCCTTCCTCACCTTTCCTCCTCATAAATCGGCACACGCGTGTAGCCGCTCTGCATGATGTCCGACATGGTGGTGAAATCCAAAATGGTGGAACTGGGCAACATGAAGCAATCCTTGAGGGGCGTCAAGATATCTTCAACCGTCTTGCTTCGTAGCGTCCCGCGGCTGAACTCCTCCTTCACAAACTCACTGCCAGAAGACACACAATGCATGTGAGAGAATGAATACCCAGAGAAAACCCACATATGAATTGATCCCAATATTAACTGCCATTCACGAATGTATTCAGGAAGTGAAAATATGACATCGAGCGCCATTCCCGAATTTGCTTGGGTTTTGTTTTTTCATTTTTTCTTTTCCACAAGGGGGCAGCATTTCCTTTTTTTCCCATATTAGCGCTTTGTTCCAGCTTCAGCTCTTGTTTTCGCGCTATATAAACCAACATAGATGTATTGCATTGTATTTTGGACAGCTGCCCTCATTTCAAGCTCATATAACTCCAGACTCATATAATTTAGGAATTAACACTTTTTGTGGATGGCATGTGGGTGAAGAGCGGCAGCCATACGCTCCAGCGTTCACTCAACTCGGAAGTAACTCAAATAGATAGAAAACTAGCTATCTAATAGCCAGCTAGCTAATAGCTAGCCATTTAGATAATAAGCTAGCTAGCTAATAGATTGCTAGCTAGATAACAAGCTAGCCAGCTGGCTTCACTCCACCCGGAAGTAACTCAAATAGAAAGTGAGCTAGCTAGCTAATAGATAGCCAGCTAGATAACAATCTAGCTAATAATAATAACAATAATAATAATGATAAATGCTCTATAAAGACATGTACAACTTGAGAGATTACTACATACATTACTACAAAAAATCATATGTACCATTGTTCATAACTTGAATGTATATATATATACACACACACACAGGTAACATCCAACTTACGACCATCTCAACTTACGACCACCCATAGTTACGACCACGACCTCCGGACTCATTTTTACAATTTTAATTCTACGCCTGGCACCGCAACACGCTAGCAGTCCGGCAACGTGTACGACAATTTTGGCCAGCCAGCCAGCATCTCACGCTCGCACAGCAATCGACGGTGTGATGGCACCAGAGGGGCGGAGTTTGCAAGTCATTTAGCCTCAGAGTCTCTATTCGACATTTTGAATGGATTTCCGATTTACGACCATTTTGACTTACGACCGTTTGGTTGGAACGGAACTCGGTCGTAAGTCGGATGTTAGCTGTCGATATATTTTTGTAGGTAGGCGGAAGTACCTGTAGGGGTCGTTGACGCTGGTGCGGATCATCTCCATGGCTCGCTCACGGATGCAACAGGTGCTGATGTCGCGCCTCAATGCCAGATCCAAAACCAGACCGAGGGGGCAAGAGAGCGGGCAGGTGAGCACCATGCTCACCTGGGCCAGCCAAGTCAGGCCCGGAGCCAGCTGGAAGCCATAACCGGAACACACCACGTGAGGCAGCAACTCGGCCAGGAAGAAGAGCATGAAAGCGGCGGCGAAGGCGGCCGACGCCACCGAGCCCAACGCCCGGAAAAGAAGGACCCCCACCGCCGAGTGAGCCAAGACGCACAGGAAGAGAAGAGAGGACGCCTGCAACACAAAATGGAGGCCAAAAATTAAACACACAAGTCATGTGACTCACGTCGCCAAGTTTCAAAATAAAACATTTTTATTTCATTAAATATTTTATTTCAGAAATAAAATAGAAACAAACAATTAACTCATTCACTGCCAGTGCAAAAATGTGTCATCATAAAAAAAAAAGAGTTAATTCCTAAATTATATGGGCCTGGAGTTATATGAGCTTGAAATGAGGACAGCTGTCCAAAATACAATGCAAGACATACATATTGGTTTATATAATAATAATAAATTTCATTTCTAAGCGCCTTTCAAAACTCTCAAGGTCACTTTACAGTTACAGGATGATAATTTCTGCGGGTGAGCAGCGGCAGCCACACGCGCCAGCTTTCACTCAACCCGGAAGTAACTCAA
The DNA here is from genome assembly GCF_051943395.1 of Hippocampus bargibanti. NCBI lineage: Eukaryota > Metazoa > Chordata > Actinopteri > Syngnathiformes > Syngnathidae > Hippocampus > Hippocampus bargibanti. Next base: position 14,626,608 of record NC_142751.1, read on the forward strand.
ATAGATAGAAAGCGAGCTACCTAATAGATACAGTAATAATAATACATTTCCTTTATAAGCACCTTTCAAAACTCTCAAGGTCACTTTACAGTCACAGGATACAGTCGCTAATAGATAGCTACCTAGCCAGCTAGATAGCCAAACGATCGCTAGTTAGATAGCCAGCTAATAGATAGCAAATAAATAGTTAGCTAGCTAGCTAATAGATACAGTAATAATAATAATACATTACATTATATTTATATAGCACTTTAACAACAGCTGAAGCTGGACATGGCGCTAGCATGGAAAAAAGCTAGCTGGCTAGCTTTGTAGCTGGCTATCTAGTAGTTATTTATTGGCAATTCCCGAATACATTTTTGAAATGCAGTGAATGAGTTCATTTTTATGTACTGGTCCGCGGCCAAATATTGATTGATCCGCGGACCAATACCGGTCCGCACCCCGGGTGTTGGGGACCTCTGTATTATTATTATTGTTATTATGATGATGATTATTCTTCTTACCATAAAGTTCCCTCTTCTCCTGACGGGCTCCAGACGCTTGGCGGCGCGCTTCTCCTCCTCGGACCCGCAGCTGTGCAGCACGTAAAGCTCGACCGGGTCGAGCCACAGCAGGCTGAGGTGAACCGTCCTCAACAGCCCGCAGACGAGCACCAGCATCGGCACCAGCACCGCCAGCCCCCACGCCGGGATGTCCTCGTCGGGCAAAGGCTGGTCCAAACCGACGCGCAGCCTGTCCTCACTCACCGAGGTCCACTTTCCCCCGTTCTTCATACACACGCGATGGAGGTTCCGCTGGAGGTCCCGCTGCTCGCCGTCGTCCCCGAGCTGAACCTCCACAGTCAGCAGTCCGCTGCAATCCTCGTCCGGCGCGAAGGGCTCCTTTACCAGGAAGGCGGCCTGCCGCCGTCGGTCTTCGTCCTCGCACGGGTCCCCCGGCGCCCCCTCGGGCGCGAAGGCCAGCCACGGCCCGGTCTGGTTCCTCCAGTCGCTTCCAAAGAGCCGCAGTTTGAACGAAGCTCCCCGGGGCGCCGAGATGATCCCTCCTTTCATAGACACGCGGCCCGCGGGGTCTTCAGGGCGCAGGCGCACGACGGGCGGCGTCGCCTGGCCGCACAAGCCCAACCGGATCCCGCACGACAACAATACCATCAACAATATCATCAACAGCAAACGGAGACCTGCCAAGCTGGCCACCATATTGGAATTGGTCAGCCAGGTTCCAGGGCGGGTCATGTGACTCTATTCCCCGCCAGGCACCGCCCACTCCAAACATTGCGGCGTTCAAATCGTGGGACAAAAGATAAGACAATGTTTCAACTTGATTAACTAATATTTGGGGCAAAGTACGTTGTACACACATCGAAAATACAATTAAAAACACTTAAACTGACTAAAGCGTATGAAACTAATGACAATAATGATAACTTGTGGGCAGGATACGCTTGATTTTATGATACACACGTAAAGCTGGTGCCTTGCTTTACCGTGTACACTTGACTATACAATACACTAACATTGATGTGAAACATATTTCCACGTAAAGCGTAACCCCTTCACCGAATAAGTAATTATAATTATCGAATGATAAATGCGACTAAACGACTGCAGGAAAGTCAAACTTACTGTCATGTAATGCGGCACAAGCACGCTGTCATGGCGTTTAGGAAACTGCACGCGCGGGCGACCATTTTGGCTTCGCTTTCACACGACTGATCCAATGAACGGACAATTGGGCCTCGGGTTGGTTTGTTTTCGCCTCCAAGACGAGGACCAAAGGTGCTGAAATCATGCCAATGAGTCAACATACTTGAAACATGCATTAAAAATAAAATACAAACACTTAGACAAACAAATAAAATCAATTCATGCTCACAATCACACCTAAGTATAATTTGGAGTGGCCGATCAATTTGCTATACATGTTCTTTGAATGTGTAGGGGTAACCGAAGCACCCGGAGAAAACATATGAAGGCCACATGATGAACATGCAAATTCCAGACAGAAAGGCCTTATCCGGAATTGAACCCCGCACCTCTTCATGAAAACGTTGGCAGCCATTTTGGCTCTGTTTAAATGTGCCAAATTATCAACAGCCTATTGTGTTTATTTTGTGTTTTTTTTTTCTTACAAAATGTCTATTTAAATACACCAAATGGTAATCTTGGGAAAGGAACATCCGTTGGGTAATAATTCAAATAAACAAGCCCCCGTCACAGATGTTGTGTAGAGAAATAGAACTCATGTTTATTCATGAACCCGTGACAGAATCGTCTGATGCCTTTTATAAAACAGGACAGCATATGTACACATTGCAACTCATTCCCCGGCCATGAAGCATTGCATAATAAGACACGCTAAATATTCACCGGTAAACTCAAATGTGTTAATAAGTGTCTTGCCAAAAAAGACCTTTGCATCCAAAACTTGACTCAACTGCACTGTTGAAAAAAAAATATATATTATATTGGTATTTATATCATTGTGAATTTGTCAGTATTGCAAGGGAAGAATGGTGATGTCGATGGAAACCTGTTTAAAAATCAATTTCATATCCTTGCTATTCATCTTAAGCTCCATGTAATAGTTTACTCTTTATACTCACTAGTAGCAACGTTTGCGAAATCTGCATCCAACAAGTATGTCAAAGTTGTCCTACTTATAAGGACAAACAAGCGTTTAAATATTTGTAAGCAGAAGTATGTACGTGAGGAAGACGGCGGCGAAAATCAAAACTTTGGTTGTCAAAACGCTACATAGGATGAGCGAGAAGTATGAGGTCGAAGCTTGTGCGCTATTTATTGCTCAGAGAACATCCCATAATAATCGGACACAAAAGATTGATTCTATACAGCGAACTATATCGCAGTGCTTCCCAATGAAAGCTAATAAGAGTAGCAAAGACGACGCTTGTTTACAAGAAAGAATATTGTGCTTTCGTGGTGCTATGATGTGTTCAAAGACCGTCGTAAAACAACCATCTCGCTGACGTATCAAAAACATGCTACATGCTTCGGATTGGAAAGCGTAGACGTGTCAATTTCAAACAGTTAGTCAGAAATGGTTATTTATTTGTAACAAAGTATTTCTTTTTTTGTTGGACGACGGGGAAAACAAAAGTCCTGATGTTACTTTTTTTACAGTATAGACACACATAATTCCCACTCACAATCTTATTGAGGAAAAAAACGATTTTAGGCCTCACAAAGTGTAAAGTGCTAGCTTATTTTTTCCGTTTTAAATAAATATATTTCCCTTTACATGGTTTAATAAATAAGCTTCCATGCTAAAAGTGTTAACATCTGTTAGCTGATACAACTTTGCATTGTTTCCAGTGTCTCTATGAATAAGTGAGTGAGTGTATGTGTCAAATAATCCACTCTAATGATAGCTTAGTTTAGCATTGAGGCTAAAGGTTGCTTCAGCATGCGATGGTGTGTTTTTCCATTCGTCTTTTTTTGTGTGTGTAAACGTGCTGAATTCTTTAACTCCAGAGTTAATAAATATACAGAAAGTGTCTCAAAAGACACAGCCACAAGTTAAACATGAAGCCACGGCTGACATTAGCCGTTTAGCTTAGCATGCTAACTTCACCAACAAGTTGACGTTTTGGTGAGAGAAATGGCGAGAGGTATCCTTGAACTGGTCGTAAATCAATCATAGGGCACACGTAGCATATAGACAAACAATATTCACAATTTATAATCATTTAAAGTCTTCAAAGAAGCTAATATATTTCTGAGAATCACGGATTAAAAACCTCCTCTGGTAGAACACGCTTAGGTAGGAACCCGAACATTCAGCACAATGAGGCAGATGTCCTACCCACCGCTACACCGCTCAGCATGGTAACCTTAGCTTAGCATTAAAGAAAAGTTCCCTTTTTGCCACTGCACTCAGATTTGCGCCCTTAATTTCCTATCTGTTAGCTATCTGTTTGCTATCTATTAGCTATCTAGCTGGTTAGCTAGCTATCGATTAACTATATATACTCATCTAGCTAATTAATCTAGCTATCTAGCTATCTAGCTATCTAGCGATCCAGCGATCTAGCGATCTAGCTATCTCACTACCTCACTAGCCAGCTAGCTATCTCACTAGCTATCTATTTCCTATCTATTAGCTACCTGTGTGCTATTTATTAGCTATCTAGCTGGCTAGCTAGCTATCGATTAACTATATATACTCATCTATTTGCTAGCTATCTAGCTTTCTATCGATTTGAGTTACTTCCGAGTTCAGTGAATGTTGACGCGTGTGGCTGCCACTGCTCACCCACAGAAAAACCTATCCCGTGACTGTAAAGTGACCTTGAGTTTTGAAAAGCGCTTATAAATGAAATGTATTATTATTATTATTATTATTATAATGGTGTATGTGACATTTTCAACGACCACGATGCTAAGTAACGCTGTGCTAGCAAGGCTAGCAAAACGTAATGCTAATTAGCCACTCTGCTATCACTTTTGAATGAAAAAAAGTCAAAAAATGCTAAAAGCCACTTTGTGACTCAGCAACATCGACTTAAAATACGGCGACATCAATTTTTTTGAATCACAGTGATGGGCGGAGCTAACAATGCTAACGATATAGCAGCTGGGCCATCAACCTCACGGGCAATATAAAACAGAGTCCAAAATACATAAATAAATAAATAAATATTCAAAAATATTATCTGAACCCTGACTTCTCCTTATAACACCCGCAGATTCACCCCTGCGCTTCCTTTGTAACAATCGCAAAATCAAGCAAATTCATGGCTAAGCTAACCACTACCTTTCAATCAGGCTAGTGATAAGTAGCTGTGAGAAAGGGGACAGGGGGGCCTTCATTCGACTTGAGTTTCCAGGTGAAATAAAATAAATAGCAAGCTAGCTAGCTCGCGAATACATAGCTATTAGCTAGCGAATAGATAGCTAATAGCTAGTGAATAGATAGCTATTAGCTAGCAAATAGATAGCTAATAGCTAGCGAATACGTAGCTATTAGCTAACTAATAGTTAGTGAATAGATATCTAATAGCTAGCGAATAGATAGCCAATAGCTAGAATAGATTGCTAAGAGTCAGCAAATAGATAGCCATCAGCCATTGAATAGATAGCCATGAGCCAGCGAATAGATAGCTATTAGCGAGCGAACAGATAGCTACTCGCCAGCGAATAAATAGCCATTAGCTAACGAATAGATGAACGAATAGACGAATAGAATAGAACGAATAGACAGATAGTCACTAGCCAGCGGATAGATAGCTATAAGCAAGCGAATACATAGCCATTAGCCAGTGAACAGATAGCCATTAGCTAGCGAATAGATAGCCATTAGCTAGCGAACAGATAGTCACTAGCCAGCGAATAGCTAGCCATTAGCTAGTAAATAGATAGCTATTAGCTAGCAAATAGATAGATAATAGCTAGCGAATACGTAGCTATTAGCTAACTAATAGTTAGTGAATAGATATCTAATAGCTAGCGAATAGATAGCCAATAGCTAGAATGATTGCTAAGAGTCAGCAAATAGATAGCCATTAGCCAGCGAATAGATAGCCATTAGCCAGCAAATATATAGCCATTAGCCCGCAAACGGATATCCATCAGCCATTGAATAGATAGCCATGAGCCAGCGAATAGATAGCTATTAGCGAGCGAACAGATAGCTACTCGCCAGCGAATAAATAGCCATTAGCTAACGAATAGATAGCCATTAGCTAGCGAACAGATATTCACTAGCCAGCGGATAGATAGCTATAAGCAAGCGAATAGATAGCCATTAGCCAGTGAACAGATAGCCATTAGCTAGCGAATAGATAGCCATTAGCTAGCGAACAGATAGCCACTAGCCAGCGAATAGCTAGCCATTAGCTAGCGAATAGATAGCCATTAGCTAAGACAAATAAATGCACATAATTGATCAATGGTAACACGCAGCTACTTCCTGTTCTTTTTGTTCCCTTCACGGGTAATGCGCGTCAAATGGTACTCTCGGTATGCGGGTGCGGAAGGGTGTGGCCGGGCCGCCGGGTGTCAGCGCAGTTACGCTGCTCACCCAGCAGCGTGGCGGTCTCACCCGGAATGCCCTCCACGTCTCCGGGCGGCGTCGTCAGGGTGTTCGTCAGCGGCGGGACCACCTGGTTGCTCGGCACCGCCGGCTGAGCGCCGCGGCCTGGCTGAGGATTGGACGGCGGACGCTTGACGGGCGGCGTGGCGAGAGGCAAAAGGGGGCGTACGCCCGATGGCGTGGCGGAGGGGGGCGGAACCGCGTCCAGACGTTGTTGACTTCCCTCGGGGGACTGCGGCGTACTTTCCAGACGTGATGCTAGCACGCCGTTTTGGTATTGCGCTCGCGTGATCTGAAAAACAGAAATAATATCAGAATTATTTCTGTGGGTGAGCAGCGGCGGCCACACGCGCCAGCGTTCACTCAACCCGGAAGTAACTCAAATAGATAGAAAACTGGCTACTTTGCTAATAGATAGCCAAAAGCTCGCTAGTTAAATAGCTACCCAGCGAGATAGCTATATAGCTAATAGATAGCCAGCTAGCTAGCCAGCTAGCTAGTCAGCCAGCCAGATAGCTAGCCAGCTAGCTATCCAGCCAGCTAATAGATAGCTAAAATAGATAGAAAGCTGGCTAATAGATAGATAATATCTAGCTATAACTATAAAACATAAAACAATCAATCAAATCGGGTATATAAATTTCCGGAAAGACTCTGCTAGCCGAATGCTAAGATATAATGGGAAACGCCTTAGACAGGCTAACAGGAATTAGCATCGATTTTAAAATGCGGTGGAATCATTGTAAAATTAGTAGAAGTCATTTGAAGTGATTTTACAAATTACGGACGCAACTTGTCCAGAGGTGTCGGTTGTCCTTTAAGGCAAACGCCGCGCGACGGAGGCGCTCTTTGACGTTTCAAACATGGCAGTTCCCGTTTTTGACCGACCTTGACAAACTGCAGGTCGCTGAGTGCCCGTACGCAGAAATCCGGCACGTACTGCAAAGGAGTTCCCGGGATTTGACTGTTGCTGCCGCCGACGGAGCCGCTCTCGGCAGCGCCGCCGCCGCGCTCGCTACAGCTGACGGACGCTGAGCGGTTCAGGTTGCCCCCGTGGGACGGAGAACGGAACTCTGGATGGCAAAGGTGGGCGTTAAGGTTGTCGTAAATCGCACGTGTAAAAAACGGAGGTGAAAGGGTTGAGTGACAAACAATCCGCCATGCTGGATTCTCATTGGCTGATGTGTGTGATGTCATCGGTGATGTCACACATGCATATCTGATGGAAGGGTGAATCGGAGGGTGAGTCAGCAGTCATGCAGGGAAGCGAATACGAAAGTGGGTCGTGATGTTTGATTTTAATAATAATAATAATAAGCTTTCACTCAACCCAGAAGTAACTCAAATAGATAGAAAGCTAGCTAGATAGCTAGATAATAGATAGAGTAATAATAATACATTTCCTTTATAAGCACCTTTCAAAACTCTCAAGGTCACTTTACAGTCACAGGATAGCGTCGCTAATAGATAGCTACCTAGCCAGCTAGACAGCTAACAGTTATCTAATAGATAGCAAATAAATAGTTAGATAGCTAGCTAATAGGTACAGTAATAATAATAATACATTACATTTATATAGCGCTTTAACAACAGCTGAAGCTGGACATGGCGCTAACATGGAAAAAAACTAGCAGGCTAGCTATTAGTTATTTATTGGCTAGCTAATCGCACTATCTAGCTAGCTATCTAGCTGGCTACCTTGCTACATATCTATTTGATATCTATTTGTTAACTAGCTATCTAGCTGGCTACCTAACTAGCTATCTCACTAGTTATCAATTAGTTATCCATTAGCCAGCTAGCTAACTTTCTATCTATTTGAGTTATTCCTGTTTTTTTTTAACGCTGGCGCGTGTGGTTGCCGCTGCTCACCCACAGAAAAAACTTACCATGTGACTGTAAAGTGACTTTGAGAGTTTTGAAAGGCGCTTATAAATGAAATGTATTATTATTATTATTATTATTATTATTATTATTATAAAGGGAAATGCAGCCCCCTTGCGGAAAAGAAAAACAACATTGCGAGAGGCCATGGCCAGCGCCATATCGGTATGCAAGCATGAAAAAACAAAACCCTTTGACTGTCTTTGATCTTGACCAGCAGTGAGTCACTCGCTTGTTAGCACCGCTTTTAGCATTAGCATTCCTGGTTGCCAGGAATAACTTGGAATGTTGAGCTCATTTTGCACAAGGTGGGGTTAGAGGGGGGATTTATCACCATGGAAACAGATGCTGGAAGCTGCCATGTTGTTGAGAATGTTTTTTTTTTAAACTTGTTAATTCTCAGCTGCCCTCTGGTGAACAAAATGAGCGCTGCAGTTGTTTTCACTTGAGGATGAGGATTATAATAAAAATAATTATTATACAGTTCATTTGTAAGCGCCTTTCGAAACTCTCAAGGTCACTTTACAGTTACAGGATCAGTTTTTCTGTGGGTGAGCAGCGACATTCGCATGCACCCGTATTGACTCAACCAAGAAGTAACTCAAATAGATAGAAAACTAGCCAGCTAGTTACCAGGTAGCTCATAGATAGCCAGCCAGCTAGCATGCTAATAGATAGCTAATAGACAGACACCTAACTAGCTAGCGAGCTAATAGATAGCTAGCATGCTAATATATAACTAATAGATAGACACCAAACTAGCTAGCGAGCTAATAGAGAGCTAATAGATAGCCAGCCAGCCAACGGCTGTTGTGACGAAGATGTGGTGATGATGAAGATGAGGGTGAAGGATGAAGATGGGGTGCCGTGTTTACCTGGGAAACGAGAGAACACGGAAAACCTCTTAAGAGAGAGGCGCCTCGGAGTGGGGGATGGCACCGACGGGGACAGAGGAGGGGTCACCGCTGGGAAGGGGCGGTAAAGAGGGGGTAGCGGTAGGAGAAAGATATAGAGAAGATTTATTTATGTATTTATTTATTTATCGTTTGATTGACGGCAGGCTCACGGGACACTTGATTAGGAACAGCCGCTCATCGCAATCCCTGTCTTTAATCATCGCGCTTCGTCACCTTTGACCTTTCTATTTTCAGCGGGGGGTGGGGACTAAGGGGGGGGATTAAGACGAGCGCTCAAATTGACATTGGACATGTCGGATGAGCGCACGTACGTAACGTTACGTAATCACAAAGGACGGTTAGCTTAAAGAAGACAAAATGGCTTCCGTCTTGAGAAGATGGAGGCATATGCTACATACCTCGGTTTAACAACCCCTTGGCTTACGAACTTTTCGGTTTACGAATGTTAAATTAACGAACATTTTACCTTGGCATACAAACTATTTTTCGGGAGACACGAACGAGCCCGTTCTCCTAAAAGAAAATGGCAGTCGGCTTGTTTTGGTTCTCTATTCCCCGCCCCCAGTCGTCGGTTAAAGCCACGTGATTGGTCAGGAACGCAGCAGTGAGGGGAGGTGGTTTAAACATTAAAGAGACAGGCAGACGACAGAGACAGAGTGACAAAATGGATAGAAAACATGGAAATTTGGACTCGTTTAAACTTTAGACTGTAAGGTTAAAATTCCCATTAAATAACTCCACAAATAACTCGCACAAGCCATCTGTACACTTGATGCAAAAAGCTATCAACGCAGCTAAACAAAACACAATTGATGAGGAATAAGGTAAAATTATGGCAGAGAAAGCACCTAAAAGGGATCATTCCTCAAGATGGTGAAAGAAGAAGGCTACGTTCCTCATCAAGTGTTTGATGCTGATGACTCCATTCCATCAAGCCATCAACGACCATCACAAAAGTAAATAAAACGACTATTATACAGTACAGTTTATTTCTTTAATTATAATACCATAGCACATTTATTATACATAAAATAAGGTATATTTTGAGTAGTTTTAAGGCTTAGAAAAGTAGAAAATTATGTTTTATGGGGACCTGGGAACGGATTATTCTCATTTTAATGGTTTCCTATGGGAAATTAATTTTTGGGATATACACTTTTCGCCGTACACACTCTGTCTGGGAAGCAATTAAGTTCGTAAGCCAAGGTATGACTGTAGGTGTTTCTTTGTGTGTCTCTGTGTGTATACACGAGCTCACCTAGCGATGGCGTACTGAGCGCCATGACGCCGTAGTAGGAGAAGGGGCCCGTCTCAAACTTCATGTTCTCGTTTCCCGCCTCCACCTCAACCCGACCCTGAAATCACGCACGTACACACGTGAATACACACACACACAACTGTGACACCATTTCTGTTCTCGTGTTCTCCAGTGACGCACGCATTATTAATTTTTTATCAGAAGCTGTGGTGTGACATTACTGAAAGTCAATCCTTCAATGTTAGCTTCTACTTTAACTTCCAATGGATGTTAGCTTTAATGTTAGCTTACAGTGTTCAATTTTTGATTCGCAGCCAAAGCTCACTTTTAAAAGCTGAAGAAAGGCACTATTCTTTTGGCTTTGAATGTTAGCTTCAATGTTAGCGACACTATTCACTTCTGTATTAGCTTCCAATGGATGTTAGCTTTAGTGTTAGCTTACAGTATTAATTTTTCTATCAGCATCTAACGATAACTTTTTAAAAGCGGGTGAAAGACAGTTCTCTCAGCTTTGAATGTTAGCTTAAATGTTAGCGAATATATTCATTCCTACATTAGCTTCCAATGGATGTTTGCTTTAATGTTAGCTTACAGTGTTCACTTTTCTATTAGCATCTAAAGATAACTTTTCAAAGCTGAGGAAATGTGTCATTCTCTTAGCTTTGAATGTTAGCTTGAATGTTAGGGACGATATTCAATTCTAGATTAGTTTCCAATGGATGTTAGCTTTAATGTTAGCTTACAGTATTCATTTTTCTATTAGCATCTAACGATAACTTTTAAAAGCTGAGGAAAGACACAGTCCTCTTAGCTTTGAATATTAGCGACCATATTCATTCCTATGTTAGCTTCCAATGGATGTTAGCTTTAATGTTAGCTTACAGTGTTCAATTTTCTATTAGTATTCAAAGATAACTTTTAAACGCTGAGGAAAGACACCGCTATGTTAGCTTGAATATTCGCGACAATATTCACTTTTACGTTAGCTTAGAATGAATGTAAGCTTTAATGTTAGCTTCAATTTTCGATTAGCAGCCAAAGCTAACTTTTAAATGCTGAGGAAAGGTATCATTCTCTTAGCTTTGAATGTTAGCAACCATATTCACTCCTACATTAGCTTCCAATGTGAAATATTAGCGTCCAAAGATACATTCAGCAGTTAGCTTTCAATACTTTAAACGCTAGCGCTAAATATTAGCAGAAATGTGAATTTATCAACAACTTTTATGGATGTTTTGACACCAAGGTTCCAGAAGAAGATGTTTGTGTTAATGTCGTGGTTTTACATACCTGTAGAATAAGCACAAAGTAGTCGACGGGTTTGCCACGCTGGTACAGGAAGTGTTGCTGGGCGCGTTTGTCGTTGTCGTCGAATTTAAGCTCCTGCACGACGTCGGGATGCCTCAAGATCCTCAGCAGGACTTTCTCGGTGACATGGAAGCCACCGAATAGGCTCACCTCTAAGAGGAAAGTGCATTTACGTGATTAGCAATTTTCTCAGACAAAGGTTTGCTGCCAAAACGGGTTGCTACAAAATATCTAGAAGTGCGATAGTATGAGAAAATATGAGTAGCAAAGAGCAAACTTCATGTGAGCAAAGTCATTTGGAGGACTTTTATGTGGTTAAACATTGGAAGCAGCAAGAAATAAAAGCTGCAGTTATTCAAGGCCCAAAATTCTGCTGCCTAAACAGGCCGCTGGAAGACTTGGAAAAGAAAAAGAGCAAAAAGGATGATAACAAAGTTGTCGTGTCATCATTATCCTGAAACAAAGTAGCCAGAAACTCGCAAATGGTGCAGAGAAAAGGTTACCGCCTAAACGGGCTGGTGTGAAAACAGATCAGGAAGTAAAGAGGGAGGCACAAAAGATGTAAACAAAAGTGTGTAGTGTAGTCATTATATATAAACACTGTAGCCAATAACAAGTAGAGGGAAAAAATTAATATGTTCAAAATGCTTGGCGCCTAAACGGGCTGGTGTGAAAACAGAATTAGAGGGAGGCAAAAAGATGTAAACAAAAGTGTATACTGTAGTCATTATATGTAAACATTGCAGCCAATAACAAGTAGAGGGTGAAATTAATATGTTCAAAATGTTTGGCGCCTAAACGGGCTGGTGTGAAAACAGAATTAGAAGGAGGCACAAAAGATGTAAACAAAAGTGTGTCGTGTAGTCATTTTATCTATAAACACTGTATCCAATAACAAGTAGAGGGTGAAATTAATATGTTCAAAATGTTTGGCGCCTAAACGGGCTGCAGAAAGAAATGAGCTTATTTCCTGTAATACAATTCGTTCCCTTCAGTTATGTGGTGTAGTTACTTGATGATGAAAATTTGTAGCTGCAACTAGCGGAGTAAAGTAAAATGTTTGCCGCCTAAACAGGCTGCTGCGCCCACCTGTGGCCAGGAAACGATGCGCGGCTAGCATGAGCTGCGGCGAGATCTTTGTCTTGGCGTCGCCGTCATGCTTAAACGCCGAAAAGTCTCGTTTGTTCTTGTTCGCGTCCACTCGTTTCTTGTTGCGGTTGTCAGCTGCGAAAGGGGGTGGCGGGACAAACGGGAAAGTTTGTCACAACCATACCCGACCGACCGACACGGAATCTCGTCTAATTTAAGGAAATCTGATCAAACATGTTACGATAATCCCAAAAGACAATCTGGCGAGTAAGTAAAGCTGCTTTTGACTTCTATATTTAGCCGGCGGGAAATCGTTCTACTCACTGTAGCGGTCCGACTCGTCGAGGATTTCTGACTTGATGATTTCCTCGATGACGTCCTCCAGGGTGACCAATCCCAAGACTTCATAGAAGGGATCACCCTCGCCCTCGTTGTTCACCTTTTGAACTATGGCCAAGTGGGATTTACCTGGCGAGAGCATGCGACAAACCGCTTTGTTCAAAACAACAAAACTGGACGCCATGGAATTTTGGGATTGGACGTCGCTGCCTAAACGGGTTGCAGCAGCAAGTAATTCACGTATACTAAATGGTACCTATGAACTCATTCACTGCCATTCACAAATTTATTCGGGATTTGAAAATATGACGTAGAGCGCCATTCCCGAATTTGTTCGGGTTTTGTTTTTTGATGCTTGGTTGCCGATAAAGTGCTGGCCAGACCTCTGGCCATGTTTTTCCCCTTCCACAAGGGCGGCAGAATTTCCCTTTTTCCATGTTAGCTTCAGCTGTTGTCAAAGCACGATATAGACAAATATGTATGTATTGTATTTTGGACATCCGACCCCATTTCACATTCAGATAACTCCAGACCCATATAAATTAGGAATTAACCATTTTTTGATGAAAGAAGAGCATCTATCGTTTCTCAAGCTACATTGAATGTTTATGTCGTCCTAAAACTCAATATTTTGTAGGTCCTGGAATTCGAATGACAATGACAAAAACCCTGGCAGTGGAGTGGACATATTTTTGCACATCGTCTGGCAGTGAATGAGTTAAAAAAGGGTCATATTGTGACATCCAGTCAACGGGACTGGTCGCCAGCTAATGCGTGGGCACAAAGTAGATAAACAACAGACGGATCGATGATGTGGTCGATCGATACGAACACAGAAACACCCCGGGGGGGGGGCGCACGACATAGCTTCCTGTGCAAAGGTCAGACGGGGGTCAAAACACACACACACACACACACACACACACATTCCCGTTTCAATGGTTTTGTGAGGTCCGTATAACTCCAGATAAGGAGTGAGGACCACCGTTGCTAATAAGTTTAGAGACGAACTAGTGTTACATTTGAAGACTAAATGTCACCCCATTTCCCACTTCAACTTCTTTCAAAACAAAGCAATAAAAAGTGGACTTGAAACTGAAATAACAGCAGGACTGAGGTTTCTGAATGGGTACATTCAAAGTCCTCACCCCTGTAGTGAATTTGGTTAAAATATCGTTTTACTTTTTGTGGTATGAACTTTTTCCTCTCATTAACCACGCACAGACACACATAAACCCACACAGTGAGTAAAAAGTGTGTGTATCCAAGTCAAATGAAAATACACACCAAAAATCATTTTGGGTGACTTTGTGAGGACCTTTCTGAAACTTTAACAGATGCATGTATAGACACTCTAGAAGCCTTTAGAATGAAAAGCTTGTGAGGACCGGCAAAAAGGTCCTCACTTGTCAAAAATGTCCTCACTAGGTATGGTATAAAATGTTAGCGGTCCTCACAATACCAGTCATACAAACACACACACACACACACACACACACACACACACACACACACACACACACACACACACACACACACACACACACACACACACACACACACACACACACACACACACACACACACACACACACACACACACAAGCGACCTTTCTTGAACTCCTCCAGCATGGTGTCAAGTTTGGTGTCGTGGAAGACAAAGTGAACGGGATGATTGTAGAACTTGGTGACGGTCTTGAGCGTGGTGCAATCATCGGGGTCGACGAAAGCCAAATCCTTGACGTAAAGGATGTCCACGATGTTACAGCGCTCGTCGTCGTAGACGGGTATGCGCGTGTAGCCGCTTTCCATGATCTCGGACATGGTGTCGAAATCCAACACGGCGTCCGCCTGCAGGGCCAACGACATTTATTGCGACATTTAGCGATTTCCTGGAATACTCGTAGGTGAGCTTTTAGCTGTTAGCATTTAGCTTTCAACACTCCCCCCCGCCCCCAATCAAACCTGGATCATAAAGCAGTCAGCCAGCGGCGTCATGACATCTTCCACCGTCTTGGTCCGTAGCTCTAGCGCCCCCTGGATCATGTTCAGCTCCTCCTTGACCAAATCGTTGTAAGGTTCTGTGACTTTGAGCATCTCCACTAGCTTCTCGCGGTTGTAAACGGTACCGATCTCCTGGCCCAGTAGCACATCCAGCAGCTTGCTAACGGGGAAGCTAAGCGGGAAGGTGAGGAGCATGAAGAACTTGGTCAAGGCGATGGTATTAGCCCCCACCGCCAAGCCGTGACGCGAGCACAGCGCCTGCGGTACGATTTCGCCGAAGATGACGATCCCAACGGTGGAAGCCACCACGGCGCCCAATCCAGAGCCGATTAAGTCGTCCAGGAGGATGGTGAGCGTGGTGTTGACCAAGACGTTGCCCAGAAGCAGCGAGCAGAGGAGGTAGTTGCCTTTTCGACGGATGGGTTCGATCTTGCGAGCGTATTTCTTCTCCTTGTCCGTCCCGCAGCTTTGAACGATGCGTAGCTCCATGGGGTCCAAGGCCATCAGGCCCAAGTTGAGACCGCTGAACATGCCCGATAACACCAGCAGGCACGAGATCAGGATCACCTGCCAGGAATGAAAAGTAGTCAAGGGTTTGGGTTCGCGGGTTAGGGAGTTAAGGTTAGCGGCTTAGGGTGTTAGGGATAGGGTGTTAGGGTTTGGGTTAGGTGGTTAGAGTTAGGGGGTTAGGGTTATGGGGTTAGGGTGTTAGGGTTAGGGTGTTAGGGTGTTAGGGTTAGGGTGTTAGGGGGTTAGGGTTATGGAGTTAGGGTGTTAGGGATAGGGTGTTAGGGTTTGGGTTAGGTGGTTAGGGTTATGGGGTTAGGGGCTTAGGGTTACGGGGTTAGGGTGTTAGGGTGTTAGGGATAGGGTGTTAGGGTTTGGGTTAGGTGGTTAGGGTGTTAGGGTTATGGGCTTAGGGGCTTAGGGTTACGGGGTTAGGGTGTTAGGGGGTTAGGGTTATGGAGTTAGGGTGTTAGGGATAGGGTGTTAGGGTTAGGGAGTTCGGGTTATGGGGTTAGGGTCATTCTCAAAGTTGGAAACTAACGTGGAATTTCATTTTTATTATTTTTTGATGCGATACTAAATTATTCACAAGTAAGCAATTAAGGTACTGCAGCTCACACCCTTGCTCAAGGACAATAAGATTTTTTTTTCTATTTAAAAAAATATTGCATTGGGGAAAACAAATTGTTATTTTTACAATTTATCCTGTGACTGTAAAGTGTCCCTGAGAGTTTTGATATAAATGAAATATGATTTATTATTATTATTTCCTGTATATGAGGGTTGTCTACGTTAAGCGCTTTGTTCCAGGTTCAGCTGTTGTTAAAGTGCAATAGAAATCAATATGTACTGTATTGTATTACAATTATTATAATCCCTATTATGATTATTGTTATTTCCTGTATATGATAGTTGTCTGTTAAGCACTTTATCACTTCAGCTGTTGTTAAAGCTAAATAAATATGTACAGTTTTGTATTGTATTATTATTATTATTATTATTATTATTCCATCCATTAATGTTCAATTCACAGGAATTGTAGTTTGTCAACCCCCCCGCCAAATAGTGTAAATGGCTGTCGCTGCTTACCCACACAAAAAAAAATCCATTGACTGTAAAGTGTCCTTGAGAGTTTTGAAAGGTGCTTTGAAGTGAAATGTATTATTATTATTATTATTATTATTATTACTGTGGATGTTTTGGCGAGATGGGCAGAAAAAAAAAACATACTAGCTCCGGTTGTCATGGCAACAAAAGACAGTTGACGCTAATTGGTCAAATGTCATATTAGCGGAAATAGTTCAATGAAATCACTTCCTGGATTTATTAAAAACCAAATTCGACATTTGAACACATTTGGTGGACTTTTGAACCCTCACTGACCTGCAACCAAAGCGGCAGCAACGACTTCTTCTCCTCCACGACCAGCAGGTGCCCGTCGTGGTCGCCCAACAGCCGCCATCGTCCGTGTTGGTGGCCGTTATCCTCCCGGTCATCGATGCGCGTGCACAGCGCATACTCGCTGCTCGGCTCGCTCTTACGCAGCGGCTTGACGTGCACGCGCAGCACCCCCGACGTCCCCCTGCCGCTCACGTTCATGAAGGTCCCGACCGCGATGTCCTTCGTGAAATCCGAGCACGTCGCACCGTCACCCGCATCCTCCTGCCCGCCCGCGGAAAGCTCCGCGAAGCGAATAAGCGTCCAGGCGCCGGGATGCAGCCTCAGGCCGTAAAAGCGGAGCTGCACGTCGCTGTCCTCGGTCACCTGCAGGACGCCGTCGTCACCGGTGCTGGCCGGCTTGTCGCTCGTCTCCAGCCGCATCCCGAGCACCTGAGTGCCGCCGCCGCCGCCACCGCCGCCGCCGCCGCCGGCTCCTCCTCCCCCGCTGTCGCCGGCCGCCGCCTCCGAACGAGCTCCGTCCGCGCTGCACAGGAAGAGGAGGACAGTGACGATGTAACCCTGCTGGCCTCTCCATTCTCTCGCCATGTTTGTTGGACTGGCCGCTAGACGGCGGTGACGTCATTTACGTGAGACCCCCAAAAGCCACGCCCCCCACCCGCCCAAGGTGATCGAACGAGGCCTGATGCATTTATTTGAACGTAGATATCATATTTAAATATTATCAGGACGTCCTTGTGTAGTGTGTGTGTGTAGTGGCGGAGACTACTTCGAATTCTCGCGCCCGCCATTTTACAATTTACAAAAATAAAAAGGAGTCGTTTATTTTATTTATTTTTCGAACCGTTAATGTAATTCTTAATACGCAATATTCATCCACGACGATTAAAACAATACAAAAAAATAACTGTCGCCGGCATTCCTGTTAATACATAAAAATGATTTAACTGAAATGTTGCATTTTATTTTGATTATTATGGCATTTGTACTTTTAATCTATTGTCTGCAACTAGGTCGACGTTACAAAAAGAGTACTTAATTTCCCTACCTGGATAAATAAAAGATGAAAGATTGAATCAAAATTGTAATCATTGAAACGTGAAAGAGAACCAAATAGTCACTTTAGCTAGCAGCGCAGTGCATTGTGGGATAAATGAGGGCTCGTCGATGATGTGCACTCCGGCTGTCGTGACGTAGTTTGTCAACAAAACACTGCGTCACCATCCCTTTGCCAAGAAATTCTACGGTTATTATGTAACATTAACCCCCCCCCCCCGTAAAAAAACGAAGTGTACGTTCTGTTCAAAATGTTTGTCAGTTGACAAGACGATCATTACGTCACACATAGATTTGACTCTTGAATTGGCGCGTTTGCGCCAGTCAGCTTTTACATAATCACGTCATGAGTGTAGCCTGGTCGCTAGCGCCCTCTTGTGGCTCGTTTTGATCATTCCATCACTACCCTGGTGGGGAGTACATTTTTATTGCAACAGTACTGTAATAATAATAATAATAATAATACATTTCATTTCTAAGCGCCATTCAAAACTCAAGGTCACTTTACAGTCACAGGATACGTTTTTTTCTGTGGGTGAGCAGTGGTAACCACACGCGCCAGCGTTCAATAAACCAAGAATAACTCAGATAGAAAGTTAGGTAGCTGGCTAATGGATAACTAATTGATAGCGAGCGAGATAGATAGCATATAGATAGCAAATTGATAGCTAGTTAGGTAGCCAGCTAGATAGCTAGTTAGCAAATACATTTCAAATAGATATGTACTAAGGTAGCCAGCTAGATAGCTAGCTAGATAGTGAGATTAGCTATAGCCAATAAATAACTAATAGTCAGCCGGAGAGCTAGCTTAATATAGTTTTTCTGTGGGTGAGCAGTGGCAGCCACTCGCACCAGCGTTCACTCAACCTGGAAGTAACTCAAGAAGATAGAAAGCAAGCTACCTAGCTAATAGAAAGCTACTAATAATAAAACATTGTATTTATAAGCGCCGTTCAAAACTCTCAAGGACATCGCTAATAGATAGCTTGCTAGCTAGCTAGATAGCTAATTCATTTAAGAAGGAAAAAAAATAATGTTTAGATACTTTTATCTTTCTTTCCATTTATTATTTTTGATGTCGTTTGTAGTCGTTGACAAATTTTGCGTTACAATCAAAGTCAAAAGTTCTGCGTGGCCCCCTTACGGTAGGGTCGTCGTCACGGCGACGGAGGAAGCACCTCCACCGTGTAGCTGACCCGCTTGGACTGCAGCAGGCTGTAGCTGTTGTCGAAACACAAAACATCTGCACGTAGACAAAACAGACGTAGCATTTAATCACAACTATTAACGTGTAATGCTAAGGGTGAGGTGTATGCTAACACAATAATATATATATATATATAAAACGCTAAAAACGTGCACATTAGACGTAAATAACGCATGTATGGTACACTCACACACTCCCGGTTCGGAACAGGTGATCATATTGTCCTCGGGCACCAGGTGCGCGTTGTAACGCTGGCTGGGGACCACCTGCAACATGGCCGCCATCTTCTGTTGATCACTCGGCGCCGTGCGTCGGTACACCGCAAAGCCGATGTCGGCGCCGTCGCTGGTAAACTGCCACCTGCGTGCGCCGTGTAATTTACAGAAATACTTTGCGGTTGAAAATAAAAGTAGTGCGTCGGTGGCATCTTGTGTTCTTTTTGTGCTAAAAAGTACGTTAGGGGTATTTGTAAAAAAAAAAAAAATCGCTAAGCTCCTGCCAGCAAACAGCCAATCAGCTAATAGCTAGCCTGGATAGCTAATAACTAGCGAATAGATAGCCAGGTAGCCAGCCAGCCAGCTAATAGCTAGCCAGCTAGCTAATGGATAGCTAATAAATAGCTAATAGCTAGCCAGCTAGCCAATGGATAGCTAGCGAACAGCCAGTCAGCTAGACAGCTAATGGCTAGCCAGCTAGCCCGAGCCTCCTGTGACTGTAAAGTGACCTTGAGAGTTTTGAAAGGCGCTTAGAAATAAATTGTTATTTATTTTGTTAATTATTATTATGGAAGGTTTGAAATTACCAGTTTGGGCCACAAGATGGCAGCAAAGCATCACTTTTGGTAGTACAGTTATCCCTCACTAAACCGCGGTTCACTTTTTTAAGGAAAAAAAAAACATTAATAAAAAAAAATGCCGAAGGAGTTGTAGGTTTTGTACATGGCTGACGTCACCCAATGACAACCCGATATCCCATAATTTACAGCCATGTGGATTGGCTGTGCATATTTCTCAGATCCGCCCAGAACCCCCCCCCCCCTGTCTTATCATATAATAATAAATAACACATTTCATTTATAAGTGCCTTTCAAAACTCTCAAGGTCACTTTATAGTCACAGGATAAGTTTTTCCTGCGGGTGAGCAGCGGCAGCCACACGCGCCAGTGTTCACTCAAGTATAATAAAATAAAATAAAAAAAATAATAAATAATAAAAATAATAATAATAATTAAATAATAAACAAAAAATATTAATAATAATACATTTAATTTCTAAGCGCTTTTCAAAACTCTCAAGGACACTTTACAGTCACCGTAGCTAATAGATAGCTATACAGCTATAAAACTAACAGGAAATAGCTCAAATTGATAGAAAGCTAGCTAGCTAATAGATAGCTATACAGTTATATAACCAACAGATAGTAGCTGAAATTGATAGAAAGCTAGTTAGCTAATAGATGGCTAATAGATAGCTAGCTAGACAGCTAGCTATCTAGATAGCTTCTTCTTTTCCTTAAATATATTTTTGGGAGTAAAAACAAACAGCATTAATACAAGAGTTTATTGGCATATTATATCATGACTCCATTGGAGTTTAATTGCTGAGAAGAAACTGTACCTGAGAAGACTGCAAGGGGCGCTGACGTGGTAGTCCAGCTGCAAGATGGCGCCGCGGCTAATGGTCACGCTGGTGTCGTACTGGACCTTGATGGAGTCCTGGATGTAGTACGACCGTGGCACCGTGCCGCCGTAGTTGATCTACGGATTATCATCATCATTCAGCTGTCGTTAAAAAGTGCTATACGAATCAATTTGTATTGTATTGTATTCATATCGGCGCGACCGTAAGGCTCACCATAGTTCTGCAACGAGGATCTCCATCCGGGTCGGTTCGAGTTCCTCCGTAGACAACCGGAAGCTGCTCGGCGTCGACGTGTTTCTGAAGTACTTCCTGCCAGTTGCCTGTTCTCACAATTAAGAGCGCGATGCAAACACGGTGAAGCAGCATCGAGCTGTTATGCTGCGTGGAATGGGAATAGGATGCTTAGAAAATCCCCAAAGAATGTCTGACCTCCGACAATGATGAGTTTGCGTCGGGTCTCCTCAGACAGGAAGTGCTTGATCAAATTGTAAGCAATGGGGAATAGTTTGGGAGCTGTAAAGCATAAAAAATGGTTGAGCATTCATTCGAGCAAATTCTGAGCTCAATATGCTACTAAAATCTACCTTTGATGAGAAAGACCCGCTTAAGCCCCTCGGGATAGTTTTCCTCAAACATGGTGAGGATCTGCACACGCACACAAAAACAGGTGAGACATTGCGGCAAAAAAAAAAAATAAAACAACGGATGACCGACCTCGCCGTATGTCTCGATGGCGGGCTTCCACAGGTGCTTAAAGCCCAGACCGTCGCAGTCGTAGATCAGTGTGATTGATTCTACGTTGACACCCAACTGAAAGAAAAAGAAAAGTCACGGGAAAGAAGCAAAGAAAAGAGATAGCTTCACTTCTTTTTATTTATCTAGCTAGCTATTTATCTGTCCAGCTAGCGAGCTGCTTATCTGATTAGCTACCTAGCCAGCTATCTATTTGATATCCATTTGCTACCTATTAGCTATCTGGCTGGCTTTCTATCAGCTAACTAGCTGGCTGGCTAGCTATCTGACTGGCTACCTAGGTAGCTAGCCATTTGCTATCTACTAGCTATCTTTCTGGCTGGCTAGCTAGCTACCTAGGTAGCTAGCTATTTGCGATATATTAGCTATCTGGCTGGCTATCTATTAGTTAACTAGCAGGCTGGCTAGCTACCTAGGTAGCTACCTATTTGCAATCTATTTGCTATGTATTAGCTATCTATTTGCAATCTATTTGCTATATATTAGCTATCTTGCAAGTTGGCTAGCTATATATCTGGCTAGCTACCTTGGTAGGTAACAATTTGCAATCTATTTACTATAGATTAGCTATCTTGCTGGCTGGCAATCTATTAGCTAGATAGCTGGGTATTTGCTGAATAGCTATATATTTAGCTAGCTAGCCATCTATTAGCTATCTAGCTCGATTTCTATCTATTTGAGTTACTTCCTGATTGAGTGAACGCTGGCGCGTGTGTATGCCGCTGCTCACCCAAAGAAAAACGTATCCCGTGACTGTAAAGTGACCTTGAGAGTTTTGACAGGCGCTTAGAAATTATTATTATGATGATGATGATGATGATGATGATGATGATATGGTGGCGAACCTTTTCCGATTGCTTTAGACATTCCCTCTGTAGCATTTCCATGTTCCTCATCTTGGTCTTCAGGAAATCCTGCTTGCTGGCCGACATCAGGAGCCCTTTGGGGTCCAGCGGACCCAACACGTCGTACCAGATGGGGTTGCCCTCCTTGTCGTGGCCGCACATGCCGCCCGACACATAGCGGGTGATCACCTGCGTGGGCGTCATGGAAATGCGGTTGATGATGATGATGATGATGATGATGATGATGATGTAATGGCAGCGGTGACGCCGTTGCAAACCTCGGGTGGAGTCCAGTCAGAAATGATGCTGTCTGCTTTCATGTTTTTGCGGAATTCCACATGCTAGCCACACACACACACAAAATCAGGTTACATATACAGAATATAATAATAATAATAATAATAATAATAATAATAATAATAATAATAATAATAATAATAATAATCATAATCATAATAATAATAAAATTTAACAACAATAATCATATGTAATGATATAATAGTATTGTATAATAATAAAATATAACAATAATAATACAATGAAATAGAATGATATAATAGAATATAATATATCGTATTACAATATACGTAGTAATGTAATACTATAATAAAATACTAAAATAACAATAATGATAATAAATTTAATAACAGAATTACAATATAATATAGTAATATAACAAAAAATATTACAATAATATAATAAATTAAAATATAATAATAAATTGAATAGAATATTATAATATACATAATACATGGAATAATAGAATAACATAACATAATATAACAGTAATCTAATGATAAAATAATAAACAGTTAAAATATAATATAATATAGTAATATAATATAATAATAAAATATAACAACAATGATAATAATAATAATAATAGTATAATAATAAAATATAAGAATAATAATACTACAATTAAATAGAATAATGATATAGAATAATATAATATCGTATTATAATAGTATACTAAAATACTATTACTAAAATAATGATAATCATACATTTAATAATATAATTATAATATAATAAAATATTACAATAATAATAACAATACATTGAATAATATAATAATACAATAAAATAATATATTAAAATATAATAATACATGTAACACATTGAATAATATATTATAATATAAAAAATATAGTAAGAGTAATAATAATATATAGAATAGAATAATACAATAATAATAATAATAATAATAATAATAATAATAATAATAATAATAATAATAATAATAATAATAATAATAATCAGGACAAAGGGCAAAAAAAGTATTATTCAACTGACCTTCCTGATCATCACTTCAGCTTTGGGCACACTGAAGTTTCTTGCTGGAATTAAGAACAACAAGAATATTTCATAACAATGATACACGTACTGTAAATAAGTCAATAAAAAAATGGCTTCAACCACTTGAACTTTCATCCTCCATTTTGTGGAAATATCGAACCATTAAGAATAATTCATCAAGTGGCCGCGATGTCAAGTTCGACAAAAGTCGCTTTATTTGCGCACGCTTGTTTGCTCTTTGCGGGAGGAGGAGGTGGTGGGAGGCGGCGTGACACGCTAACAAAGAGGAAAAAAAAACAACTTGTGTGTAGAAAACTGCACAAGAAATCAAATTAGCATACACACGTCCGTTTGATGTTTTGACACTCACCCGGAAAATGCAGATCGGGTGTAATCCAACAAGGCGTGTGATCATCTTGCTGATCTTCAATCTATGCCCTTCTTATCTTACTTATCACTACTCAAAGTCCGAGCACGTGTGTGTGTGTGTGTGTGTGTGTGTTTGTGTGTGTATACGCAACTGTGACTGACCTCGCAGCCAGCGTAGCAGGTAATGGTCATGTTGGGCCGGAAGTTCCGGAAGGATGTCCCCGATTCTATCACGAAACTGTAAGCACATTAAATAAAAGACTTGAAGAAAGGAAAAAGAAAGTTAACTCATTCACAAATTCCAAATATGTCGCAGAGCGCCATTCCCCATTTTTTTGTTTTTCTTCATGTTTGGGTGCCGATAAAGCGCTGGGCATGACCTCTGGCAATGTTTTTTTTTCCCCCCACAAGGTGGCGTTTTTTCCACGTTATCGCTTTGTTCCAGCTTCAGCTGTTGTTAAAGCGTGATATGAATCAATGTATGTGTTGTATTTTTTACAGCCGCCCCCATTTCAATCTCAGATAACTTCATAACCAGATAACTTAGGAATTAACTTTTTTTCTGATGAAAGAAGAAAGTCTAAGGTTTCTAACACTGTACTGAATATTTATGTCGTCCTAAACCTCAATATTCTGTAGGTCCTGGAATTTGAGTGAAAATGACAACAACCCTGGCACTGGAGTGGACACATTTTTGCACGTGTCTGGCAGTGAATGAGTTAAAAAAATAAAATTGTTTCCATCCTCTCAACTCCATTTATGAAGTGCTTTTATAACAGATGAAATCATAAGGCCATAAAAATAAAAAGGGCAAAGTATCGGACGGCTGAAGAAAGAAAAAAAAAGACGGATTTGACAATAATAACAAATGAAAGTTTTGGAAGAACAAAAAAAAAATCACAAATTGACAAGTCAAGTCAAGCAGGTAACAAGAGTAAACATGGGAGGAAACCATTTTTTCGGGACGGGGGGGGGAGCACATATGGACAACAAATATACAACCAAGCAAAGTAATTGTAATTGGTGCGTGTTTCACTTCACCTGCGTCAGTGAATCCGCTTGCTTGGCGCTCAATTCTCCGACACGGCCACTCATGTTGCCACCAAAACTTCCAAACCGGGACTGAAGGATGAACGCTGGGGCAGAGGCTACAGACCGTTGGGGGAAAGAAGGGGGCGGGGTGGACAGAAGACACGCCCTCCACATACACACTTTCGTAAAGACATCATTAAAAAAATAATAATAAATACATCAAGCTAATGTTTCAGATTTTTTTGTGGGTGCTATTTTTGCAAATTTAAATTACGTGAAATTTGTTTTGCTAAATTCACCTTCCTAAAGTATACATTTTCAAAAGTGGGTACATTTGAATACATTTGTCGTTAATTATTATTACAAAAGTCCTAAAAAAAAACATCTAGCTAGCTAGCTGGCTATCTAGCTCGTTAGCTGGCTCGCTATCTATGAGCTGTCTAGCTAGCTAACTGGCTATTAGCTGTTTATTAGCTAGCTAGCTTTCTATCTATTTGAGTTACTTCCGTGTTGAGTGAACGCTGGCGCATGTGGCTGCCGCTGCTCACCCACAAAAAAAAAAAAAAACTGATCCTGTGACTGGAAAGTGACATTGAGAGTTTTGAAAGGCGCTTAGAAATGAAATTATGATATTATTATTAAAATTCAAGTTGAATCAGCAAACGGCCCGAGAACCAAAAATGTGATTTTATCCCCCCACACCCCCAAAAAATTATTAAAATTATCTCAATTCTGTTTGTATTTTTTTTTCAATATTCCATATTACAAAACAAAAACATAAAATGTCTCTTTTGCATATTTATTCAACAAAGACTTCAAACTTTGGCCTCACTACAGTGCAGTAAGTGCGAGGGATCCCCCAGAGGTCCGGTTCGGGTCCCAATCGGTTCAGTCTTGCCGAGATTGGGAATGCTGGTGTGACCTTTGAACCCTTCCATTCTTATGATTTTAAAGCTCCCGTTTAAAGCTGTTAGCACACGGAGGAAGGTTGTGAGATGTCCAAATGTGACAAAAATATGACATATTAGGTGGTTTCTTCACCGAAAACGACTAAAAGGTCAGAATTTGTGTGTTTTCAAATCCACTTAGTACAGTTTTAATACTGTTAAATTGGGCTTCCTTGGATCAAAAGTAGTGTTTTGCTGCCATCTTGTGGCACTGGTTGTGATTTGTCATACAAGATGTCTCCTTGTTTCTTCTTATCGTCAACGCCATTAACTTTAACTTTGAAAACAATTAATTCATTTTTGAGCAAAAACCCGAAATCGACTGCCACAAAAAAAGGGCTTATCAACGCCACAAAATGGCGGAAAAGCAAAGCTACATCCTGAAAAATGAAACTGCGACATTTCTCCTCACTAGGATACCACAAAATGGTCCCAAAGCACTACTTTCGTCCCAACTAAACAGACTGGTTGACTTTCTCAGTCACAAATACAGGTCAGGTAGCTCCACCCCCTAAAAAAATATCCGCGTCAACACTTTGTCTACATGTTTGTTGCTTTCACGTTTCAAAATATTAACGTGATCAAATTGAGTTGCCGATTTTACATATATATATATATATATATTTATTTTTATTTTTTATTTTTGGCCATTATTCGACAAGCTGCTGTGCTGCTAAGCTAAGCCCTGAACGTAGTGTCCTCGTATTTCAACTCAGAGTAAGTTATTGGTCTTTGAGATGGCGACAGACAGACACACACTTTCACGTTTTCATCACTTACGAGGACCACCCTGGATTTGTGTCCCCACAGCCATATGGAAACGAGAACACACACATCCGCGTTTTCATGCTTCCTGGGGACCACGTTTCAAATCACCGCCGACGAGGACCACCCCGGTCCCCAGGATGTGACCGTGTAAACAGGTTTGTGTCCCCACAACCACAGAGAAACAAGAACACTTACACTCACACACCCAATCAAATCTCACCTATCATATTCACGTTTTGAGTCTTTTCTATCCTCCAGATTTGCTTTTGCAACTTTGCCGACAGCAAAACGGAGTCAACGGCACCGTCCGCTCGCCTCCTCAAGCTTCCATTCGGCCAATCGCCGTGGAGTGTTTGGTTGTTTACTTGCGGCTCACCGTCGCCAGTCCCCCCCTCAAAGCGTTCCGACTACCCGTCGTCGTCTCCTGGCGCCGCTAGCCATTCGTCCGTGATCCTGGCGTACCCGCGTCTAGATGGCGTGCGTGATGAAGAAAAGCAACTCCATCTCCACGGCGGGCGGCGGGACCACCGTGCCGCCTCCGTGGATGACGGGGATCAGGGCGCTGTCCAGTTCGTTGGTGTAGCGCTGAGGGAGGGTGCGACCGTCCCAACCCGCTTGGTACTCTACCTGCGATGCAAGCCAAAACACGCCATTGATTACAGTGGACACACACAAACACAAAAAACTGATTCGTGGACAGTGATGGAGATTAGACAGAATAAGAAGTTATCCTATTTAAAAGTTTCACGCTCATCTGGAAAACCGAACAATAGGCCCACAGTCAAACTTCTTTATCACCGAAGCAATTTACGACTTGAAAGTCCTTCGCAGGAAGAGCTCATTAGCCACCTTACAAATTTATCAGTTCATGGAAGAGACAATGTTTCGCGCTCAGGACGTCCAGGACGTGGTATTCTAATCAAGAAAACTATGTTTTACTCATGTATCACGTTAATTTGCATATACTCTCAATAAATAGCTTGGCAGAGGGCTGCAGAATTCAGGCGTCTGTCATGAATGGCTACGTCTCCTGCCGGCAGTATAAGACAATCTTCCTGTGTTTGAGCCTTCGTCCAGTGTCCGACGGAATATCTCTGACAGACAGACAAGAGGACAATATAAATAAAAATAAAAAAACGTGCGCTACCATATCTTCATGCGTGGACACGCGAAGGCTAAACGAGTTGATGGCGTTGGCGGCGAGGTTGGCAAGATGGCGCGTCAAAGCCCCGCAGGCGGCCGCGGCGATTTCTTTCTGGAAAACGCCACACGCCGGGAGAACCGACGCCAGGTTGCGTTCGCCAGACGTCATCCGGTAGAAGACCTTGCGAGGAGATCGCCGTCAAATTTCAACTTTTGGACAATCAAATAGCGGCGGGGTTACCTCCGAACACCTGATGACACGCCCGTCCCTTTCAAACCCGTCGTCCTGCTGCGTCCTCGTGCTGAGCGCGCCGTCCAGACTTCGCCCGTCGACGCCGCTCGTCATTCTGGCCGGGAAGTTCATCATGAACTCAGTGGCTGCCATTCCCGAATGTATCGGGGAATTGAAAAGCGTGACGCGGAGGTTGTGTTATTACCCGGCGTTGACCGCTGAGGTCCAGTCAACCCAGCGCACCGTGACGTTTTCCCGGACGTCTGCCTCGTCCGTCTTTCCGCAGGCGATGTTGAAATCGTTTTGTTCGCGCAGGGCCGTACGCAAGGCGTCCATGGTCTCTGGAGGCATCTGTACCATGAGACCGTCTAAATATATAAAAAAATATACATATTAAAAAAAAACAATTACAATTAATTTCTGCTCTGGACCTTTTGATTAATCAAACAGTTGACTGGAACCGAATCGCTATTTTCTTGGAGCCTCACTGCAGCTGGCCCGGTTTGGATTAAATATGTCAATTAATTGTTAAAAATTAATGAAGAACAGATGAGCACAGTATTAAAGTAGGCAGTGAATCATAGAAAAAAATCACCGCACATACTTTTAAAGTTGTACATTCCGAACTTGTGTGTACGTGAATTGTTTGAAAAAACATGATAAAATTCAGGCAGCCATTTTAGGCAGATTAAAAGAACCTACCTGATCATTGTGTTTAAAATGTGGGATTCAACATTAAAATAGGCAATACAGGACTGTTATTAGTTATCCTACCACCGGAGGGCGACAAAAACATACCTGTTTTATTTATCGATCTATTAATTTTATTATATTAATTTATTTATTCGTTTGTTTATGGATTTATTTGTTCCTCTATTTATCAACTTATTTATTTATTTATGTTTCTATTTGTGTATTTATTTATTCATTTGTTTATTTCTGTGTTTATGGATTTATTTATTCATCTACTTATTTATCAATTTATGTATCTATTTATGTATGTACGTACTTGAGTATTCATTTATTTATTTATGCATTTATGAATTTATTTATTGATCTATTTATTTATCTATTTATGTATTTAGTTTCTATTGGTGTATTCATTCATTTCTGTATTCATTTGTTAATTTATGTGATTATAGATTTATTTATTCATCTGTGTTTTCATTTATTTATTCATTTGTTTATGTGTTCATGTGTTCATTTATTAATCAATTTATGTATCTATTTGTGTCTTTGTGTATCTATTTGTGTATTTATGTATTTATGGATCTATTTGTGTATTCATTGATTCATTTTATTTATCGAGTTATGTAATTATGTATCTATTTGTATATGTGTTTATTTATTTATTCATGTGTTTATGGATTTATTTATTTCACATATGTATTTATAGATTTTTCTATCTATCTATCTATCTATCTATCTATCTATCTATCTATCTATCTATCTATCTATCTATCTATCTATCTATCTATCTATCTATCTATCTATTTAGTGTGTCCTAAAATTATATTGCATTTATTGTTTGTTAAAAAGTAGTGCACAAAAACATGGAATAAAGAATAACGGAATAATCATGATGCAATTTCGCTGGTTTTGAGCAAAATTCCGTTGATTATTTAAAAAAAAATATTTTTTTTTCATTGTTATTCTATATTCAATAGACTGTAAATAGGATCATTAAAAAATGCTCCAAGATGCTTTGTTAGTGAGCAAGTTAACACACGCGTTTGTTTACCTTCCACAATGCTGGACTTGGCAATGAACCCCGACGAGGCTTTCAGGGCCCCGTTGAAAACCACAAAACTGGCGCCCGTCACTGCAACAAGAAACAAGGAAGTTTCAATCACCAGCGGCCCCCCGCCTCGCACAGAAATGCTGGAGCGCCGATGACATCCACCTGTTCGCGTCTTGCCGGGCATGCTGCTAGCTTGCGTCTGGTAGCCGCCGTCCTCGTTCTGGAAGCATACCAGGTGGGAGTCTGCCTGCAGACTCAAATTGGCGCCGATGCTGATCACGTGCTCGTTGGCGTTGCTCAGCACTCTTTGCATCTGAGGAAAATAAAAATAATAATACAGTGATAACTCAGCTTACGAACTCAATTGGTTCCCAGAAAGTGTGTGTAAGGCGAAAAGTGTGTCTTCCAAACATTCATTTCCTATAGGAAACCATGAAAAATGAGAATGATCCGTTTCCAGGTCCCTATAAAACATAATTTTCAACTAAATAAGCCTTAAAACTACGTAAAATATACCTTATTTTATGTATAATAAATGTGCTATTGTATAGGAAACCATTAAAAATGAGAATAATCCGTTTCCAGGTCCCTATAAAACATAATTTTTGACTAAATAAGCTTAAACCTAGACAAAATATACCTTATTTCATGTAAAATAAATGTGCTATCATATTGTAATTAAACAAATATACTGTACTATATAATAATGTTGTTTTATTGACCATTGTGATGGTCGTTGATGTAGTGGCCTCTTGATGATATCTGAGTGAAGTTGCCATGCTTTCTCGGCGATAATACCCTCACTCACAATGTCCCCCGCTAGCTGCTTTTCGTTAATCCAAATCAACAGTTTTTCAACCTCTTCTATTGCCCGAGACCGTTGGTTAGACAACACAGAAACACCCTTAGCCACATGTAGCGATGGTGGACTTAGCATACTGGCGCTAGGATGCTAAGTCACACACAACATCAGGAATGGTGCATCGTGTGGCCCTCACCTCACTGTAGCTACTTTTAGGGATGTCAATGTAGCTGTGACCCATCTCCATGTGGATCCTCAGACCCTCAACGGATGGCAGGCTGTACTGGTAGTTCCTGAGATCCTGCGTAGGAAGGAGAGTCGCCGTCATCAAAACGAACAATTTGCATTGCCGTTTGCCTTTGAGGAACTCACAGCCAGTAAGTTCATGATGGTGTGTCCCGTCTCCCGATACACAGATTCCCGAAAACGTACACTCACGGGGGTGGTGGGGTACACTGTAAAGGCACAGAGGTCCGAAAACGGAATCACGATTAGCTCAGGACGATTATTCAATTATTTTTAGATTTTTTTTTTTTTTAAAGGACAACCGACACCATTTTTCATCTAAAATACCAGAAACGCGCAGGCAGATATTTTTAGTCAAATGAAAAATACCAATAAAAATGACTTAAAGTGTCCAAAAACGACTTCAAAATGAAACCGGAAATGGCCAGTTTCAGAAGATCCCGCCCCCTTGTTGGTGACGTCACGCCAAGACGTCTTGCCTTGCTCGAGAATCAAAACAATGGCTTCAGATATGGAGAAGATGCTTTCTTGTTACTCATTCAGTTATGAATATGATTCAAATAGTTCCGAAGAGGAAAGCATAAATGTTTGCAATCGATTAAAGGAGTCCTCCCATATCAATTCGAGCCGTCAAACGTGACATCACTTCAGGAATCGTCATCAACTCAAAAACAAGACTTCCTGAATATTCAGCGTGAGTCTTAAAACACAAAATCTAGCTATATGCGGTGGAATCTTTGTCAAAAGCGCTCAGTCGAAGTCATTTCAAGTGATTTTACAAATTGTGGACGTAACCTGTCCGGAGGTGTCGGTTGTCCTTTAATGGCCATCAAATGGCATCTACGCACCATTGTACTCGGACCCGAGTCGTAGAAGCAGCCTGAGTGGGAACACCTTTGCCCAAGGGACCTCAAGCTTTTGGATGAGAAGGCCGAAGAGGAACGGTTGCGAGGGGAGACTGAGACCCTCCAGCGGTTGACAGGTGGGAGAGAAAAAAACCATCCCGCCGTGATCTTTGCTCCCCAAGAAGCTGCTGGTGAAGGTCACGTTGTCCAGGTCGTCCACAAATTTGCCTGTCAGAGTAACGACGTGAGCACGGGAGGCGGTCGGACGGGCGGCGGAAAAGGTCGGGCGAGGGTCACCTGCCTCTTTGGGCGTCCTGCTGGATGTTGAGGCACAGTGTGAAAATGTCTCTGGGGAGGGTTCTGTCTTCTGGGACGCACTCCAGGAGGAAGACCAGTTCTCTCTGGCCCAGAGCCGCAAGTCCGTTGGAGCCGAAACACCAGCATTGACGCCCGCCGTCTGACCCCAAAAACAACCATAATAATCATCATTAAAAAAAACAATAATAAAATATAATAATAATAATAATAATAATAATAATAATAATAATAATAATAATAATAATAATAATAATACATTTCATTTTCAAGCGCCTTTCAAAACATCAGAGCATTTGCCGTTTGTACAGCCGCCCCCATTTCAAGCTCAGATAACTCCAGGCCCATATATCTTAGGAATAATCATAATAATCATAATAATTGAGCGGTGCCATTTTGAGTCAATTAGCAACTCACATGTGACTATCTTGACATTGACCAGAAGGTTGGCGTTGAGCACAAAGGTCAAAGGGCGAGGACCCCCTTCTTCCAAAAGGAGTTTAATTTGGCAAGGGGCGGGGCTTTCCTCCACCAGCATGTCTGCAAAGCAAACGCAGAGGTGACACCTAAACCTAAAAATTCAAAACACCCAAATTCTTACATTAAAATGATCTGGAGGGACACCACAAAGGGACAGACAGTAAGATGGAGAGACGGGCAGAGGGACAGACAGGCAGAAAGACAGACAGACCTCCTGCCGAGTCCTCCCCGGTGATGATGAGAAGAGGCGGAAGTTGGTCTTCGGAGTCGGGCAGCAGACTGGAGGCGTTCCTCACCGCAGAACCCAAACCCGCCAGCAGGCCGTATTGCCAGGGGCCGCACGGGGGCAACGGGACCCCCTCCGGAACCCCGGGACCCGATGGAGCGCCGGGTTCACCATCCAAATTTGCGACGCCCTGCTGATAAAACACAGGAAGGACTTGTTGGATCGTCGGCAGAGGCGGCGCACTTTGCGAGATTTGGTCTATTAACTCTTTCACTGCCAGATGTGCAAAATTGTGTTCACTCCGGTGCCAGGGTTTTTGTCACTGTCACTCAAATTCCAGGACCCACAGACTATTGAGTTTTAGGACGACATAAACTTTCAATGCAGCGTTTAGAAACCTTAGACTCTCTTCTTTCATCACAAAAAAGTTAATTCCTAAGTTATATGGGTCTGGAGTTATCTGAGCTTGAAATGGGGGCAGCTGTCCACAATACAATGCAATACAATACATATTGGTTTATATAGCGCTTTAGCTGAAGCTGGAACGAAGCGCTAACATGGAAAAAAGGCAAATGCTGCCCCCTTGTGAAAAAAACAATTTAAGCTGTTGTTAAAGCGCTATATAAATCAAATAATGTATTGCATTTTGTACCGCCGCCCACCTTTCAAGCTCAGATAACTGCAGACCCATGTAATTTAGGAATCTAAGGTTTCTTACACGAGCTATCGATTCGCAAGGTATTAGCTATCTATTTCCTAGTTATTAGCTATTTGCTAGCTATTAGCTATCTAAGTGTGCTTGAGAGTTTTGAAAGCACTTATAAATGAAGTGTATTATTGTCTATTCGCTAGGTATTAGCTATTAGCTATTTGCAAGCTTGCTATCTATTTGAGTTACTTCCGGGTTGAGTGAACGCTGGCGCATGTGGCTGCCGCTGCTCACCGACAGAAAAACCTATCCTGTGCCTTTTGAAAGGCGCTTAGAAATGAAATGTATTATTATTATTATAATTATTTCCAGAGGCCATGACCAGCGGTTTATCAGCACCCAAGCATGAAAAAAAATAAAAATAAACATTTGTGAATGGCTCTCTACATCATGTTTTGAATTTCAGAATAAATTTGGGAACGGCAGTGACTTACCGTTATTTCCTCCGGCGTACTGACGAACTCCTGCGAGCTCCGGCAGGCGGGCAATGACAGCTTGCTGGTATCGGCCACTTCCCCGTTGGGGAGGATGCCGTCGGCGAACCAAACCCGCTTGTGCTCGCGAGGGCAGCCTACAACCGTGACATCAAAAAAATTACATTTAAAGGACAAACAACACCATTTTTTTGTTTCCGAGCTGACATCAGAAAAACGTTTTATAGCATCTAAAATACCCAAAAACACGTGGGCTGATATTTTTTAGTCAAATGCAAAACACCAATAAAAATGACTTAAAGTGCCCAAAAACGACTTCAAAATGAAACCGGAAATGGCCAGTTTCAGAAGGTCCCGCCCCCTTGTTGGTGACGTCACGCCAAGACGTCTTGCCTTGCTCCAGAATCAAAACAATGGCTTCAGATAGTTCAAATTCGGAAAAGATGCTTTCTTGTTACTCATCCAGTTATGAATAAGATTCAAATAGTTCTGAAGAGGAAAGCATAAATGTTTGCCATCGATTAAAGAAGTCCTTCCGTATCAATTCGAGCCGTCTGGACTCCAATGTAGCGCCCAGAAAATGCACAAGATGGCGCCCGAGCTCGGTTGGAAATGGGCTGGTTTGTCCGCTGGGAATTTGTGCTACGTACCATCGCTGCTCGGGTGTTTGAGCACCGACACGGGGACCATGACGGTAGGCGGTGGCGAGTTGAGGGTCCCGGCGGCCCGGGCTTGCTGCAGGGGCGGGATGGTGCTGCAATACTCGGATGGCACGTTGGGGTTGGGACTTGGACCCATGGGGCTCATCATTCGCTCCAGCGCTTGGGCTGCAACCAACCAACCAACAACAACCAACAACAACAACGATGATGAATTCATCGCTCATCGGTTCTTAGCGATATTCGTCAAAATGCTGAGGAGAAATAAATTTTCATGATGAGGTCATTTGGATGTTTTGTGTCAAAATTAAAGCCGGTCAAAAAAATTGGCCAAAATAAGCATTTTAAAATTATAGATGCTCCCCTACTTACGACCATTCGAGTTACAAACAACAGTACATACGAACGTTTTTTGTAGTAACATATGTAGTAAGTATTCTCTCCAGTTGTACATGTACATATCTTTATAGAGCATACACAGGTAATATACGACTTACGACCAGCTCGACTTGCAACCACCCGTACTTACGACCATGACCTCCAGACCTTATTTTAAAAATGTCAATTCTCCGCCTGGCACCGCAACGCGCTAGCAGGCCGCAACGAAATATGCCGACGCGCCTTGCAACAGCTTTCGGGGTTAAAAAAAAAAAATGATTTTGCTTACCTCTTCGCAAGGAGTCAAAGCAGATGACGCACACCCGAGCCTCCTTGTCCAAGTATTGGAGTTTGCACTTCCTGCTACAGCACGCCGCGCAGTACACCTGCCGACGCGAGCCAAGCAACACCAAAGACGATGAGTGGCAGGCAAAAGTGCGCTCAGAAACAATAGCGCATCCCAAACGGTCCCTTTAATGCTCTTTAATCGGGACTTAAGTGGAGCTCGGGGGGGTTGAAGTGCTTTCTCATGACCTCTGCTGTGATTGATCCTCTGGTCTGTTTGACAACGGAGGCTAAAATAAGCTCTCGTTCCAAAACAAACAACCGGGGAAAAGGATACATCAGATTGTTTTTTTTTTTGGTGCGCATTTGCACAACTGGTTAGCACGTACGCCTCACAGCAAAGGGGTTCATGGTTTGATTCCATTACAAGATGGATGTTTGCGTGCCACAACAAAACCCCTTTTTTGTTTGTCATCTGACTCTCTCTCTCTCACTTCCTGACTCTCTGACTCTTGACTCGCTCTCTCTCTGACTCTTTTTTTCCTCTGACTAACTGACTCTTTGATTCTGACTGCCTCTTAGTTTGTCTGTCTATTTTTGACTCTCGCTTTCTGACTCCAATCTATGACTCTCTCACTGTCTGACTCTTTCACTTTCTGAATCTCTCTGTGACTCACTTCTGACTCTCTCTCTCTCCCCATCTCTGACTCTCTGTCTGACACCTACGATCTGACTCTCACACTCTGAGTCTTTGTCTCTCCATCCACGACTCTCTACTCTCTCTGCTCTCACTTTCTGACTCTCTCTCGGACTGTCATTATCTGACTCTGACACTCCGATTCTCAAACTCTGACTCTTTTCTCTCTCACTGACTGCCTGACTTTCTACTGTGACTCTCACTGTCTCAGTCTGACTCTAACTCTGAATCCTTGACTCTCATTGTCTGACTCACTCACTTTCTGATTCTATCTCTCACCATCTGAGTCTAACTCTAACGCTCTGACTCTTTCTCTATCTCTCGCTGACTCCCTGACTCTATAGTCTGACTCCGGGACTGTCACTTTCTAACTTTCTCTATCTGACTCTGACTCTCTGACTCTTTCTCTCTGGCTCCCCGACTCTCACTCTGACTCCCCGATTCTCTCTCCCAAATGGACGGACTGTATTTTGAGCAAAGCGATTACCGGCCCGAGTTTCGGCATACGTACTTTCCCGCATGCCCGGCAATGATGGCGTCTCTTGGTGAAGGTGAACTTTTGCGAGCAGTTCATGCAGTTAGGCGCTTCCGAGTCGGGCACCCAGGCGGGCTGCTGGTTTCCCAGCTCCTCCTCCAAGCTGTCCGTCTTCCTACTATTAGCCTGAGCGCAACCCTCCGCGTCGGAAGGCTTGCCGGGGTAAGGTGGCGGCTGGGAGAGTTCGTCGTAACCCTCAGTGTATTCCGGGGGCTCCGTCGACGCGTAGCCCGGACCGCTGAGGGAATGCTGGAGGAAGGAGAGGCTTGCGTGTGGACTCTCGTCGTCGTCCTCCTCCTCTAGTTTCGAAGAACAAGTAGGAAGCTCGTCATCCTCCTCGGCTGATTGGAGATTTTGGGCAGTGGGGAGAAACAGCTGCTTAGGTCTTGCACCTCCGTAGGACATCACCGGCTGCTCAGAGGTTAAAGAGTCGCTGGTGGAGGAACGGCTCCCTCTAGAGGACTCTTCCTGACAGAGCGATGACAAATTCCTGTCACTTTCCGGAGAAGCGAGGCCTTCAAGAACCCTTCTGGAGCTCCTCAACTCTTCGTTAGCAAGCAACAGCTCCGGATCCCTGTTCACCGAGACCCCGTTTTCCGAGCCGCTGCAGCAGGCGATGCCTCCGGCCTGCTCCGCCTCGGCGTGGGCCTGCAGGAAAGCATCCAGCTCCTCATCCGTGACTAGCAACTCGCCCTGATCGCTCTCGGGGAGATATTCGAAGCCAAACTCCAGAGGATCCACCGGACTGGGTTCGGAGTGTTGAGGTTCCGCCGGAGGGACGAGGCCAATAGGTCCTAAAAGGCATTGCTGCTGGGATGCGACGTCGAGGTGTTCCTCGGGGTAAGAATTGCCCAAAGGTGACAGAGAATCAGCCTCTGTCTCCTCAAGTTCATGTGGCTCTTCAGGTTCCGAGAACTGAGGACTTCCCACAGAAGATTCAGCGTCAGAATCTTTGACAGACTCTTCTTCGGTTTGCCCTGATGGCTCGACAAAGTCGACGGAGGCGCTCGAGGCTTGAGCACTCCGGTCCGGAGGGCGCTGGTGATCCTGGTTAGGCGGTTCCGAGGACGCTTCATCTTCTTGAGTCTCCTCCTCGTAGCCTTCGTCTTGGGCCTCGCTTTCATCCTGCGCTTCATTTTGCGAGTCTTCCACAGGAAATGCAGGAAGAATGATATCCAGGAGACTAAAAGAGGATTCCGCCAGTTGCTGGTGTGACGTTGAGTTCTGACTGGGTACATCTGGATCACCCAGAGCTAGGTTGCTAAAGTCCAAAAGTAGCCGCTGATCCTCGTTTTTCTCCAACTGCTTCTCGGCGGCGTCCGGTTCACTGAAGGCATCGTGGCTGTCGGCTCGGACCAGGATCGCCGAGCCGGTGTCGTTGACCAAGTCGCACACGGGTTTCAGGGCCCCGTCGGGGCAAGGAGGCGCCGAGCTTTGAGCGGCGCCCTGATCTACAGAGGAGAGAAGGTCCACGCCGGTCAAAGGCCGTATTTTGGAGTCTCCGTCTTGATCGGCAGAGTTGCTGCTGCTGGCGACGTCATAGCGGAGAGAATTGAGGACGGGCGGGTTGGAGGCCACGTCGGATGACTCGGGGGAGGCCGGGGTGGTGAAGTTGTGCGGCGGAGATTTTCGAAAAACTGACTTGCGGTCCAATTCATCCGCAAGGCCCCTAAAAAGATTGTTTTCTGCGGGGGAAAAAAAGCTTTGGGTTTTCATGAGCTGAATTCAACGATACCACAACATGCAAAGTAGAACTCGGGTTGACAATTTGGTACTTCTAAGGAATTATCCTGATAGCTGGCGCGAATGGCTCAATGTATTATTATTATTATTCAGTTCTTGAATGGTGCTGAGGACCACAACCTGCAAAAAAACAAAGATCTCCTTCAGCTGGACACCTTGTGTGTGTGTGTGTGTGTGTGTGTGTGTGTGTGTGTGTGTGTGTGTGTGTGTGTGTGTGTGTGTGTGTGTATATATCCACTCATTGACTGTCAAAGAATGTGTGCACATGCAGTTGTGTGTTAGCGCAGGCATGCGAGCTGGTGTGTATGTGTGTGTAAAATGGAGGGTGTTGTTTTGGTTTTCGAACACATCGATTTTTTACGTTTTCTGGAACGGATTTTTTTTTTTTTCATTGATTTTAATGGGAGGCGATGTTTCGGTTTTGGAACAAATCGGTTTTCGATCAGGTTTCTGGAACGGATTATGGTCGAAAACCAAGGTTTGATTCAATAGTAAACATATCAGCTATCTCGCTCGCTAGCTAGCTAGCGAGCTTTCTATCTTTTTGAGTTATTCCAGGTTGATTGAACGCTGGTACGCTGCTCATCCACAGAAAAAGTTATCCTGTGACTGTAAAGTGACCTTGAGAGTTTTGAAAGGCGCTTGTAAATTACATGTATTATTATTATCATATGCCATAATATATTTCCATGCAAAGTTTGCGAATTATATCTACACTTCACACCAAAGTCTCATAATAAATGACGTTTATAACATCACTCTACTTTCTTCATCTTTAAAATGTGACGTCACCTGCGCTCTGCTCAAAATCATCCAGCACTTTGTCCAGGTCACAAACAGCCGCCTTGAAGAAGATGTCCATGCTGGCTTCACAATCCCTCCGAAAGCCTGAAGAACAAGAAAAAAAAAAATATCTGATACATTTGTGTTGCTTGTTTTACTTTTTGTACCTTTTTTTCAGAAATAAAGTGCAAATTGCACGGTTTTTAGTTCTATTTTGAAATCAAATAGTTACAAGAAAAAGTGAGCGCCGTGACCAATTATTTCCATGCGGGATGACGTAAAGCCCTAAACAAAATAAGGTCTATTTTGTGTAGTTTTAAGGCTTATTTAGTAGACAATTATGTTTTATGGGGACCTGGGAATGGATTATTCTCATTTTCAATTGTATTTTTTTTTCCTAATTTTCAAAATTTTGGCAAATATTTTTCCAGGAATTTTTCGAATTTTCAAAATTTTGGCAAATATTTTTCCAGGAATTTTTCTAATTTTCAAAATTTTGGCTAATCATTCTTCGGGGATTTTTCTAATTTTCAAAAATGTGGCTAATATTTTTCCAGGCCTTTTTATAATTATCTAAATGTTGTCTAATCATTTTTCAGGGATTTTTCTAATTTTCTAAAATTTGGCAAATAATTTTTCTAATTTTCAAAATCTTGGATGTGGATTATTCCGCTGCTGTAAACTTTGTCATTGGGTAAAACAAAGAAATGTTTTCTTGTGATGACCATGTTCTTCCGGGTTGAGTGAACGCTGGTGCGTGTGGCTGCCGCTGCTCACTTGCAGAAAAAAATATCCCATGACTATAAAGTGTCCTTGAGAGTTTTGAAAGGCACTTATAAATGAAATGTATTATTAGTATTATTATCATTATTATTATTAATATTATTATTATAAAAACTGTTAAGGCCACAATATCGCCTTAAATTTTGAGTTTTACTGTAATTTATACGCATGTCAGCAAATCACTACAAGATGCAAAGTTGATTGACAGTTGTTTACTGTTGTGATTTACATAGCGATTAATTGAAGAGCACTATTATTTGATTTTATTGGTGTTTCAGTTGGCGCTGTAATCGACGATCAATATTTTCAAACATTTGATTTTATTTCCATTTTACATCAAATTACTTGCATGGCATCTCTTTCTTGTAAATATATACTGTGATGAAGTGTTTTCCGTCAGCATTTGCACACAGATTTGCTTCAATTCAATTTCACTGACGTAAAGGCGGATATTTATATTTACAAAGGGGTGGCTGTCAACTGAAGTGCAATGTAAAGTCTCAGTTGTCTTAAGTTAGGAGTGATGTTATGACACAAGTTTGCAAGTCCAAATTTTGTGCCCGAAAACCTTCGGGACGAGTTCGCAAAAATGCGACGACCTTCGGAGACTCCGTATTGTTATTTTCAACGTGAACAAGTCAACATTATTGATTCGCTTTGCTCCTGTTTGTGTGCTAAATGTGGCTAGCAGGTTAGCTTCCGGGCCTGGCTCGGTTTCTTTTTTACCTGTTGGGGTTTGTCATGGCTCTGTTGGCGTCGTGCTGGTGAAAAACGTCATCATCGGCTCGTCTCGCCACAGGAGTGTTTATGACGGCCGAGGAGAAGGAGTTGTTGTTTTGTCTCTTTCTCCTCGAGTTTGATTTGATGCTACAAGTCTGAAGTTTCCGCTCGGGCGGCCATCTTGGACACAGAAATGTTGATGAGCGGACAGAGTGGTGCGTTCAGGTTCGGCTTGCCTCTTTTGAACCTCTTCAAGCCCACAAAAACCGAGACCGAAGATATAAAAATTGTTAGGTGTGAGTAAAACATTTAGCGTGTTGGGTTTCATAAACTAAAATATCGTTTAAGGTCTTCCAGACCAGGAGAAGTTGACATTACAAACCGATCGATGAGATCTGACATCGATGCCAGGGTCTGAACGGCAATATCGGGTTTAAATTACATTATCTTCTATAATACAATTTAATGTTGATGACATTCAATTCATTTGTAATACAAAGAAATTGCCGCTACATTTTTTAAACATTCCATTTCGTAAATAATATGTGTAATTTCTTCAAAGCCGGACAGCAACATGCTTGTATGACTGAAGAAAAAAAACGTCATAAAATATATTTCGCCAAATTTGACGTTGTATTCCCTTTTGGACAAGCCTTCCAAGTTCCTTGTGGTTTCTGTTTGTTTTTTTTTCCACGTCACACGGTGCTGTCAGCGAGTGGTGGTCTTTCAGCACGACGGCGAGGAGGAGAAGTCCGGTTATTTAAACGGTTCTGTATTATGACTTCCGCAAGGAGATTATGCAAGGTACATTAAAAAACACATACATTATATTCGCGTAATTAAATTCCTACATTATTGTATACTAGCGAACACAGCATTCAAGTGCTGTGATCATGGCAATAATTGTATATATTTCAATCACTGAATGTAGACTACGATGGAACTTCTTCGTTGTATGTAATGCTGGTTAATGTGCATAACGAAGCAAGATCAAAATGGCATGAAAATGTATATAGTTTCAGTATCAGTGCCTTTAAATTTCTGGCGCTTCGAATGTCCACACTCAAAAGAGATAATGTAGAATGATAGAAGCGCCATAGCGCTACTTTCGAACTAGTGATTCGTGAAGCCTGACATAAGATTCGA
Organism: Hippocampus bargibanti; assembly: GCF_051943395.1. Lineage (NCBI taxonomy): Eukaryota > Metazoa > Chordata > Actinopteri > Syngnathiformes > Syngnathidae > Hippocampus > Hippocampus bargibanti. The sequence continues at coordinate 14,668,187 of NC_142751.1, forward strand.
AGTTCCAGTTTCATTTGAACATTGAACGCGTTTTGCAAACACACTTTTTAGGAGCTGGAGGAAATCCGTACATCAGGATTCCGAGAATTCCGCAACATCGAAGTGGACGAATCCAACATTTTACTCTGGCAAGGTCTCATTGTACCTGTAAGTCTACTTCTCTCAAAAACTTGGTTTCAACTTTCCCCTCCTACTTATGATTTTTGTGTGTGTTGCTGGCAAGGAAAGCCCCCCGTACGACAAAGGAGCGTTTCGGGTGGAGATTAATTTCCCGTCCGAGTACCCCTTCAAGCCCCCCCGGATCACTTTCATGACCAAAATCTACCATCCAAACGTGGATGAGAAGGGTCACGTGTGCTTGGCCATAATCAGTTTAGAGAACTGGAAACCCACCACCAGAACGTCCCAAGGTTAGCTCAATGTCAACACCAACTTCACATACCATAAACAGTGGAAACTTGATGAAAAAAGTAAATGTGGCCTGGTAACACTTTCCGCTCTTTCACGAGAGATTTTGCTCTGTCCGAAAATGATGATTTATAAATAGCTTTTCGAATCCAATATCGATTCGAATCACTGCGTATTCACCCACAGCTTTATTAATGACCGAAAACGCAAAATGAATCGATAAAAGGCAAGATCCCGCTGTACTTACCACTTCCACGCCAGTCCACTAGATGGCGGTGTTACCCCTCCATGTGTTTTGTGCGCAGTCATCCAGTGTCTGATCTCATTGGTCAACATGCCGCAACCCGAGCACCCCCTGCGGGCCGAGCTGGCTAACGAGTATACGGAAGACCGAGCGCAGTTTATGAGAAACGCTGAGGAGTTCACCAGGAGGCATGGGGAGACCCGACCCGACGACTGACTTGGCCAGAACTCCATAAAAATCCTTCCCACTCTCATCTCCCTTTTCTGCCATTTTTTTAGGGCAGATAATCGGGCTGTGGAGTGTCCAGAATGATGTCCTGAAAGATGTTTTGGACAAAAAAAATGTGTCAATGCTTTCTTAATATGTGTATTGTATTCTAATATGTATGTAACCTGTTAATTCAGTTTCGTTGAATTAATGGCAAGTAACAAGTGACGCAACTTGTGACTGTGATTTAAATTGGACATTTTGGCACTATTAATAGTGTCACGCACATTTTTTTATCAAGTGAGAAATAAATTTGTAAATGCCTAAATGATTTGAATTGTATCTAGCAACAAATGAGTGACAGCTCAAATGAGCGATTTAGGTACAGAAGCAGGCATTCCCAGAAATAGATGTTATCATAATAATAATAATAATAATACATTTCATTTATAAGCGCCTTTCAAAACTCTCAAGGTCACTTTACAATCACAGGATAAGTTTTTCTGTGGGTGAGCAGCGGCAGCCACATGGCACCAGCCAAATGGCACCAGCGTTCACTCAACCCGGAAGTAACTCTGATAGAAGGCTAGCTAGCTAATAGATAGCCAGCTAGGCCTTCACTCAAACCGGAAGTAACTCAGACAGAAAGCGAGCTTGCTAAGAGACAGCTGATAGCTAAGTAACTCGGATAGAAAGCTAGCTAGCTAATAGATAGCTAACATATAGCTAGCCATGTCTTCACTCAACCCGGAAGTAACTCCGATAGAAAGCTAGCTAGCTAATAGATAGCTAGTTAGGCCTTCACTCAACCCGGAAGGAACTCTGATAGAAAGCTAGCTAGCTAATAGATAGCTAACAGATAGCTAGCTAGGCCTTCACTCAATCCGGATCTTTTTCGATCGTGTACATATAATGCAGAAAATAAAGAGGCAAATCTCAAGCATATTCTACTCCTTTTACTGCTCTGTGGGTTGCGCTTTCTTCCACGTATCATCTATTTGCGAAACATGGCGATGGGAGGCGGGACCTTGATGTCCTGGCCCTTCTCCAGCCTCTTTTCGCACTCGATCAGGTAGTTGACGCCGTCTACCACCATCTGCACCAGTTCCACCTGTGGGCAGGTCATACACAAGACACGTTGTCTTCAGTATGCTAGCAAGAAGTTAAAAATCGTAACCTATTAACACACAGGTGTCAAAGTCAAGGCCCGCGGGCCAAATCCGGCCCGCCACATCATTTTTTTGCGGCCCGCGAAAGCAAATCAAACTTGTTAAATTCCATGATGATTGCTAAAATCTGCGCCAAAATTTGATATTTTTGGATGTCAACCACAATAAAAGTCATTTTTCTTGACTTCGGATTTGAAAACGAGTTATTCATTAATTTGCCGTGTGCTCTATATGTAATATTTGAAGGGATTTAAACATTCCAATGGGTTCCGCAAATTCATAACGGCCCTCGAGAGGAAACCATAACTACAATGTAGCCCGCGGCAAAAAATGACTTTGACACCCGCTGTATTAACATATAAATACAGACCTATGTAAGGACACGAACCGCTTACCTCGGACTTGCCCAGACGGTCGTTATTGGAAATGTCGAAGGTGTCGCCGGTGGCCGCCGTGTCCACACCGCCCGTACCCCTTTTCTGCAGACGCAGGTTGTCCAATATCTTGGCGAAGCGGGGATCCTATGGGATGGACCATTGCTCACTTAGACAGGTCCGAGACTATGTCCATTGAAAAGCACCTCCGTGTTGTGTATTTCAAAGCTTACTGCACACAATGCAAACCGCCACAGTAGTAACGGGGTAGTGAAACTAGCATTTTGAGCCACAAACGGTGCAGCAACATGTAGACCGACAATTGGATGGATATTAAAACTTAACTATGACTGTAGCGGTGTAGCGTAGTTGCTTCTTAACTATGCATTCTATTGCCTCCTAGTGGTCAAGATGCTAATTTTTTTCATTCATTCTATTGTGTGTGTGTGTGTGAGTGTGTTACCTTGCTGAGTTTGGGAAGGCGCACATGTACGCCCGCCCTGAGCCCCGTGCCCAGGTTGGAGGGGCACGTGAGAATGTAGCCCAGATGTTCGTTCCACATAAACTCCCAGCCCCTCTCCTGGATCAGATGTTCCACCTGTGGATGATGCAGATGTTGGTTGTCAACCTCCCGCAGTAATTGTCCCAAGCAGCGGCTGAGTACAGAAAACCGATTCTTCAAAAATTGATTGGGAACTTTGGCGCCATCTATAGTTGTGCCTCACTAACAGTCGCATGTGGATCCTGCCTAGAAACATCTGGAGAATCCGTGTACCTGCTTCAGTCCTCTGCAGAATCTCTCAAAGACCCTCTTCATGTTGCCCCCCTTCTCCATGGAAATGACTCTGGTGTGGTCCTCTTCGTTAATCCAGATCAGGAAGGTCTTCTCGTTGTTGTGCCTGAGGAGAAATAGCATAGGGATCAAGTCTTTGCTACGTACCGTCGGAGACAAGGAAGGCAAACGCAGACTGTATCAGGTGGATGGGGATGCAGCACACATCACACACATGCGGGGGGCCTACCAGATGCCCCTAGCGTCAGGCCAGTCTCGCGCCATGAAGGCGCATGTCAGCAGGGGGGATACGGGCTTGTCAAACAGGAAGTGGTCCTAAAGGTTTATGTCAAGGTGGAAGAAGAAAACACTCAAATCGACAAAAGCAGGAAGACTAGGGTCAGGGGTAAAGACACGGGGACAGTCCAGTCATGGGTCCCAACGCTCCACGTCTCTAAATCCTAAGACTCTGTGAGATTTTGTTTCTGGAACCTTCTTACCAGATGCCCCTGGCGTCAGGCCAGTCACGGGCCATGAAAGCCGAGGTAAGTAAAGGAGACACGGGCTTGTCAAACAGGAAGTGGTCCTGATAGGAGTGCGGTGGGATTTGGGTCAGAACACAAAGATCAGATCAAATCAGATCACTGGATATCTTTTGTTTCAATGAATTCAGAGATTATTTTTTGGAAATATTTGATGTGGTTTAAAGAGACTATGGAATAGCAAGATGGTAGTGGTCCACAAATTCTGCCTAGCGACCAGTGACTGAACAGTCTTGGTATGTTTTTATGTCTTTATTCTTAACTACAATTTTGGTAGACTAAAGACCGCAACTCAAAAACTCTGCCTGACGACAGACTTTAATCAGACTTTGTGGCACTAGTAATGGTGCCCCATGAGTGAGCGTGTCTGAGCGACGGCGGTCTTACATCGATGAGCTGCTGCTGCTCACGCTCGGTCATCTCCGCCAGGCTATAGTAACGCCCGGCTAGGTCTCCCTTGAGACCGCCCAGCGCCGTAACGGCTACGCGCTCCACCTCGCGACGCTCCGCTCGGCTGCAAGCCGGCGGGAGGCTTAGGCCACGGATGCTGCGTCCGGTTCGCACCCGAGACGACAGCACGTAGTTCTCGTCAAACATGCCGTGGGTCAACTAGTTAAAAAAAAAAAGATACGGATGAGAGTGTCGTTATTGAGGAGAAAATGGTTGGTAAAATGACGTGAACACCTTGGAGGCATCCAGGTCCGTTGGGTGGGTCATGGTTCTGGGGTCGTAGCCATTGTGGCGGTCCTTGATGATCGGGTCGAAGAGATCCGCAAATACCTGGAAGGAAAGTCCGATAATAGCAGGTACGACAGTGTCAGTGTTTGTGTCTCATAGCTCATTGCCAAATTATGCCTGGCAACAAGTGACTAAGGAAATAACATTTTCCTATTGGTTGAACTTTGGGGAGTCAATGGGTTCTGCCTTGCAACAAGCAAGTGGAGACAAAAATTATTTTGGAAGTAAAAAAAAAACGGACACCAATAGATTGTTCCACGTGATCTTTGTCGAGAAACAATACAATACAATACATGATTTATATAGCGCTTTAACAACAGCTGAAGCTGGAACAAAGTTCTTCGCTAGCTATTAGCTATCTATTTGCTAGCTATTAGCTATCTATTTGAGTTACTTTCGGGTTGAGTGAACGCTGGCGAGTGTGGCTGCCGCTGCTCACTCACAGAAAAAAAACTCATCCTGTGACTGTAAAGTGACCTTGAGAGTTTCGAAAGGCACTTATAAATGAAATGTATTATTATTATTAACATGGACAAACAAGTGTCCTTAAAATTGAGGTACAAAGAGTTGTGATCATTCAGATCTGCCTATCAACAAAAATATAGGCGTATATATATTTTTTTAAACAAACTGTCAAATAGATTAGTTATTCACTTTGTTGTAAATGAAATGTTGGGCTCCTATCGCTGTTTCCCATAAATTCTGCCTGGCAACAAGTGATGAGCTAAATGGAGACTGTTCATTGGGGGAATGTGTCCCATTAATTCTGCCTAGCAACAAGTGACTAGCTAAATGGAGACTGTCCATTGGAGGAATGTGTACCGTGAATTCTGCCTGGCAACAAGTGACCTTCATATTTCTGGCTTTTAAAATTATCTGGCTCTTAAAATTAAAAAATGAAATTAAAGTCATTTATAAGTGCCTTTCAAAACTCTCAAGGTCACTTTACAGTCACAGGATAAGTTTTTCCGTGGGTGAGCAGCGGCAGCCACACGCGCCAGCGTTCACTCAACGCACTTATAGAAAGCTAACTAGCCAGCTAATAGATAGCTAATAGCTAGCTTGCTAGCCAGCCAGATATCTACCCTCTTCTGACCTCATAACTTTCCTCGTCCCCAGCCACGCAGCCCACGGTCTTGATGAACGGATGCCCGGGGTTATCCACGCCCGTCTGGATGCACTGGTCCAAAGTCCAATTGTTGGATGTGACCTTGTCTCGCAGTTTGGCGTAAATGGCGGGTGTCAGCGCCGTTGCCATGCAGTTATTGTGCTTGCGAAGGTCGGGGAAGTCGGAGCTGCGAAATGGAGGGCGTGGGGAAAGGGGGGTTTAAAGTTTGTTAAGCTGGTCACGAGTGTAGAAGGAATTTGAGAAGGTCACTTTCAGTCGGTGCCACGCGGTGACTTTGACACCGATGACACGACTGCATCATTCAACTAATTCAATTCATAAAGTCGTTTACGCGACGTGGTTGCTTTCATTAAACTCTACAGACTATGTATGAGATGCATTTTTACTACCAACCATCTTGATTAACTTTACCGTTCCAACTCACTTAAGTCTACCAACCATGTCCAACATAAGACAATAAGTACTTTGCAATCCCAGATAACTCTACCGACCAGGTCACAGTGACGTCGGGATGTTCTCACCTGGCAGGATAAAGCTTCTTCCTTGCCTCGGCCGCCAAAGAACTCTCTTCGCTCAACAGGAAACCGGCGGACATGGTGCCAACACCTAAGGTGGCCAGCAGGGCGGCAGTGTTGCGGCCCGACATCAGACGAGCAAAGGAGTTCGCCATCTTGACCTGAACTTTCAGTCACGCGTGAAAGACCTGGAAAATAAATCAATGGAAGCCAGTATCCATCCAGCTAGCTAATGCAAATATATAGCTAATAGTGAGCCAGCTAGCTAGCTGATAGCCAGTATCCATCCAGCTAGCTAGCTAGTTAGCTGGTGATCTATTAGCTGTCTAGCTGGCTATCTATCCAGCTAGCTAGCTATCTATTAGCTAGCTGGATAGATGCTAGCTATCTATTAGCTAGCTAGCATCTTGAAGTCAAAAGAACAAAAAAACAAAATAACAAATAGGACACATTCATTCAATCTTAAGCACTTTCTGCACCCTCGTTGTTGCATGAAGCAGTTCCAAATAAAAGAGAAGAGGATCAAGGCGTCTTTTTCACCAGTGCGTAAGGAACGTCATGGTGAAATACGCACGTCTGCTACAAGATAAAATGTCGAAAGCAAACACGAAGCTGTAGAATTGCCGTCTATTGATGAAACGAGAATGTCTCCTGTCCCACGTAAATCCGCTTCAATTCCAAGCTGCTGTGATAGGTCGACTCATGATACACGTCTACTAAATGTCTTATTGGTAATTCCAATTGGCTTTGAGGGCTAAATGTAATCTACAAGTTTTTAAAAAAGCAACAAATAAATACAATATTAATTACAGTAAAGTCTCGTTATATCGATATCGGATATATCGATAGTCCCGGTTATATCGATATTTTTTCGGACTCCCTTGAATATCGATATAACGAGACTTTACTGTAATTGGAAACAGAAAATCCTCGTCACATCAAAAGACATTTTTTTGGGGTGGATCTCCTCGTGACAGACATGTCTACCAAAATACGTACATGGCGCCAAATATAAGCGGACGCCACTTTGAAAATCTTGTAATGAGAAGGTCACCGGGTGGTACTTTAGCAGACCAGATTTGCGTCTGCTTCCTAACAAGCTTAGTGGAAAGATGTGGTCAACGCGGGTTCGCATCTTACAACAGTCTGTCGCTAGTTAGCTTAGCCACCTGTACAGCGCATTGGAGAAGGTCGTTTTCCCTTTAGGAGCGCTAAATATGCCAGCGTCATCTCCACATCTATATTCATCCATCATATTTTTAGCACATCACAGGACCTTTGTGCCAAGAAAAGAATGGACGCGGGTCATACAGGTCAAAAAGATTTTGGTTACAAGACTAGGGGTAGGGGGGGCCACGACACCAGACCCCCGATCAATGACTTTCTAAGGATGATGGATATTGAATGACAAATAATAATAATAATACATTTCATTTCTAAGCGCCTTTCAAAACTCTCAAGGTCACATTACAGTCACAGGATCAGTTTTTCTGCGGGTGAGTAGTGGCAGTCACATGCGCCAGCGTTCACTCAACCCAGAAGTAATTCAAATAGATAGAAATATAGCTAGTTAACAGTTAGCCAATAGATAGCCGGCTAGACAGTTAGTAAACTAGTTGGATAGCCATATAGCTAATAGATAGCCAGCTACATAGCCAGCTGCACATCGATAGCAAATAGCCAGCTAGCGAATAGATAGCAAATAGATAGCCAGCTAGGTAGCTAGCGAATAGATAGCAAATGGATAAAAAGGATGCACGTTACCTGTGCAGACGATGCTTTGCCTTGAAGCTGACCCGTCTTCTCTTAATGAGCTTTATACGCTCACCCCGCCCACTCGTACTGGAGGCCACGCCTCCATTTCAAACCACGTGATCAGAAGTGGACAGGCTGTCATAAGTCATGAGATCTGTTTGACTTTCACACCGGCGCGCACGTCACACATTTAACAGGGACATTTATTAGCGCGGTTTGAACAAAAAAATAAATAAAAAAAACATAAAACATATGAGGCGCTAATTAGAAATAAAACCTAAATAAATATCACGAGTATCATCACCAAATCAATAATTCCTCACAGTCATACCACGAGAAGATCAAATGACAACATAGTGCAAAGGTGTTCATCTCAACCAAGAAGAAAAAACTAAATATAGCACAAGGCTAACTTTAAAATATGATTCATAACAAATAATAATAATAATAATGATGTTGGAACATCGCATATAATAATTGTTTCATGTAAAAAAAAATATCTAAAAATTCTATTTAAAAAAAAAAAAGCGAAATAGTCCATTTGTGTACAAAACAGCAGCTAACACAGTAGCCGCTAACGAAACACACACTTGAAATCTGTGTGCATCTACGAACAGGAAGTGATGTCATAGTGTGATCGAGTGCTTCCGCTTTGCAGGAAAGTGATTTCAAAATATCATCCCGTGCATTCATTCCGTACAGGAAGACATTTCACAGTTTTGCATCAAAGTGCGATCCGGTGGTTTTGCTAACCGCAGGAAGTGACATCACACTGTCACGCAGAGATCCAGTTTGTACAGGAAGTGACATCATCGGATGCTACAGCGGATCCACAGAAATTGATGTTGGCGCTGTGATCCAGGAGATCTTTACTGTGTGACACTCATGCTAACTTGCTAGCAGGCTAGCTAATGACATCCCCAAAGTTATTGGTAACCATGCTAATCAGTAGAACTGGATTGGCCCGTGATTATCATTTTTTTTGCATAGATGGGATGAAATCAGAGGCACGGGTTGCTAGGCAACAGGACACGAAAGCCTCACCTGATCCAAATTAGCAAGGATTAGCCCGTCTTCCACTTGAGGGGAGCAAGTTAGAATAGGGAAACGGCGGGAGGCGAGCCGCTTAGCGTTAGCTTAGCTCGGCGGTAAGCGCGGTTCAATCTTCAGCGAAAACTCGTACAGCGCGTCTTCGTCCATCACTTGCGTCTCGTCCAGCAGGAAGTGAGTCACCTAGAGTGGGCGGGACCAAGAAATGGCAATCAAATAGATGATAATAATAATAATAATAATAATAATAATAATAATAAATGTGATTTATAAGCGGCTTTCAAAACTCTCAAGGTCACTTTACAGTCACAGCATAAGTTTTTCTGTGGGTGAACAGCGGCAGCCACAAGTAACTTGGATAGAAAGCTAGCTAGCTAATAGACTGCTAACAGATAGCTAAATAACTCAGATAGAAAGCTGGCTAGCTAATAGCTAGCTAACAGATAGCTAGCTAGGTCTTCACACAACCCGGAAGTAACTTAGACAGAAAGCTATCTAGCTAATAGATAGCTAGCTAGGCCTCCACTCAACCCGGAAGTAACTCAGATAGAAAGCTAGCTAGCTAATAGATAGCTAACAGATAGCTAGTTAGGCCTTCACTCAACTCGGAAGTACTTCAGATAGAATATGGTGGCTTGGAGGGTTAGCCTAGCATGCTAATATTTGAATTCTTTGCAGTGTGTCAGTGTTTGAATCACAAAAGCATGAAGAGGAAGTTAAAGAAACACGGTTAGCTAACCTTTGCCTGATGCTCAATCCTATAAGGAGCTTGCTGGAACTGTCGGATCTCGCGGATGATGTGACAGATCTGACGGGGGGGGGGGGATAAAGACCACCTCGCTAGACCCCCCAAGTTAGCTTTTCGAAAATAGCCGTGCGGTGATATTTACCATCCTCATCTTGGAGAAGTTAACCAGGCCTTCTTCGGTGAAGTTGGGCGTTCCTTCCTCGATGAAGGCCAGGTCGGTAAGATACATGCCAAGGTAGGGTACGCACGGCGGGTTACAGCTGCAAACACGTATATACACACACGTGACACGTGACACTTGTGGAGCTACACGGCAATGAGGAGATGTTTACTTTTTTAGCGTCTCCCGGAGGTTCTTGAAGCGTCCTTCGGACGAGATCGTCCTCTGCAGACGATCCATTAGCGCCTTTGTCTGCAAAACACATTCACACACACACACACACCTTTTGACTTATTATATTGATCAATTGTTAACATATCTAAATAAAATGTATCATTATTATTTTCATTGTTATTTTAAGAATACTTTTTTTTTTAATAACGATTTAACTCATTCACTGCCTGACGATGTGCAAAAAAATGCGTCCACTCCAGTGCCAGGGTTTTTGTCATTTTCACTCAAATTGCAGGACCCACAGAATATTGAATGTTAGGACTACATAAACATTCAATTCAGCGTTAGAAAACCTTAGATGCTCTTCTTTCATCAGAAAAAGAGTTAGCGCTACTTTAAGTTTTTTTTTTGCTGAAAAGATAGCAAGAATGGACATGCTTTATCGTTATGTTTAGCAAGGAAAAGATATAAAGGACGAAGGTCAAAACTTCCATTTCGGACGGAAAGCTAATAATAATAATAATAATAATAATAATAATAATAATAATACAGTTCATCTATAAGCGCCTTTAAAAAGTCTCAAGGACACTTTACAGTCACAGGATATTTTTCTCTGCGGGTGAGCAGCGGCAGCCACGCGCGCCAGCGTTCACTCAACCTGAAAGTTACATAAAGTAAGATAGCTAATAGCTAGCCAGGTAGACAGTTAACTCACTAGCTCGATAGTCATATAGCTATAGCCAGCTACATAGCTAGCTAGCCAGATAGCTAATAGATAGCAAACGGATAGTGAAGAAACAATAAATAAATAAATAAATAAATGAACCAATGAGCTCAGAAAATGCCAAAATGTCGTCTATAACATACACCCTCTTGTGACTTTTTACAAATGTATAAAAAAAATTAATGCAACAATAAATCTGCGAGCTAACGTGCATCCACCAGTATTGATGATCGCACTTAGAACGGTTCCGAATATTCTTGTCGTAATTACCTGCTTACAGACTTTGGCCCACGTCTTCCTGAGGCGGAAAACGGCACTACGGTTGAGCGCCGAGGTGATCTCCAGGACGCCGTTATAGTTGTTGAGGCAACGGCAGATATCCGCCACCGCCAACCACTTCTCGATGGCGCCCGCCCTGGAGGCGACGTCGCCGTGCGTCATGATCTGCGACGCCACCAGGTTGCTCATCTGATGTCAAAACATCTCATTTTATTTTCAGTGTCGTTTTTTTTTCCTCCGTCAGGAGACTCAACTCCCAGCCCAGCCCTGCCCCCACTGCCCCTTCCCACTGCCACACTCACCGAAATCTGTGTACTATCATCCCAAACTCTATTTTTTTCGTTTTTTTTTCTCACTTCAACTTTTTTTGTTTGTTTTTGTATTACTACACTATGTCACTTTACGGAAGACACTACGTCACTTTACATTCAGAAATGACATGTATTGTCTGTTGTCAATTGTCTGTCTTTTTTTAGCCACATTATAAGTGCCTTGCACGCTAGGTCCGAGAGGACATTAATTTAATCTGTGCTGCATGTCATGCATATTAGCATATTTATAATAATAATAATAATAATAATAATAATCGCCGTCAACTCACATTGTTAAAGTGCTGGCTGGTTTTCATGATGTAAGGTGTCTTCTCCGTCTTGTCCACCTTCATCCAGCCTTGACCGAGGAACTCTCTGGAACACCATCAAACAATTAACTTTTTTTTTTCTTGGCAAAAACAAAGAAAATATGTTTTTTTTTCTTTTTTTAATCGTTATTTTCATGTCTGAATATATTTTTGGCTTTGTAAAAAAAAAAAATATATATATATCATACTGACTCATAAGGGATACTCCTGAAAACGATGTGGTCCAGAAGCGTGATCTGCTCGGCCAGCTCCATCGCAGAAAAGGACTCTAAACACTCGGACTTTGGTCCCTCAGCCTATAATAAATAATAAAAAATAAAAAAAATACAAAAATAATAAAATAAAATAAATAAAAATACAAAATTAAAGAATAATAGTAATAGTAGTAATAATTGTACATTTATAACAATAACAATAATACAAATAAAAATAATAGTAATAGTAGTAGTAATAATAATTATACATTTATAACAATAACAATAACAACAACAATAATAATAATAATAATACATTTCGTTTAATAATAATAATCCATTTCATTTCTAAGCGCCTTTCAAAACTCTCAAGGTCACTTTACAATCAGAAAATCGTTTTTTCTGCGGGTGAGCAGCGGCAGCCACACGCGCCAGCATTCACTCAACCCGGAAGTAACTCAAATAGGTAGAACACTAGCTAACTAACAGATAGCTAAGATAGCCAGCTAGATAGATAGCTAAGCGCCTTTCAAAACTCTCAAGGACACTTTACAGTCACAGGATATTTTTTTTGCGGGTGAGCAGCGGCAGCCATACGCGCCAGCGTTCACTCAAACCGGAAGTAACATAAAGTAAAACGATTGAACAAGTAGGATGTTTATTTGCCGGAGCACAGAGAGCAATCGCTTCTCTCAGCATCATACTATTTTTTTGAATTGCTGTCAAAGGACCATATGTAGCGTTGTGGCTGCGTTGACATACACACACACACACACACACACATATACCGTGATAACCATTTTATCATCTTAAGGTGGATATAAAGATTCTTTCTTACCGCAATGAAGTGAAGAAGTGGACAACTTTTCTGTTCATCATTCCCCCCCAAAAACAAAAAGAAATAATTTTCATGATTAGAAAACGCAAAAAAAAAAAAAGAAAAAAAAAATGGCGTACCATTTGTAGAATGTCTTCAATCTTGAGCTGAGCGTTGTCTTGCTCTTCTTGACCAAGAGCGCTGACGGCGACAAAGCGGCGCCGCTTCAGTTTGCAATCCGGCTAATTTTGTTTGCGCACGCGGCGAGGTCACCTGAGAATGTTGCCGGTTGCTTTCCTCTCCTGAGGCAGAAGGTCCGGATCCCGTAGGACTTCTTCCAGGAGGCTGACCACGCCCACTTTGAGCTCGCTGTTGCTTTCAAAGTCCTGATAAAGTGCAAACGAAAAGGCATCAAGGTCGTTTTGTTTTATTTACTCTATTTTATTCTACCCAAAATTAATTTTACATGCCCTTAGAAAATAATGACAAAAATGAAAAAAATCCCCAAAAAGATATTTATTTATTCATTTGGTCATTTATTAACATATTTAATTATATATGTATTTATTTGTGTGTTTATTTAGTTATTTATGTCTTTGTGTTTATGTATTCACTCACTTGTTTATATATTTGTTCGTTTACTCATTCGTCTATGTAAGTGTTTATTTCTTTATTATAAAGATCTATTTTTTTTGAACAGTTAAAAAAGGGAGAACATGGTCACATTGAGCATCATCTGTTCAAGACATCAAAACAAAACATTGATCACATGACCATCTCAATAAGACGTTTTACATTCTTGCAATTCTGCTGATGCAATGTCCTGTTCACTATGCCGTATAAGAAAGAAAAGTAAAACAAATAATGAAAAAAAAAAACAATCCGAAACAAATAATAGTAATACAAATATCTATTTTTTAAGAGTTGTTGGTCTAACCTGAGAGTGTTTGGAGACCCAATGTCGCAGCACATTAAGAACTCGGTTGGTGGCGGCTCTGCGGATGATCAATTCTTTGTCGCAGGACTTCTCCGAGGTACTTAACGCTGCAACGGCAAGCAAAAAGCACTTTTCTGGATAGCTTTCGCCAATTTTCCCAATGATAAACTACTTTTAGCAACTCTTACAGGCTCCCATATCACTCACCGCATCACCCGCATGTTTTAGAATAGTGTAAAATGTAGCAATGGTGACCCCAAGTGGACAGAAAAAACACTTACACCTCACATGCATATTTCGTATTGTTATAGTAGTGCGAGACGGACTCACTCTGAGAGCTACCGTGTCCGGCGGCGGCGGTAGCGATGGCGAAAGCGGACGCGGGCGACACGGCGCATCGGGCGCTGTCCGATGAAGACGCTGCCAAGAGATCATGATAAAGGCCATTGCGCAATGTCATGTTTAGACAAAAATAATAAAAAAAAAATGCGATACCTCCTGGCGGGCGGTACCGCAAATGTCGCGGCGTGGATGGCGAACGGCACGGGGACGCGTCGCCGGATTCGTTGCTGTTGGCGGCGGCGGCGGGGAATTCCGGAATTAATTTGTCCAAAGAGACGGATTCCAGTACAGCTGGATGGAGGCGTGAATGGTTGAATTGTCAAGAACGTTTTTTTTTAAAGGTACAGTGATACCTCAGCTTACAAACTTTGCCAGAAATATGAAGGTCACTTGTTGCTAGGCGGAATTCACGGTACACATTCCTCCAATGGACAGTCTACATTTAGCTCGTCACTTGTTGTTAGGCAGAATTAATGGGACACATTTCCCCCAATGAACAGTCTACATTTAGATTGTCGCTTGTTGCTAGGCAGAATTTATGGGAAACAGTGATAGGAGCCCAACATTTCATTTAAAACAAAGTGAATAACTAATCTACCGCCTCCGAGTCTTTATTCAACATTTGGAAGGGATTTCAACTTACGACCATTTTGACTTACGACCGTTTGGTCGGAACGGAACTCGGTCGCAAGTCGGATGTTCCCTGTATTTCTAAACATCCACAAGGGGCTCACCTCTACGGATGCTTCTCCTCAGTTTCCCGCAGAAGGCGTCGATGCGAGGCAGATCGCCCCCGACGACGTCCTCGCCGCCGGGGCTGAGCTCGGGTGAACTGGGACCTCGACTGAGATCCAACGGGGCCTTGGTGACGGTGGGCGGCGGCGACGACGAGAAACCAAACGGCGTCCTGGTGTGGGGAGGCGGCGACGACGAAGCGAAAGGGCCCGGCGGCCCGTACGCCGAGGTCGGGGAGGAAAGGTCCAGAACTTTGGGCCCCGCCGGCGAGCTGAGGGATAATTTGCGCGTGCGGACGGGCGAGGAAGTGCGAGACGGGAGGGTTAAAGGCGGCGGGGATGAGAACTTGCGAGACAGGCGCGGGGATTTGTTGTTCAGGGGTTCCGTGCCCCACGAGCCTTGGTTGGTGGCAAAGAAAAGCTCCAGAGACCTAAGATGGTAAGAGAAGCTGTCATCACATGGTGGGAGGGGCTACGAGGGGACTGGTGACACTACGGGGGGTCGTTGGGGTCGTTGGGATTGTTGATGGGAGTTTACTTGGACTGATCCAGAGCTAGCTGGGTGATCTTGAGAGTGTAGTCGGGACACAGAGACATGATGGATAGACGGTCGCATGAGTGCTGCTCGACTCTGACCACCAAAATGGCGACGAGGACCATGAAAAGATGATGATGATGGGGAAATCGTGACGATGAGGAAGATGAAAACATGGGCTATGAATCAGTTTCTGTTCGTGAAGGATGATTTTTTTTCGTAGCATTTGACAGACCAAAGATTATAAAATAAAAAATGTGCTTATGTGTGTTTTTTTTTTGTACTATCACATGACCTAATGCGACCTTTGCATCAAATATACTTCTAAAATATTTTCTTCAAATACAACATGTAGCATATGAGAAATTACATCAAAAAGTCATCATGGAATTAGTTTTCCTGCATTTGAAGTGGTACAATGACCACCGATGTACCTTTGCTTTTCTATATGATGTTTAATTATGTATGTAAAATTCTCCACGTGTGCCTGATGTGTTAAACGGTGACATAAATTTTGGAGAAAAAAAAAATCTCTGTGGGCACGTCAAAGTAAAAAAAAAAAAAAGTGGAAAAAAAAGTTGATTAGTCTTGCAGTGGAGAAATTTACAGCTAGCTAGCTAGATAGCTTGGTAGCTAGATAGTGAGCTAGCTAAGATAGCGAGCTAGCTCGGACGTTAGCTCAATAGCTAGGTAGCTATCTAGTTATCTAGCTAGATAGCGGGCTAGCTAAGATAACGAGCAAGTTACAGAGCGAACTAGCTCATTTAGCTCGATGCTATCTAGCTTTGATGGCTACCTAGCTATTTAGCTAGCTGTAAATTTGTCTAGGTAGCTAGATAGTGACCTAGCTAAGATAGCGAGCTAGCTTGATAGCGAGTGGCTCGAAAGTTAGCTCAATAGCTATCTAACGAGAAAGCTACTGAGTTATCTATCTAGCTAGCTAGCTGTAAATTTATATAAGTAGCGAGATAGCTAAGATTGTGACCTCGATAGCTATCTAGCTATCTAGCTCGCTATCTAGCTACCTATCTAGCTCGTTATCTAGCTACCGAGCTACTTATCTATATAGCACACTATCTAGCTACCGAGCTACCTATCTATCTATTTTGCTAGCTAGCTGTAAATTTCTCTACTGCAAGACTTTTTAAAGGCTAATACAACTAAGATAGCGAGCTCCCTAGATAGCGAGCGAGCTCGAAAGTTACCTCGATAGCTATCTAGCTAGCTAGCTATAAATTTGTCTAGGTAGCTAGATAGAAAGCTACCTATCTATTTTGCTACCTAGCTGTAAATTTCTCTACTGCAAGACTTTTTAAATGCTAATCCAACTAAGATAGTGAGCCAGCTCGAAAGTTAGCTTTTTAAAGGCTAATCCCACTAAAATAGCAAGATAGCTAAGAGAGCGAGCAAGCTCTACAGTTAACTTGATAGTTAGCTAACTAGCTCGCTGTAAATTTCTCCGCTAAGAGACTAATAAAGAGTAATAAAGAGTAACGAAGATAGCGAAAACAGCAGGCTCGATAGCTCTGTAGCTAGCTAGATAGATTAAAAACCACAACAGGTATGTTTTATGTGGCCTACCTGACAGGGATGGACGTGAAGGGCTGTCGGTAGATGTGCGCTAGCTTGCGGATGACGACGGCGGCCGTGGTGAAAATCCTGTAGGTGTGCAGGAAGGTGTTGAGAAAGTCGATGGAGAGGAAGCGCAGGTCGGTCAGGCGCTCCAGCAGCCGCTCAACGCTAGCGTAGCGGATCTGCGGCACTTTGCACGAATTGAGCGTTTTGCTGAAGCAGATGTCCACGTCGTCCTTGTGCAAGCGGGCGTCCGACCTGCCGGGGTTGGAAACCGGATGTCACTTTTGGGATTTGTGTATTTTTTGGGGGGGAAATATGTGTTGTGCGTTCCATCTTTTACTTGATCATGTGCGGCACAGAAACTTTGGAGTTTTCCTCAAAGACGCTGGTCATCAACCCATTGCAGCGGATGTTATCGATGCACTAAAAGGCAAATAAGCACGAGACGTGAGACGGCATTTAAAGGACAAACGACACCATTTTTTTTGTTTCCTAACTGACATCTGAAAAACGTTTGATAGCATCTAAAATAGCCAAAATACGCAGGCTGATATTTTTAGTCAAATGCAAAACACCAATAAAAATGACTTCAAGTGTCCCAAAACTGCCACAAAATGAGCTCGGAACTGGCGAGATTCAGAAAGCCCCGCCCCCTTGTTCGTGATGTCAAGCCAGGATACTCCTTCACAAACTGCCTTGCTCCAGAATCAAAAGAATGGCTTCAGAGAGTTCAGATTGGGAGAAGATGCTTTCTTGTTACTCATCCAGTTATGAATATGATTCAAATAGTTCTGAAGAGGAAAGCATAAATATTTGCAATCCATTAAAGAAGTCCTTCGGTATTCAATTCCAGCCGTCTGGACTCCAATGTAGCGCCCAGAAAATGCACAAAATGGCGCACAAGCTCCGTTGGAAATGGGCTGATTTGTCCGCTGGGAGTTTGTGTCAACTTACACCTTCTTTATGCGTGTTACCTCAATTGGCTGCGACACACAACGATTCACCATCGCGTTATTTATGTAGTTTTCCTTCTAATTTTGCCATCAACACGGTGTTTTCAGATGAAAAAAAGTACCCAAAATGCATTGTGTGTCGCTTTCACGGTCAGGGGCGTTCCTTCAGTGACGTCACGTCAGGAATCTTCATCAACTGGATAACAAGACTTCCTGAATATTCAGTGCGAGTCTTAAAACGTAAAATCTAGCTACATGTGGTGCAATCTTTGTCAAATGCGCTCAGTAGAAGTCATTTGAAGTGATTTTACAAATTATGGACACAACTTGTCCGGACGTGTCGGTTGTCCTTTAAGGGACGGTTCTTCTTCTGTGGTTTCCGCTGACCTGGCTGATGTCGCTTGTCCAGGCCGCTTTCTCCTGAAGCGAGGGAGCGAGCAGGACCACGCAAAACGGTTGCCCGTCGGGAGGTTCCACCACCATTTTGAACTCCAAATGGCTGAAGCCTTGACCAGCCGCGTTGTCTGTAAAATAGCGAGCGTGTCGGTCGGGTCTGGTCCGCTTTGGAGCGACTGGATTGAAAAGGATGTTGGCGGCGTGCTCACAGTCCTCGTCGCCAGCATCCAGTTCCTCGATCAGCGTGCATTCCATCAGCGAATATGTTCCTCCTTGCTGGAGTACAAACACAAATTATCGGCTACATTCCATGCCTTGCTTTCAACAGCAGCCCGACGAGGTACTAAACGTGACTACTGGTAGTTCAAAATGGCCAAATTTGAAGCTTATTTTTGGGCAATATGTTAAACCGGACATAATTCTATTTTTAATGCAGCCCATCTAGGCACTACACTACTAGTTGAGTTTTTTTTTTACTTTATATTTATTTTATTGCAGCTAAAAACTATTCAGAGCCAAACCTGTTTCGAGTCGAACAGCAGCCTATCTAGGCAGCATATGAGTGGTCAGAATGAACTAACCTTTATTCACAAGTCATTTCATTGTTTTTTTCTATAAAATGGTCACACACCAAACTAAACTAAACTTGTCTTGTTTTCAACTGCAACCTATCTAGGCAGTAAACTAGTTGGACCATAATTGCGTCCCATACTTAATTGTCATTTCTTTCTGAAAATTAGGCTTCAAAATGTTCCTGGGGCCAAACATGTCTTGATTTCAAAAGCAGCCCATCTAGGCACAAATAGCTATGCTTGAATAACTGCACTCTCTTTTTATAATCATTTTATCTCATTTATTTATTTATGTTTGTATTTTTTGTATTTTTGTGTGTATTTATGTATTTTTGTAAGTATGCATTTATTTATTTATGTATTTTTGTATGTATTCATGCATTTATTTATTTATTTACAGGTAACATCTGACTTACAACCTGTTCAACTTACAACCACCAGTACTTACGCCCACGACCTCCAGACCCTATTTTAGCATTTTAAGAAGGCGAGTTTGTGAGTCATTTAGCCTCCGAGTCTCTATTCAACATTTTGAATGGATTTCAACTTACGACCATTTTGACTTACAACCGTTTGGTCGGAACAGAAGTCGGTCGTAAGTCGGATGTTACCTGTATTTATTTCTTTATACTTCTACTCGGTCTCAAACCAAACATTTTAATTTAAACCGCTGCCTATCTATGCGGCAGAAGGTGGTTGACCCTCATGTATTAGCATCATTCGTTAGCAACGGATATTTATGGACCTTAAGCAAGTGCAGCTTCCCTCCGGACGTTCTGGTGCAGATGAGGAAGTGTTTGGTAAAGAGGAAGCATTGGCGCTCGCCTTCCTTACGCAGCGACAGCGAGCCCAGACGCACTTTACTTAGCATCCCGCGCTCGCTACTGGACGGCAGCTGGATGAGGGAGCCTATCGAGGGACAAGCAGACGATCGCTCCAGTCTTAGAACTCATGTGGAAGATGAAGACAACGTAAAGGTGAGCGCTAACCCTGTCGAACAAAAGTCTGGCTGGTGTCTAGAAGGATGTCACAGCCCTCTACGATCATCCTCTCGATGGCAAGGTTCTTGCGGATGTTCTCCGTATCGCTCACCTCGTCGTGCATCATCCTGACGGCCATCGCGCCAACAGACATAAAAACACACACGGCGTCACTTTGGAGAAGAACAACGGCGCGTCAAGTTTGAGTTCAAGTTTGTACTTTGAGAGCTCTTCCAGTTTGGACTTGGCGAAGTGTAAACTATTTCTCTCCACGTGTTCGTGCGGCGTGTGCGCGAGCAACTCGTGGAGGGTGATGATGTAACGAGGTATCTGAAAACGTACAAGGAACAGCGGTCGCTTCGTTAGGGACGGATGATCGTCACAGCTGAATCTGGCAACCATTTTGCCTTTCAAGGAAACTGAATAACAATTAACTAACAACGACTAAATGGAAAACAAAGCAATTTCAAAATAAAAATTTTCAAAATAAAGCATCTGCAGCTATAAATTAAAAAAATAAATAAATAAACTAAAAGGGTAACTAACAAATCAACTTGTACTCACTAGACAGCTAACGGCTAGCTATTAGCATTTATCCTCAGCTCCTACGTAGGTAGACTTACTTACCTACGTAATCAATTGGCAAATTTCTTTAATAATTATCTGTTTCACTAACCAACTAACCAAAGTAGTAATAACAATTAATAATATCTGCTATAAGATTATTATTCTTAGCGAGTGTTGCTAGCTCGATAATGAGTACTCTAAGTAGGAAACTAACTTTGAATAACCAGGTGTAAAAAGTGCTAATATTGCTTTGCTATGAGTTCTGCTTTGACTGTCGAAGTATGTTTGCAACAAGAAACAAGTTATAAACAACAACAACAACAAAAAAACTAACAAAGAAAAAAGCTAACAGGCTAACTAACAAACTAGATAGCTGGCAGCTAGCTATTAGCATGTATCTTCAACTAGCTACTTAGGAACCTATCTACCTATGTAACCCATTGTAAAATGGGTTCCATAGGTTTCCCTAAACAACTAAAAGTAACTAAAAACGGCTAGCTAGAGCTACTGCTAAATACCTCAACATTGACCAACCGTTCTTTTAACAGTACCCAGTAGAGTAAAAGAGATGGCGGGATTCATAACGTGCACATTCTGCTACCTGGAACATTGGATAGGTCAGGAAGGTCTCCAGCATGCGTCCCTCGCACGCGGCGTTAGCCTCGTATTGCTTCAGCAGCTTGTCGAAATCTCGGTTCTGCTTGCAGTTAGCTAGCACGTTAAGGCTGTACTGGTGGTTGCGCACAAACTCCTGGTAGATGTTCAGCATCGGAAGGAGGATGTCGAACAGGTCCGCTGTACGTAGAACGCAGAGAAGTTTCGTGACGGCGCGGACAACAACGCCGGTGACTCACCTAGGACTAGCGTAGGCCAGTTGGCCATACGGGCGTTCAGACCCTGGTGGAAGATCTGGTGCAGGAACATGATGGTCTCGCTGCTCAAAACAAGGACCGCGTTAGATGCGCAAAGTCTTGACTGGTCCATCTGAAAATTCCCTCCCAATACCGGTCTGTAACGCCCAGACCTGTTCAAGAAGATGCTACTGACGTCGTGGTGGCTAACGGGCGGCTTCTTAGAGCTAGCGGCCATGCGGAGCGGACGCAGGAAACAGTTGACCAGCACGGACAACTGGTTGACGTATTCCGTCTCGGCTTCCACCATGTTAAAGACGATGTGGTTGCGCTTGCGCATGCTCTCGGCGTGCGGCGAACAGATGTAGTCCTGAACGATCAGCTTCCATTTCCTCCGGCATAGCCAACCGCGCATGAAACTCTGTACCTGCGCCCAAAACCACTCGACGGGTCACTCTGACGAGTCACGTTAGATTCTACAAGTCATTTCAGAAGGCATCAAACGGCTAATACGTCGCGAGTCGCTAGCATGACATGATACCGAAGTCACATGACAGTTAGCTAGCCACTTCCTTTAATTTACCTTCTTGATCTTCTTGATGTCGGGGTCTTCCTCGTCCAAGGTATTCTGGCTCGGCTGCATGCGCTCTTTGCTTCTGTTGAGCAAAACAATCTGCACAGCACACACACACACACACACAGGTTAGCCATTAGCTTGAGCATTAAGAATTCCAAGATGGCGCCCGAGTAGGTTGCCGTCAGCAATGGATACAAATCGTTTTTCAACATTTTTGGTGGCAGTAGTAACAACCACAAGGCCGATATGAATTTTGTTAGCTTATATGTGGCGTTTTGCTTAGTGTGTTAGCATTGAGCTAATGGCATATTCTTAGTAAAGGTTGCGTGTTGACACAAAGTGTCATTCACTCTTTAGTTTTACAGAAAAGTTCCTAATAATCGGTAGAATTTTTAAGCATTTTTATAAGAGAAAACATTTTGAGGTGACAACTTGTCTTTTCGATGCATATGTGGAACTGTCGTGGCTTGGAATTGAAGCGAATTTACGTGGAACAGGAGATGTGAGACAATATCATCTCGTCAATGGATGCTACAGCTTCGTGTTTGCTTTCAACAATTAGCTTGAAGCATACGTGTACATTCCACCATGACGTCTCTCAACCACTGGTGAAAAGGAGGCTTTGATCCTCTCCTCTTTCATCTAGAACAGTTTCATGCAACAAAGATGGTGCAAAAAGTGCTTAAGGGCTGTCTGTGTGTTTTGTGTTGTGTCACATTATTTGTTATTTAGGTTTTTTTTCACTGAGAGTAGCTGCCTTTACAGCAGCTCCTGTATTTGTTTTCTACTTCTTCCTTTCCGTTCCTCTTACTTTAATAACTTCACTGCGATGAAAGGTAAATTTCTCCATTTTGAATAAAGGCTAATCCAATCCAATCCAATCGTGGCAGCAGCAGTCTTTTACAACTAGCTATAGCATTCCAGATAGCATTTACTATCTAGCATTAGCGCAGTATGATAAATTATATTTTGAATTAGCATATGGGGGATCTAAAAATCAAACATTATCATGAAGCATTAGCGAGTTTATACCTCGGCCTTTAGCCTCTCGATCTCGGTATCCTGGTCCTCCAGTTGAGTGCGTAGCTGATTAGCTGCGATCTTCTCCGTCTCCATGATCTGGACCAGGTGGATGTACTTTTGCATGAGGATCTCCCGCTCCAAGATCAGGTCCGAGTAGCTAACAACGCACACATTTCCGATGAGGATTGTTTTTTTTTTAATGGTATCACATTCAACCGTGCGTGTCTTTTGCGCTTGAAGCGCTACACATTTAGGCCATGGTGGTACTTTATGAACTTACATCACACTCTGGCCTTCTGTCTCT
Source organism: Hippocampus bargibanti (assembly GCF_051943395.1). NCBI lineage: Eukaryota > Metazoa > Chordata > Actinopteri > Syngnathiformes > Syngnathidae > Hippocampus > Hippocampus bargibanti. The sequence continues at coordinate 14,691,172 of NC_142751.1, forward strand.
CTCCACTCTCTCTTTTCTATTTTTATCTCTTTCCGCAACCTTTTACTTTGCCCTGATCTCATCCAATCGCAAATCGGACTTGATGTTGTCATAAAATTTTAATTGTTGAAGAACTTCGGGAGGACGTGTGTGCGTTTGTATGACTAGTCTTGTGAGGACCACGAACATTTTATACCATGCATACGTGGTGAGGACATTTTTGACAAGTGAGGACCTTTTGGCCGCTCCTCACAAGTTTTTCATTCTAAAGGCTTCTAGAGGATCGATACATACATCTGTTGAAGTTTCCGAAAAGTCCTCACAAATTCACCCAAAAATATATATTTTTTGGTGTGTATTTTCATTTCACTTGGATGCACACACTTTTTACTCACTGTGCGTGTTTGTGTGTGTGCGTGGTTAATGAGAGTTCATACCACAAAAAAATGTTTTTTTTGTGTATTTACTATGTATTTAATTATTTCTCCATCAGTTGATTTACTTGGTTTAATTCATATTTATGTTACTTCCTGGTTGAGTGAACGTTGGCGCGTGTGGCTGGCGCTGCTTACCCGCAGAAAAAAAAAATAACCTGTGACTGTAAAGTGTCCTTGAGAGTTTTGAAAGACGCTTATAAATGAAATGTATTATTAATATTTTTAAAAAGTAAAACTATACTTTAACCAAATTCACTACATGGGTGAGGACTTTGAATTGACCCATTGAGAAACCTCACTCCTGTTGTTATTTCAGTTTCAAGTCCACTTTTTATTGCTTTGTTTTGAAAGAAGTTGAAGTGGGAAATGGGGTGACATTTAGTCTTCAAATGTAACACTAGTTCTTCTGTAAATTTATCAGCAACGGTGGTCCTCACTCCTTATCTGGAGTTATCCGGACCTCACAAAACCATTGAAACAGGAATATGTGTGTGTGGGGTGGGTGAGGGGTCACCTAGCTTGTTGTATGAAGTCCACCCACTCGTTGCAGTCGGCTTCCTCGTCAGTACGAAGCTCCAGAGGCTTCTGTCCATCATGGCCGAACATCACCAGGAAGTAGTACTGCAAGCAACTTTGTGTATTTAATACAATACAATACAGCAAGTGTGTCGCATGTACAATGTGTGTGTGTGTACGCGCTCATATGTAGTAATGACGTAACATAAGTGGGTGAACGACACTCGCCAGCGTGCGGCGGCGTGCGACCAGCATTAGGCTTAAAAGCTTGCGTAGGCGCGTAGGTATGTGTGTACCAGTCTCCACGCGTGTGTACTTACATAACCGACAAGGCAGCTTGTACGGCTAATGCGGCTTCCCTGGCAGCCAGATGGATTTAACCCCAATCAAAACAATGACACGCGTGCACCGGAAACCCCCCGCCACACACGCCAGCATTCACTCAACCCGGAAGTAACTCAAATAGGAAGAAAGCTAGCCAGCTCGCTAATAGAATGCTATATAGCTAGCTAGCTAGCTAATAGATAGCTAAATACAAAAGCATGTATGCTTTTGCATGTGACAGAAATAAACAAAGAAATCCTTCAACAAATAAATAATAAATAAATATAATAACTAAATAAAAATGAATAATAAATAAATACATACACAAATAAATGCATAAATAAATCACAAAAAATACAAAATGCCCTACCCTTTGCCTTGAAGCACTCACACTGGTTTGAAATCATAATTCTAGATAGAAAGCCTACTTAAAAACCCGAACCCTTATTTGAAACCAAGCCGTGGGGCTATTAACTCATTCACCGCCATTCACAAATGTATTTGGGAATTGAAAATATGACGTAGAGCGCCATTGCCGAATTTGTTCGGGTTTTTTTTTTTTCATGGTTGGGTCGATAAAGCGCTGGTCAGACCTCTGGCCATGTTTTTTTTCCTAACTTGAACTCCAAGCCCGATTTTGGAACCCTAAACATTGCTTGAAACCTTGACACTGACCCGGAACCCTAATTCTGTTTTCAAACCCTACTTTGAAAGCCCAACCTGTACAGGTAACATCCGAGTTACGACCGGGTTCCGTTCCGACAAAACGGTCGTAAATAGAAAAACATTCAAAATGGCTGACGCGAGGGTCACGTGATCATAACAAATGACACGCTGGCAACTCCTATATGACAGGATAGTAAACGGTGTCAATCTGTCGTTTGTTAAGCAAAGTCTTCTATCGAATACTATTACAGTACAGTATTTGAAACACGCAGACCAAGTTCAACCCTAACTTTGGAACTTTACCCCTTTTACTCGAAACCCAAACCTTATCTTAAAACCGTAAGGTGGCCTCTTGTCGAAGATCTCGTACCTGCATCTTCTCTGGGGCGTCCCTGCTACCGCCAACCGAGGCCACTTTGGGGGCGGCGGGGGCGCGCTCGCACGTACATCCTTCCAGCAGGTACATGCCGGACGGCCGCGCGCTCTGTTCGTTGTCGAAGTAGAAGAGAAGATTCTGGTAGAGCGCGAAGAACTTCTCCGTCCAGCGGACGTTCTCCGAGCTCCGTTTGCTGACCGGGCCCCGCTTGGTACCTTCCTTGCGCGCGACCAGGGCCAAATGGAGCGCGTGGCCCTCGTTGTAGCGAACGCTCTTCTGCATCGGGACGCACCTGAACGGGATGAAGCGAGACGCGACGCCGGGACGTCGACGTGCGCGTGCCCGCGCTTCACTCGCTCGTACTCGCCCGTAGGTCCGGCGAGGGCCCTACGCACAATACTTTCCAGGGGGGTCCCAGTTTGAATGAACGCAAGTCGAAGGAAAGGGGGTGAGGGGGGGCTCCACTCGCCAATACAACCACAAGAGGCTGAAGGCGGGATGAGCCTTAATCGGCTTTGATGTTTTCTTAAAGGGACAGTAGGATCCCACGCACATACTAGTGATGGGATTTCCGGCTCTTTTCAAAGAGCGGGTTCTTTTGGCTCGGCTTACTAAAAAGATCCGGCTCTTTTGGCTCCCAGATGGCTCCTTTTTCTGTGGGCGAGCAACAAATGTCCAGATGCAACTCAACTGTCTCGCGAGCTAGCTAATAGACAGTTAATAGATAGCCAGCGAGACAGCTAGCTAGATAGATAGCTATACAACTAATAGATAGCCAGCTAGCTATATAGCTAGCTGGATAGCTATATAACTAATAGATAGAAAGCTAGATAGCTAGCTATCCACTAGCCACCCGGCCAGTCAGCCGGCTAGCCATTAACCATCTAGCCAGCTAGCTTTCTATTTATTTGAGTAGCTAATAGATAGCTAATAGATAGCCAACTAGCGAGGCAGATAGCCAAATAACTTAAATGAAACACTCAATTCAAATCACATACTTACCAACCTGAAAGGTTCTTCAAAATAAGGCCCGGGGGCCAAATCCGGCCCACCAACACTATCTGAGCGGCCCTCCCGTCAATTCAAAACAATGGCGTTGGTTTTAGCGAGAGGATACCAGGAAGTGTCCGCTCTTTGGTCATTTCATTAGGCACACCAGAGGCCACGTTCATGTAACCGTTCTCAAACACATCCAGCCAGAAAGGACAAACACTCGCCGTGCTCACGTGTACGCGTTTATACATGGAGACAGATGTTGTGTGTGTGTGTGTGTGTGTGTGTGTGTGTGTGTGTGTGTGTGTGTGTGTGTGTGTGTGTGTGTGTGTGTGTGTGTGTGTGTGTCTTCTGGCCTTGGCCTTGATTGGAAGCTGAAGGACGAATGCGCTTTGACCTCAAATTCGTTAAATGAGACAAAATGTGATGTTCGCTTGCGAACACACACACATACACATAACAGTGCTGCTAATCTGTTAGGCTGCTTAGTGATCACAAAACACACACACACACACACACACGCTCACAATAACACAATCATGAACACTGAAGAACATTCATTCGGGTGCCATCATTAGCAAGATAAATACAATTTATAATAATAATAATAATAATAATAGAATAAAAATAAAAACAAATAATAATAATAAATAATACATAATCATAAACAAAAAATAATCACAATAACCATAATCACACTAATCATAATAATAGTACTACTATTACTACTAATAATCACAATAATAATAATAATAATAAATAATAATAATAATAATAATAATAATAATAATAGTACTACTACTACTACTAATAATAATAATAATAATACTAATAATACTACTACTACTACTGATAATAATAATAATAATAGTACTACTACTACTACTACTACTACTAATAATAATAATAATAAAAATAATAATAATAATAATAGAGGCAAACCAATAGAAAAAAAAAACATTAAATCAAAAAAAAAAATTGTGAATAAAGCAAAACTCTTCAAATTAATCTCATATCCTTTCCAAAGAATACATTTCATTTAGTGGACATTTTATTGTCATTAAAATACAACACAGTAACACACAAACCAGAGTAAAAGTACTTTGTTTAAAAACAGCTCACTTGATACACGTGAACTAAGTTGAGATAAAGAAAAAGTACCAGTTAAAATTTGTACCTGTTAAAATACAAATAAAGTTTCACGCAAAGAGTAAAAAATATTCAAACTTATCTCGTTGTGCTTTGGGGATTATAAAGAGTTCATCGTTGGCAGTAAAAATCAGGCTATCGTTTGCTGTCGTGATTGACAGCTCGCACTCACCATGTGACATTTTTTTGTTCTGATGACATCATCATCACGCGTCGCCTTATGCTCTGCGGTCGTAGTCGCTGACCATTTTTTTGATGTGGTTGAGTTTGGCTTTGAGGTATTTGCTCCGCCTCTTTTTGCTGCGATAATCCGACGACTGAGAACAAACACAAGGCGACAAAAACACAGTCAAATTGTGCAGAATTGGGCAGAATTTCATATTTCATAATTACCTTACCTTTTTCATGTCCTTGATTCGGTTGTACTCGTCCAGAGCATCCTAGAAGTAAAACAGATCATTTTAAAATATTATTATGATATTTCTATATTCAGTATTTCGACCCCAAGTCCTTGAAATGGGCCCAAAATGGCAGCTTTCAAAACAAAATGGCCGACTTCCTGCGTATTTTCCAGCACGGTTTCTGAAACCATTTTTTTGTGGGTCAGAAATAGAAACTACAAATTTGAAGCAAAATTGGACATTTTGCGCTAATGTCCAATTTTCATTTGCAGTCGTCGGATTATCGCGGCAAAAAGACGCAAAGCGAATCCGATGTTGTGCGCGATGAAATGTAGCGTACGATGCTAACCAGATACTGTGGGCTTCCCTCCCGCAACTCGTCCAGTTCTCGGTTGAGGTCGCTGAGTTTTTTGTTGACGGCGTCCAGCTCGCCCTGGAGGTCTTTGTACTCGTGATGATTGCGATCAAACTCTCGCTTATACTCGTTACGTTCTTGCTCGTTGGGGATCGGCGGGAACTCGCTAAAAGAAAAAACAACCGGCCATTAAAAACCTGAACGTCACGCGGCTAACGATGACGACGCGGGACCAACCTGTAGAAGTCGGCGTCGTCGTCATCCAGCTCGTCTCCCGAAGACGCGTAATCCGCGTCGGGGTCACCGCGCCTCCTATTGGCTCTCCCGGTGGAGTTGGAAACGTCTGAGTTGGCGCCGTATGGAACGCCGTTACGAACCGGGCTGAAAATTGCATACATGGTTAGCATCATGCTAATTAGCGTGAAGACACAAAAAAAATCATTGCTATGCGCTTGTCCTGTTGAGTTTGAATGACTCAGCACTGGATGCGTTTCACTCGATGACGTCATCGTAATAATCAACGCATGCTAGCGGAAGTCGCGCGCGGGTGGGTGAGCGTCGACGGTTAGCGAAAGGCGGGACTGACGGTGGCGTGTAGCTGTAGACGGGTTTGCTGTAGTCGGTACTGCGGTCTTCGTCGTCCAGGTGACTCCTAGAGCCGCGCAGTTTATCCGGCACGGCGGCCATGTGAAGTTCTTCGGGTGGCACGGAGACGTTGTTTACCTGTCGATAAACGTTAGCGTTAGCATGACAACAATAATAATAATAATAATTTCTAATTATTTAATTTCTATGCACCTTTCAAAACGCTCACGGTCACTTTACAGTCACAGGATCCGTTTTTCTGTGGGTGAGCAGCGGCAGCCACACGCGCCAGCGTTCACTCAACCCAGGAAGTAACTCAAATAGATAGAACGCTAGCTAGCTAGCTCGCTAAGAGTTAGCTAATAATCACTCAACCCGGAAGTAACTCAAATAGCGAGAACGCTAGCTAGCTAAGAATTAGTTAATAATCACTCAACCCGCAAGTAACTCAAATAGATAGAACGCCAGCCAGCTAGCTAAGATTTCACTAATAATCCCCCAACCCGGAAGTAACTCAGATAGAAATCTAGCTAGCTCGCTAAGTTAGCTAATAATAACTCAAACCGGATGTAACTCAAATATCTAGATAGCTAGCTAGCTAAGAGTTAGCCAATAATCACTCACACAATAGACTTGACAAGTTTATTTGCTATTTTTTTTTCTAGTTAAAAAGGTGTTTTAATGACTAAGGAAAATCTAATTGACTTTATTTATTTTTCTCCCTCGAGGGTTTAAAAAAAAAAAAAGGCTAACCGCGCTAAGATAGCAAACATGCTTGTACTCGCCACGTCTGCTCTGATGAAAACAACAAAACCCGCGTTAACTGGACGTTATATCCTCCTACGTTCGCTTGGGAGTAAAATACCCCCCCAACCCCCCCCGACCCCTACCTTGAGAATGTGAAATGATGACAGTGAAACTATTTCTGTCGCCACGGCGACACACCTTGAAACCACCACCCCCAACCCCCCTCCTCCTCCAGAGAGCCACCAAACTGGTCCAACCGCTTCAAAGATAGCTTTTCACACACTTGACTGCACCTCACAGCCTTTCTACAACCATTAAAACGTAGTATTTTGTTCATATGCCCCCATTTCAAGCTCAGATAACGCCAGACCCATACAACTTAGGAATTAACTCTTTTTTTCTAATAAAAGAAGAGCGTGTAAAATTTCTTAGGCTGAATTGAATGTTGATGTAGTCCTAAAACTCAATATTCTGTGGGTCCTGGAATTTGAGTGACAATGACAAAAACCCTGGCACTGCAAGGGACATTTTTTTAACACGTCTGGCAGCGAATGAGTTAAATGACATATAAATTACTTGATTCAAGAAAAAAAAATCGAATAAAACAGGAAATTTGGACTTGATGACATATGTTCAAACAAGTGTGACAGCTAGCTAAGTGGCTAGCACGCTTTTGCCTGGAAAAAACAATAATACACGGCATTAAAGCTTGACTAGCACAGTGAGACACCACATGATACCGTCTTAGGTCCATTTGTGTAGTCCTAAAACTCAATACAGGTAACAGCCGACTTACGACCGGCTCGACTTACGACCACTCATACTTACGACCACAACCTCCAGACCCTATTTTTTTTATATTAATTGTACGCCTGGCACCGTAACGCGCTAGCACGCCGGCAACATATACGACAATTTTGGCCAGCCAGCCAGCATCTCACTCTCGCACAGCAATCGACTGCGTGATGGCACTGGAGTGGCCACATTTTTTTGCACATCGTCTGGCAGTGAATGAGATACAAGATTTTGCTAACCCAGGCCTCGATGTCCTGCGGGGGTTCTGCGTCCTCCATCACCTTGACGCGCTTCCATAAGATGTTGCTCTTGCCAAACTCGATAATCTTCCTGCGCGTCTTCAGCGCAAACACTAGCATGATAATGAGGGCGAGCGCTACCAGGAAACCAAAAACCACCGCGATGGCCTGTCGGACACAAACACACACACACACACACAAAAAAAAAAAATCATAATAAATACAAAATGTGGTTGCACAAGGAGCCTCTCATTTACCGCAAATAAAGTTCTGATGTTTCGGGAGGCTTTCCTTGACGTGATATTTGTATGCTAGCATACGGCTGATACCAACTGTTCATAACTCCGAGAGAAGACGATTTTTGGATAATATTTTGAGGGTGTGCGGCGTTAAAAAAAATGTAGGGGCTGGAGTGGTGAGTGCCGTGGGTGGCGTGAAATGACGAATTGGCTGTTGTATTATAGTAATACAAGCGCCTTTCAAAACTCTCAAGGTCACTTTATAGTCACAGGATAAAGTTCTTCTGTGGATGAGCACGCGCCGGCGTTCACCCAACCCGGAAGTTACTCAAATAGATAGAAAGCTAGCAAGCTAATAGATAGCTAATAGACAGCTAGCTAAGTAGCCGTATAATAATAATAATAATACATTTCATTTCTAAGCGCCTTTCAAAACTCTCAACGACACTTTAGAGTCACAGGATATTTTTTTTCTGCGGGTGAGCAGCGGCAGCCATACGCGCCAGCGTTCACTCAACCCGGAAGTAACAAAGTAAAAAAAAACAAAAAGATTTCTCAGCACTAACTAATAGATAGCCAGGTAGATAGCTAGCGAGCCAGCAAGATAGCTAATTGATAGCAAATAGATAGTCAGCCGGGTAGTAATAATAAATAATAATAAGAATAATACCTTTAATTTCTAATAATAATAATACATTTAATTTCTAATAATAATACATTTAATGTCTAATAATAATAATAATTTTAATGTCTAATAATAATAATACATAGAATTTCTAATAATAATAATAATAATATATTTAATTTCTAATAATAATAATACATTTAATTTCTAAGAATAATAATAATACATCTAATGTCTAATAATAATAATAATAATAATAATAATAAATTTAATGTCTAATAATAATAATAATAATAATAATAATACATAGAATTTGTAATAATAATAATAATAATACATTTAATTTCTAATAATAATAATACATAGAATTTCTAATAATAATACATGTAATTTCTAAGAATACTAATAATACATTTAATGTCTAATAATAATAATAATAATAAATTTAATGTCTAATAATAATAATAATAATACATAGAATTTCTAATAATAATACATTTAATTTCTAATAATAATAATGCATAGAATTTCTAATAATAATACATTTAACATGTAATAATAATAATAATAGTAATAATAATAATAATAATAATAATAATAATAATAATAATAATAATAATATCTAAGCGCCTTTGAAAACTGTATATGACAGTTATCTTTGTTCAGCGCTTTGTTCCAGTTTCAGCTGTTGTTAAAGCGATAAATAAATTAATATGTATTGTATTAGTAATATAACCCCGAAATGTCGGTGCATATTCCGATTTTGCGAAAACTTCCCCAAAAATCAACCATAACAACACGAAATGAGCAACGAAAGACAAATAATCGGCGGCCAACCTCTTGCGGTTCCACAACGCAGTAGTGGTACAGGTACTGGTTGACGAGGACCCCCGACAACTGGGGACGCTGGTACTGGGCACACAAACCGGCGATCTGGCTGCCGTAAGCCGAGCCCTGCGATTGCGCCATGGGGTTGACGGCCATTAGGTACACAATGGCGGCGATCAGCATCAGCAGAGCCAAGATGGCGGAGACGATGATGACGGCCAGGAAGAACTTCCTACTCTCCGATATCTTCTGGTGAGACACCAGGATGATAAAAATGGCCAACGCCGCGATAAAAGTAATGGCCGCCATGGCGATAATGAAGCCTTTCGCCGAGCGGGGGTCGTTGTAGTTGCCGCCCAGGCCGCCGTAGCCGTAGCCGTTGCCTGGTCCGTAAGCCCCGCCCCCGAAGGAGCCGTAATTGCTCCCGGCGCCGTAACTTCCCTGGTAGGGCCCGCCGACGCCGCCGAAGCCCGACAGAGCCCCCTGGGAATCCCAAGCCAGGGTGGAAGCCACGCAAGCGAAAATGGCCACGCACAGGACGATGACGATGATGGCCATGATCTTCAGCACGCCCGGCGGTGACGTCCAGCGGTAGAAGTGCTGGAATTCGTCATCTGGGTAGTACGAGTACGCCGGTTGCGGGGGTGCGTTGCTGTGGGGAGAAACATGGTTTTCGTTCAATATTTTCGTGCTTCAAAACATAAGACAGTGATACCTCGGCTGACGAATTTTTCGGTTTGCGAACGTTAAATTGCCGAAAATTTTACCTTGGCATACAAACTATTTTTCGGGATACACACGGAGCGCCACAATGAGTGATGTGTCGTTCGCGAATTAGCCCTTGTTCTCTGAACAAGAAAATGGCTTGTTTTGGTCCTCTAATCCCCGCCCCCAGTCTAAGGTTAAAGCCACGTGATTGGTCAAGAACAGTGAGGGGAGGTGGTTTCAACATTAAAGAGACAGGCAGACGACAGAGAGACAGTGACAAAATGGATAGAATACAGTGAAATTTGGACTCGTTTCAACTTTGATAGTTCAAAAGCAGAGTGTAGACTGCAAGGTTAAAATATCCATCAATCAGGCTCCACAAATAACCCGCACAAGCCATCTGTATACATGACGAAAAAAAGCTGTCAACCCAGCTAAACAGAACGCAATTGATGAGGAACTAGATAAAATTATCGCAGAAAAAGCACCTACGAGGAATCATCCAACCAATTAAGTTCGTAAGCCAAGGTATCACTTTATTGTTTGCTTTACTACTTACTAGCCATCCGACTGGTAGGGAGGTGGACTCCCGTTGGGCCTGCTTGACATCGCTGCTGCGTTGGACTTTCTGCACTTAAAAAAACAAACACAAAAATCGCATTTATATCATCCACACAAGTATAACAATATTGAATTTGAGCTCAAATAAAGCTCCTTAAAACAAAATTTAATTTCCAGTTTCTCTACATTTATAGCACAATCAAACACGACATACTTGAAAACAAAGAGAACATTTCCAGTACATTTGTTTGCAGTAACCGAAACTAGCCCATAGCCATGTTGTAATTGTCAAGCACAACACATCAGCGTGGAAACAAAACAAAACTAATTTTAAATCAAAATAAAATCATCCCAAATCATTTATCATCTTGATTAAACATTTAAAAGACTACATGACACATTTAATGACTCTTACAACATCGCCACACAAAAACGAGGTGAGTATCATGCTAACTTTATTAGGTATGTAGAAAATGCCCACCATCACGTCATTCAAAAGGTACAGAATGGCAGACTGTATTTGAATTACTGTACATTTAATTGTGTGTACTTTAATTAAAAAACGGTATTTATGTCACTAGCTATTAAATTAAGTTAATTTTACACGATCCACGACTTTCCACATTTAAAAACACCCAAGAGCTACAGCAAAACAGTATAATATGATATTTTTCTAATAAAATAATATATTTCAAAAATATTTGTATTCATGCTGCAACTATTTCCACTATTTTAGTCGATTACATAAATTTGAAAAAAGTGAGCCGGACTAATAATTACTTTTCAGTTACCGATCGACTACAATAACCGCAGATTTTACGGCACAAAAACAATACATAAAAACTTCATTCTAAAAAAAAACAAAGTAAAAATAGTGAAGAAAGAGTTCGAGGTACTCACCTGAAATGCGGTTGTTTCCTCGAGGTGAAATACGCACAAAGACGCACAAACAAATACAAAAAAAAGAAAGACAGCAACCACACCTTGATCAGGTTGCAGCTTGGCCACGCCTACTTGCAGGTTTCAATTTACCCAACAGGAAATGCTGAGTTCACTTGAAAAAGGAAATTCTACAGCCGGAAGTAATTTGCTGATATGCAAATTCATAAAATTCCTTTTCCACGCGCTTTACTATATTGAAAATGACCGCGAATGCAGGAGTTGTTTATTTTTTCAATTGTTATTAATTTTAAAACGAAATGAATCACTCTAATTCTGACAAAATGAAAAAAACAAGGTTTTAGTGAAACAAACATTTGATTAAATTGAATCAGTGTTTAACGTTTAATGTTGAAGATTAGCGAGATTTCATATTTTGGCTACTGATAGCAATTTACAAAGCGCTAATGAATTTAAGAAACGTTTTAAAAACTCCATGACTAAATATTCTCACGAACAAAATACACAACCTGCGAAAAGTTTGGACAAATATTTGCAATGATCACTTTAAATACACACCAATTGAAGGGAATACCAACCGTTTTGCCATTTTTAATAATCGATTAAAACTCAGGTTGCTTAATTCCGCACCGGCTCTGCAGCCTCTCGTGGTTCATTCGTTTGCCTAATTCACTCCACCAATGTCACTCAATCAGCTTCTTCGTAGTGTTCTTCCATTACTTTACGCACTGGTGCCGTCTACTGGTGGGGTGGTGGTACTGCAAATACCGCTCAACAGCACGAATGGGAAACATTGAGCATGTATTGTACGTACTTTTATCACTTGTGTGCACTTAGACGAGTGAAGCGTGTGGTGGATTAATATAGTTCATTATTATTATTATTATTATTATTATTATTATTATTATTGATGAAATTTCAAGTATAGAAGTTTTCCCTACTTTAGCCACCACGCCCAATATTTAACAGCCGTTCTGTTCGTTAATATGCTAAAATGCTAATATCATAAACTGATCCAAACAGACTTTGGTTTATTCAGTGTTAAGACTCCACATCATGTAAAAAATAAAACATTAGCTTCGTATCCTGGACAGAAAATAATCATATAATGACATTGGTTGAGTAAGTGATTAATTAAAAAAAAACATTTGATGTTATATGAGATATTTCATGAAAGTAAATTTACTTCATCATATTAAAAAAAAAATGCATGTTTAAATGAACGTAACCATCATTTAGTATTTTTTTTTTTTACACGTTTATCATGAAGAAGATGCGTAATGATAGCATGCGGCATGATACAAATGGCTTTTCCTGCATGGAGTGCGCAGGTTATTAATGACTTGAGCAACCAAACAAAGCAACGACGACAACAACAACAACAACAACAAACCACTGAAAAAAAAATGAGTGTTTTCAAAGTTATGAAATGGTGGAACAAAAAAAAAAAGCATGACGATATTCCAGATGTTCAGTGTGGACTTTTGCATCCGTTAGTCGTAGCCGTCGTTCCACTCCATGACTTTGTCGTACTCCTGAATCTTCTGCTTGATGTGCGACAGCTTGTTCTTCAGGTAGTCGCAGCGTTCCTTCTTCTCCAGGAACGTCGGGTCCTGCGGGTTCCCCCCAAAAAAATTAGCAATCTCAGCAGGAGGTAACGAGAACACGACACGAAGGACACACTTACGTTCTTCTTTCTCTGGAAGTCTTGAAGGATTCTGTTGATGCGATCGGCTTCCTGGAAAAAAGAAGAAGAAAGAAAGGGACATGTTGGAGGCGTAGCAAACAGGAAGTAGCGTGATGTGACGTCAAGCTAGCTATCTATTTGCTGTCTATTAGCTATCTAGCTATCTCTTAGCTAGCTAGCTGGCTATTTCTTAGTTAGCTAGCTAGCTATCTATCTCTTAGCTAGCTATCTATTAGCTAGCTAGCAAGCTATCTGGCTAGTGGCTAGCTAGCTGGATAGCTGTCTATTTGAGTTATTCCGGGTTGAGTGAACGCTGGCGCGCACCTTGGTGAACGGCGGCAGCCACACGCGCCAGCGTTTACTCAACCTGGAAGTAACTCAAATAGATAGAAAGCTAGCTAGCTAGCTAGCCAGCCAATCGATAGCCAACAGATACCTAGCTAGATAGCCAGCCAGATAGCCAGCCAGCTAGGTAGTGGATAGCTAGCTAGATAGCCAGCCAGATAGCTAATAGCGAGTTATTATTATGATGATGATTATGAAGTGAGGTTACCATCTGGCTGCTAGCCTGCTGCGGGAGGTTCCGCATCATGCCGTCCATCTCGTCAAATTTTTTGCAAGCGGCCTGCACGTCGACGTGAAGCTCTTTGTACTCGGCGTACTGGTCGTTGAACACGGCGCGGTACTGGTCGCGCTCCTCGTCCGAACGGATGGTCGGGTACTTCCTGTTTGGAGTCAAAGTGACAAGGTTAGCTTTAGGGTTAGCGTTAGGTTTAAGGTTAACGTGTTATTGTTATTATTATTAGCTATTAGCTAGCTATCTAAATATTTGCTATCTCTAAGCTATCAATAAGCTAGCTAGCTAGATAGCTATCTAATAGTTATCTATTAGCTAGCTAGCTCACTTTCTATCTATTTGAGTTACTTTGAGGTTGAGTGAACGCTGGCGCATGTGGCTGCCGCTGCTCACCCACAGAATAATGTATCCTGTGACTGTAAAGTGACCTTGAGAGTTTTGAAAGGCGCTCAGAGATGAAATGTATTATGATTATTATTATTATTAGCATCTGGTTAGCATCTGGTCAGGGACAAAATCCAATTGTGACTCACGCAATGTAATCCGGTACGATAACCGGTTTGGGAATGTGCCCGGATGGTATCGCCCCCTGGAGGATTTTGGGGGCAACGGCGATGGGCGCATCCCGGACGGACACCAGCGACGATTCCTGTTGGGGCGTTTTGGCGCCCGGCGGAGCGCCGGCGGGCACCAACTGATGAAACAAAAGAAAATCAGGGAGGTTCAAATGGCGGATGATGAATTGCTATTAGGCTATTGCTAACGGGGGGAGGGGGGGTGCTTGCTCACCGGCGACTGCGCTGCTCCAAACTCGGACTGCCGCACCTGAAAGATAATTAACTCATTCACTGCCAGACAGGTGCAAAAAAAAATGTGCCAGGGTTATTGTCATTTTCACTCAAATTGCAGGACCCACAGAATATTGAGTTTTAGGACTACATAAACATTCAATACAGCGTTACAAACCTTACACTCGCTTCTATCATCAAAAAAAAAAATTGTTATTTCCTAAATGATATGGGTCTGGAGTTATATGAGCTTGAAATGAGGGCCGCTATCCAAAATACGATGCATATTGGTTTATATTAACAACAGCTGAAGGGGAAGAAAGCTGGATATTTATTAGCTATATGCTATCTAGCTAGTTATCTAACTGTCTAGCTGGCTTTCTATTAGCTAGCTAGCATTCTATCTATTTGAGTTACTTCTGGGTTGAGTGACTTTCTGACTGTAAAGTGACGTTGCGAGTTTTGAAAGGCGCTTAGAAATGAAATGTATTATTATTATTATTCTGATTATTAAAATGAAGATTTCAAAATAAGAGTTAAAATCAAAGTTTAAACTCGATATTTTGGGATGGAAGGGGGTTAAAATTTCAAAATGACCTCCTGCGCGTTGCTCTGACGGCATCTCCGGGCCGCTTCGTGGCGCCATAGCTTGAGGCTAACGCCGGCGCTAATCAGGTAGATGACCATGGTGAGAAAAAGGAAGATAATGGCCGCCGTCTGCCCCGCCTCCGTCCTGCAGAAGGCGCCGCTCATGCCGTTGTTGAACACGGGGTAGGAGCAAAGACCCCCACGGGTGGTGTCGCGGACGTAGACGATGCCTGCGTAGAAAGAAAAAAATTATAAAATCGAATGCGTCACGTGATTTTTGAGGTTTGTTTTTTTTTTTTTTTGGTCGTCATGGTACCGGCGGCCATGTAGAGCAGCGCCAGCGCCAAATTGATGATAAATTCCGTCAGCGGCCACCAGGTGGAGTCCAGCAGGATGGTGCGGTAATACATGGTCATCCCCAAAACCAGCACGATGATGGTCACCAACCACGCCAAGCCCGCCACCACCAGCACAAAAGGGGTCTTGGGGCCCGTATACGTCGTCGCGCCCGTGCCGGCGCCGTAAAAGCCGCCGCCGTAAGCCCCGCCCGGAGACGAATAGCCAAACATGTTGAACCACTCGTTGTCCTTGTGGATGTAAGCGCAGACGCAGGCGAAAACGGCGGCGCCCAACAGCAGCTCCACGCATCCCAGAATCCTCAGTAGCCCCGCCCACGACTTCATGTAGGCGTAGCGCTGGTGGTATTCCTCCACGCGCTCGCTGTAGGTCAGCGCCGTGCGGTACGTGCGGCCCGACGCCGACTCGCCGAGGTCCAGGAGTTCCTTGGCCGGATCGGAGCTGCCGGCCGAGCCTCCGTAAGGGTCCCGGAAGGACCCCGGGACGGAGGGCGTGTGGGGGGGCGAGCAGCGGACGCCCTCGCTGGTGCTGTTGTTGTTGTTGTTACATGACGGCGCCGAGGGCTCGGGCCACGCCCCTTTTTTGCTGCTGCGGTCGCTGGCTCGGAAGAAGTTTTTCCACGAGTCCGGGATGAAGCGGTGGACCGGTTTGATGTCCAGGGAGGGGTCCGGATCCTCGGGGGCGGGACCCTCGCTACGGTTGGATCAATAAGAAGTATTTAGCGCACATACATTTTCTTTAATTGAACATGGTAGCTAGCAAGCTAGCTATCTATTAGCTAACTGGCTAGCTATCATTTAGCTATCTAGCTGGCTAGGTAGCTATCTATTAGCGACTGTATCTATTAGCTAGCGAGCTAGCTTTCTATCTATTTGAGTTACTTTGGGGTTGAGTGAACGTTGATGCGTGTGGCTGCCGCCGCTCACCCGCAGCAAAACTGATCCTGTGACTGTAAATTGACCATGACTGTTTCGAAAGGCGTTTAGGAATGAAATGTATTATTATTATTATTAATTACAGTAAAGTCTCGTTATATCGATATTCAAGGGAGTCCGAAAAAATATCGATATAACCGGGACTATCGATATATCCGACCCTGTTTGCATGTAATTCTCTCCGTGCGTGCATAGAAATAGTATCGATATAACCGGGACTATCGATATATCCGATTTCGATATAACGATACTTTACTGTATTATTATTATTTATATATTGTTACAGCCATTTGACGTGTAGTTTTACGGTTGTCCACATGAGGGCACTATACATAGTTACGTGCATGTGAGGTGTAATTTTACTTTTGTCCACTTGGGGGCACTAATCTCACATTTCACATTATAACATTTGAAAGTGACTTGTAAAGGCGGAAAAAAAAAAGACAAAATCATGTTTCTCCATACGTACCCGTCGCTGGGGTATTCGGGTCCGATGGGAGGCTGGTTGGGCAGAGGCGGGGGCGGAAGTGGATCGGCGCTGAGGGCCAAATATGGCGCCGACTGGGAGTTCAAAGGTAGAAGCTCGTAGGACTTGTTGCGGGGCAACGTGCCCGGCGGGACCTGGTCGTAATGAGGCGCCTGGCGGACATGCTCAGTGCGGCCCAGGTACTCGTCACCATGGAACATCAGGATGATGGGGGGGCCCTGACACACACACGCACGCACGCACACACACACACACACACACACACACACACACAAAAGCGAGATTAGAAAAAAAATCCACCACAAATGTGGTTACACTTATACACATCCAATATTTCTATTTTTAATTTAACTCATTCACTGCCAAATGATGTACAAAAATATGTCCAGTCCAGTGCCAGGGTTTTTGTCATTGTCACTCAAATTGCAGGACCCACAGAATATTAAGTTTTAGGACTACATAAAGATTCAATTTAGCATAAGAAACCTTCGTCTCGCTCACAAAAAGGGTTAATTCCTAAATCATATGGGTCTGGAGTTATCTGAGATTGAAATGGGTTCAGATGTACAAAATACAATACATAAACAGTGATACCTTGGCTTACAAACTTAATTGGTTCCCAGACAGTGCGTAAGGTGAAAAGTGTGTATCCCAAAACTTAATTTCCCATAGGAAATCATTAAAATGAGAATAATCCGTTCCCAGGTCTCCATAAAACATAATTTTCTACTATCTAAGCCTTAAAACTGCACAAAATATACCGTACTTTATGTATAATAAATGTGCTATGGTATTATAATTAAAGAAATAAACTGTACTGTACAATAAAGTCGTTTTATTTACCCGAAAAATAGTTCGTATGCCAAGATAAAATTTTCATACATTTAACGTTCGTCAACCAAAAAGTTCGTAAGCCAAGGGGTTTGGAAACCGAGGTGTCACTGTACGCAATATCTACGGTCGCACCACCACCACACCACAAAGCCAAAAGTCGCCGCAGAAAAGAACACACAAGCCAGAAACCAAGAAATTACCCAGAATCCTTCATGCTCTAACCACCATCCGCAGTGCGTCTCCCGGCCAGCAGGTGGCGGCGCGGGGGATGCACAGTGATTAGCCAATCAGAAGGGCGGCGAAGGGTTGCCAAAAAATAAATCGGAAATACTGTTCAATACCTCGCTGACACGCAGTCACTCGCCACCACTTACATTGACCGCCTGCTGCAGGCTAAACTCGTTTGCGCGACGCCGAATTGCTCCTGAAACACAAACAACAACAACAATCAGCACTTCCTGAACCGTCTTGATTGGCCTTTGTGTAAGCTCGTTTTATTTTTTATACAAAGTCGTGAGGGGCCTGGGAAAAGTAGCTCAATAATAAATGCCATAAATACATGAATTTTAACCATTGATGGAGGCGCGGATGAAAGTGATCGCAAAATTATTTGAGAAATGGACTGAAATAAATCGATAAACTCGAATCATCGCACAGCCACGGTTTCCAGTAAATAAATGTTATTTTATATTTTTAAAAACAAAGGAGATATTATTCACACAACAGTTAAAGAGCCCATGATTGACTTGTGATATCCCTTTTCGGGATAAAGTACTAAAATAATTAAACATGCTACACACATACACGTGCACTAAAGAAATAAACCAGTTTATTGATGTGAAAAAAAATAGCATGTCAATTGTACATATTAGCAAGTATCAGAATACATCATTTTAAAACACAAAATGTATCACAAAAATCCTTTAAGCGGGAATGTAACTCTATAATAAAGCTGTGTACCCGAAATTGAAAATAAAATATACAGTATATTAAGTGACAGTACTACTAAATGCAAATATATAAAGTGGTACAGAGAAACGCACACATATATTCTATTTAAAAAAATAAGAATAAGAAAACCCAAATTAATGTCAGCAACGTTTACGGACTTCAAAAACGCATCATTTTGAGATCTTCAGACGATAAATCAGGAGAAAAATGATCACAAATTACAAATATACAATTGTAATTCGTTCATAAATATTTGAACAAAAGCACGAATTAAAATACTCTATAGACAACAAGGAAGCCAAAACGAAAATATATCATGATTTAATATTCCATACAGTACAGTATACATTTAGCGAGAGAAATTCACCACATTCTCAAGAGGTTCGCGAACGCATCCTTTTGAAACGTTTGGACGATAAATTATGACATTTACATTTCTAACAATTTTAGAAGTATTGAAAGTAAAAAAAGAGATGTGCGTAAACTAAGACAAATATTAATGCTCCTAAATTAAAAAAATGAAGGGGTAAAGAAGTACTTTGCACAAAAGTTTACATTGTGCGCACCTAACTTGTGTAAGGTGTTCACGCACGACAGAAAAATAAAGTAGATCAACATACGTAGTGTAGAGGTTACGTACAAGTTACGTTAACCCACAAAAAGCAGACTTAAACACCGTCCAACTTAAAACTAAACAAAACCACTTGAATGTTTAAGACGTTTTTTCCCGAAACGTGTCCAGTTTGACCGGTTCCCTTCGGCTCGAGGTGCACTTCCTGGCTAGCCCGTTTCACTTTGGTCAAGTCCATTTTTCATTTTCGCCTCATCACGAATCGAAGCTGATCGATATTCACAGCTTCAAAGTTGGCCTACCGTGTTGTTGTTCTTGTCGTTTTGTCTCTTTTTTCTCTTCCTGCAGCTTTTCTTCATGACAGAAAGTAGACGGCGAACCACCGCAGCTAATTTCCGCCCACTACGAAACTACCTGCCCATCCCATGTGACGTCATCAACATCGCGTCAGACTGTACACCGATGATTTTTCTTTTTTGTTGTATTTTTCTAATATAATAATAATACATTTTATTTCTAAGCGCGTTTCAAAATTCTCAAGGTCACTTTACAGTCAGTTAGTCTGTGGGTGAGCAGCAGCAGCCACACGCGCCAGCGTTCACTCAAGTAACTCAAATAGGTAGAAAGCTAGCTAATAGCTAGCCAGATAGATAGCTATCCAGATAGATAGCTAACAGCTAACTAGATAGCTAATATAAATAACTGTATTTTATTTATTTAGATATGCTTGTCTGTGACTGTAAAGTGTCCTTGAGAGCTTTGAAAGACGCTTAAAATGAAATGTATTATTATTATTAATATATTGCTCGCTAGACAGACAGCAAATAGATAGCTAGCTCGGTAGCTAGCTAGAGAGCAAATAGCCAGCTAGCTAGATAGCAAATAGATAGCTAGCCATCTATATAGACAGCTGGATAGCCAGATAATAATAATAATCATCATTTCATTTCTAAGCGCCTTTCAAAACTCTCAAGGTCACTTTACAGTCACAGGATCAGCTGGATAGCTAGCCAGATAGATAGCTAATAGCTAACTATATAGCTAATATACAGACAGCTAGACAGATTGCAAATAGCTAGCTAGCTAGGTATTGATCTACATTTGATTCATTCACTCCAGTTATCAAGTTGGTTGTCAGAAAAGCTAATTTTGGACAAAAGAAGCTTCGAGAAAGACTTGAATGAGGATTTTTTTGTTTTTGTTTTAATATTTAAATCATTACATATGTTCTTGACGGCTGATAGTCGTGAAATGACCCAACATTGAAAACAAAACAAGTTCTCAGATTGAAACTCACGGACACAAATGTTCAGAAATAAGCACGTTTTCACAAGAGGGTTGTGTTGAAAGCATAGGTGTCAAAGTCAAGGCCCGCGGGCCAAATCTGGCCCGGCATATCATTTTATTCGGCCCACGACAGGAAATCAAACTTGTGAAATTTCATGATGCTTGCTAAAATACGAACCAAAATTTCATATTTTTGGATGTAAACCATAAAAACAGTCACTATTTTTGACTTCAAATTTGAAAACTAGCTATTTATTCATTTGTTGTGCGCTCTATATGTAATATCTGATGGGGATTAAACATTTTAATGGCTTCCCCAAATTCCTAACTACAATGTGGTCCGCGGCAAAAAAAAAAAAAAGAGTTTGACACCCTTGCGTTAAAGGTACATTATGGAATAGGATGTCTTTAGCATTAGCATGTCGCTAGCGTAAAGACGCCTTGAAAGACAAAAGCGGACAACCCCAAATATGCTATAGCAAAATCCCTTTTGTTCCTTACAAATTGCACCGAAAGAGCAGCCTGTTTGTTTGTTTGACAGATAAACCAAAACGACAAATATAATAAACGAATATTTTTGCATATCGAGAGGCGCTCAAGTAAGACATGGCTTCTCTTTTTGTTTTGTTTTACTTTGAAAAGGTCTGTGAAGTCGTCACGTGACACAGACAGACAGACAGACAGACACGGAATGTTTCCAAGCAGGTTCGACATGCACAAACTTTGTGGCTTCAATTATTTTTAACTCATTCACTGCCAGACGATGTGCAAAAAAAAGGTGTCTACTCCAGTGCCAGGGTTTTTGTCATTGTCACTTGAATTCCAAGACCCATAGAATATTGAGTTTTAAGACTACATAAACATTCAATACAGCGTTAGAAACCTTAGACTCTCTTGTTTCATCAGAAAAAAAGGTTAATTCCTAAATTATATGGGTCTGGAGTAATATGAGCTTGAAATGAGGGCAGATGTCCAAAATACAATGCAATACGGCTTATATAGCGCTTTGGCATCAGATAAAACTGGAACAAAGCGCTAACATGGAAAAAAGGGGAAATGCCACCCGCAGACAGCTAACAGATAGCTAAGTAACTCGGATAGAAAGCTAGCCAGCTAATAGATAGCTAACATATAGCTAGCTAGGCTTTCACTCAACCTGGAAGTAACTCGGATAGAAAGCTTGCTAGCTAATACATAGCTAACAGGTAGCTAGCTAGGCTTTCACTCAACCCGGAAGTAACTCAGATCGAAAGCTAGCTTGCTAAGAGACAGCTAATAGATATCTAAGTAACTTGGATAGAAAGCTAGCTAGCTAGCTAATAGATAGCTAACAGATATTATCATCACTATTTTTTTTGGGGGGGGGGGGTTGTAGATTCTAAATTGATAATAATTAAAAACCATTGCTAAGGGGTGAGTAAATTTTTTTCTCGTATATGTGTCCACACACACACACACACACACACACTTCCCAGAATGCACTAGAGTGACGCTCTGGATTGTAAAATTGTCCTCGTGGCTTGATAAATAACACACGTATGATATATAGAACATACATGCACGCTTGAAAACATTTCAAAACAGTGCAGACTGTTTGATGGTAAATCTCAGAATACTGCAAGAAATAAAGTGCACTGGAGTGATGATGATGATGATGAGGAGGAGGAGGATGAAGAGGAGTGTAAAAACACTTAAAGGGCGATTTCAAATAGCTCTCTCGGTTTAACAACTAAAAAAAAATGTTTAAAATGTTCCTGTTGGGGGTTTTGGGATTTATTGCTGACCCGGATGTGGCGTCACCATCTCAGTAGGGAATTTGGTTCTGGTAGTATTGCAGCATGTCGTATGTCTTGCTCCTGGAATGCGGGACAGCGACAGGAAATGGGTTAGCATTGGAGATTTGCATTTAAAAAAAAAAGGGGATAGAAAACATTATACAGGTAATATCCGACTTACGACGGAGTTCCGTTTCGACCAAATGGTCGTAAGTCGAAACGGTCGTAAGTCGAAACGGTTGTAAGTCAAAAGGGTCGTAAGTCAAAATCCATTCAAAATGTTGAATAGAGAGATACAGACGCTCACCAACTTATGAACGAGATACGTTCCGAACGGTCGTTCGTAAAGTGAATTTGTTCATAAGTTGCTTCAGTGCTAAATTTTGGGTGGAATGTATGTTTAGGGCTTATATAAGTATGTTTAAGGTTTAAATAAATATGTTTAAGGCTTGTATAAGTATTGGTTTGTACTGAATTTTTTTGACAAATATATGCTCTATACAGATATGTACATGTACAACTGGAGAAAATACAGGCAATGTCCAACTTACGACCGAGTTCCGTTTCGACCAAATGGTCGTAAGTCGAAATCCATTCAAAATGATTAAAAATAAGAGACTCGGAGGCTTTTAGCTTTATATTAGCTAGCTTTCTATCTATTTGACTGACTTCCGGGTTGAGCTGCCGCTGCTCACCTACAGAAAAACTTATCCTGTGACTGTAAAGTGACCTTGAGAGTTTTGAAAGGCGTTTATAAATTAAATGTATTATTATTATTATTAGCTGCTAACATATGCTAACAGTTAGCATCGGCTGTTCATTTACCTGCTACTGAGGAAGCAGCTTTGGATGATCTTGATGATGAACGCCGCCGCTTCTTTTTCGCTCATCTGAGGATTAAACCTGCCTCTGATTAAGAAGAAGGGGGGTCGTTCGGGGGGGGGGGGGGCAGATGATTTACTTTAAAAACACAAAAAAAAAAACATTCTGCTGTGTAGTCAGTCACTGCTTTGTCATATTTTAGCATTTCTACCTAGCTAGCTATCTAATTACTATCTATTGGTTAGAAGGGAAAAGCCGAAAGGAAAAGAAGAAGCTATCTAGCTAGCTAGCTATCTATTTGCTATCTATTAGCTATATCGCTAGCTAGTTATTAATTATCTATTAGTTAGCTAGCTAACTTTCTATCTATGAGTTATTCCGGGTTGAGTGAACGCTGGCTCGTGTTGCTAACTAGCTATCTATTTGCTCTCGATTAGCTATCTAGCTATTAGGACAATATCTACACAATGTCTACATAAACAAAAGTCAAAAGATTACTAAGTCAATTGTCTTTGTCTTTTCTGTAATACCGTACAATAGCTATCTGGCCGGCTGGGTAGCTATGTAGCTGGCTAGCTATTAGCTATCTATTGGCTTGCTAGCTAGCTTTCTATCTATTTGTCTTACTATTCTATCCCAGTTACTTCCGGGTTGAGTGAACGCTGGCACGTGTGGCTGCCGCTGCTCACCCACAGAAAAACTGATCCTCTGACTGTCAAGATACCTTGAGAGTTTTGAAAGGCGCTTATTGCTCTTGAGCTATCTAGCTAGTGATCTACCTGGCTACCTAGCTAGCTATCTATTTTCTATCTATTAGCTAGCTAGCTATATATTTGCTATCAATAAGCTATCTATAAGCTAGTTAGCTAGCTATCTATTAGTGATCTATTAGCTAAGTAGCTAACTTTCCATCGATTTGAGTTATTCCGGGTCGAGTGAACGCTGGAGCATGTGGCTGTCGCTGCTCACCCACAGGAAAATGTATCCTGTGGCTGTAAAGTGACCTTGAGAGTTTTGAAAGGTGCTTATAAATGAAATGTATTATTATTATTATTATTATTATTATTATTAATGGTCCCGGATTGGATTTGGAACATTGATGCTAACAGAGGAGCAAAACAGTGATGACAATTTAGCGACTTTATTAAACAAAAAAAATCCAACTTTATTTTAATGATAATAACAAGAATACATTTTTATTTCTAAGATTTTATCATGATAACGCCCCCCCCCCCCCGCCCCCGGCCCCCTGCCGAGTAATTTGTGTTACTGTGACTCACTTGAGGAGTTTGATAGTTTGCCCCCGGAAGCACGGCAATCCCGTGTCGAGCATGAGCGTCACCAGAGAAACCACCGCGTCCATGTAGGGACTGTAAGGAGACAACCATTTATTATTAATAATAATAATAATAATAATAATATTGAGCGTTGACCCCCCCCCCCCCACCTCCCCGGGAACGTTTTCCTTACCGTACAGCCAGGTAACCTCGCACGCACATCTCCATGAACCACTTGAAGGGGGTGGCCTCCATCTTGCCGCCCATGATCATCACCATCTCGTCCGTCAGTTTGATGTCGGGTTCCCAGCCCAGGTTGCCGCCCGGAGAGCTTTCGAACATGAAACCGAAATCTGGGGGTGATATAAAAAAAAAAAATAAAAAAAAAAATCCCAAAAAGTGTTACTATAGCAACTGTTAGCTTGCTAGCAGTTGAGCTAATGTCGTTGTCACCCCATCCCCTTTCAAATTGCTGCTGTGGACAGCAAATGTCCACATTGTGGGACGAATAAAGGTTTTCTGATTCTGATATACAGGTCACATCCAACTTACGACCAGTTCGACTTACGACCACCCATACTTCACACTTTGAGTTTTTCTGATTACAAGTTGTTTTCGATAAAAATGTCAAATTTTCCAAAAATGTTGTAATTTGATATTTAAATTCATAATTTATCAAGGTATAAAAGTGATATTCATAAATGTAAAAATATTTTTTTGTTATATTTAATAATAATAATACATTTCATTTTTAAGCGCCTTTCAAAACTCTCAAGGTCACTTTACAGTCACAGGATACGTTTTTTTCTGTGGGCGAGTAGCGGCAGCCACACGCGCCAGCGTTCACTCAGCCTGGAAGTAACTCAAATAGATAGCAAGCTAGCGAATAGATAGCTAATAGCTCGCAAATAGATAGCCTTTGTTTCTGGAATACATACGCATATCGTTTTTAAAAATGTATACAGACACTCCCCTACTTACGAACATTCAAGTTACGAACAACGGTAGATACGAACATTTTTGTCGTAATATATGTAGCGCGGGTAATATCCAACTTACGACCAGCTTGACTTACGACCACCCATACTTACGACCACGACCTCCAGACCCTATTTTTAACATTTTAATTCTACACCTGGCACAGCAACGTGCTAGCAGGCCTGCAACGCGGATAATAATTTTGGACAGCCAGCCAGCATCTCACACTCGCACAGCAATCGACTGTGTGATGGCACCAGAAAGGGGGAGTTTGCCAGTCATTTAGCCTCCGAGTTCATCATTTTCAATGTATTTCGACTTACGACCATTTCGACTTACGACCGTTTGATCGGAACGAAACTCGGTCGTAAATCGGATGTTACCTGTATTTTGGTGAGACCAAATTTAAAGACAAATCCGCTTAACAAAAATCCGCATTTAAAATTCCAGATGAAATTGTTCTAGTTGTCTTTCTTTACCGATGTGGATTAGGTGACCTTTGCTGTCCAGCATGATGTTGCCGTTGTGTCTGTCTTTAATCTGTAGCAGGAAGAGAAGAAGGCTGTAGGCCGCCATGCTCCGGATGAAGTTGTAGCGAGCCTGTGGAGCAACCACGCCATTCAAAGGGAGACCGCAATGATTTAACGTGAAGCCCAAGTGACAAAAAAAAAATGTCTGCTTGAAAATTGGATCATTTAAAAAAAGAACCTTCTGGAAGGCCAGCGTGGATTCGTCGCCGTATTGGTTGCGGAAGTAATCGTACATGCCAAAATCCGTCTGTCTGCCTAGCTGGTCGCGGGATTTGCAGTCTGGGATGCACTCGATCACGCCGCACTGAGGAAGACCCGAAAAATTAAAGTCAACCCCATCCCACGAAAAAATATATAATAATAATAATAATAATAATAATAATAAAAAATCAGCCATTTTCAACTCATTCACTGCCACTCACAAATTAATTTTTGAATCCGTTTTGTTAGTCCATCTATGGCGTTTTACTGTAGATAATGCTACGACTTGCAGGATGAAGCTATATTGGTTGTTTGGTAAAATACTCAAAACGTGGTCTTACCCCGGGAGCGGTCGCCACCACCCGATAGGGGAAGACAAAAAGGTCAAGGCCCACCAGCTGGAAGATGTTCTTGAAGAGTCCGATGATCTGCAGCGCTAGCATGTCCTGCAAAAAATAATAATAATAATAATAATAATAATAATACTACTAATAATAATAAAATAAATAAAATATGAGTGAAGAACCAATCGGAAGCATTCAAGGAAACACGAAAATTATCTCAGATTTGATTTGAAGGTCACTTGACCTTTCTCTTGGATATTTTGGGCAAAGCGAAGCTCACCTGCCGACAGTCGTCGCCCACTTTGAAAATGGCCGCCTGCCAGCAGACCCGCCGCGCCCCATCCAGGTTGTCCTCGTCCTCGTCCAACGAGTCGGACGGGCAGCGGAGGCCCTCGCGCTCCAGTTCGCTCACGCCGCAGCGTTTGACCTTGAATTTGGCCAGGTAGGGGGCTTTGGCTGCGCTGTGGGTATAATAATAATAATAATAATAATAAGAATACTAATCACAACAATAATAATATTAATAGCAACAACAATAATAATAGTAATAATCATAATCATACTAATAACAATAATAACTAATAATACTAATAACAATAATAATACTAATACAATACTAATTAATACTGATACTACTACTAATAATACTAATAATAATACTAATAATAATACTATTATTATTAGTAGTAGTAGTATTATTATTCCTATTATTAATAACAATAATAATAATAACAATAATAATAATAGTAATAATAATAATAATAATAATAATAATAATAATAAACTCATGTCAACATGTGTAAATAAATGTTTCATGAAAAACTAATCCTCCATGGACTGATTTTATTTGAATTCCCCCCAGTAAATAATAATAATAATAATAATAATAATAATAATAATAATAATAATAATAATAATAATAATAATAATTGCACCAATAATAATAATAATAATAATAATAATAATACTATTATTATTAGTAGTAGTATTATTCTTATTATTAATAACAATAATAATAATACTAATAATAATACTATTATTATTATTAGTAGTAGTATTATTATTCCTATTATTAATAACAATAATAATAATAACAATAATAATAATAGTAATAATAATAATAATAATAATAATAATAAACTCATGTCAACATGTGTAAATAAATGTTTCATGAAAAACTAATCCTCCATGGACTGATTTTATTTGAATTCCCCCCAGTAAATAATAATAATAATAATAATAATAATAATAATAATAATAATAATAATAATAATATTAATAATTGCACCAATAATAATAATAATAATAATAATAATAATAATAATACTATTATTATTAGTAGTAGTAGTAGTATTATTCTTATTATTAATAACAATAATAATAATAATAATAATAATAATAATAATAATAATAATAATAATAATAATAATAATAATAATAAACTCATGTCAACATGTGTAAATAAATGTTTCATGAAAAACTAATCCTCCATGGACTGATTTTATGTGAATTCCCCCTCAGTAAATAATAATAATAATAATAATAATAATAATAATAATAATAATAATAATTACACCAATAATAATAATAATAATAATAATAATAATAAATTTTGGGAATGCCGTTACCTCTGCATGGGTGTTCCCGACTTGTAGTCAATATCCAGAACGATGGCCTCGGGGTTACTTGGCAGGTAACAACCTAGCATCCATAAAAGGGCGCGTGAATACAGACATTTTTGCATCTCACGAGTTTCAAGAGAAATAATATCAAAGATTTGGACATTGACGTTACCTGGCTGAACTTTGATATCCGCCAGAGCCTTCAGACAACCCCGTTTCCGTTCGTCTCCTTTGGGAATTGGCCTAGAAGACCCAACAAAGATTGGATTGGAAAGGAAGAAGTAGAAAACAAAATATAGGAGCTGCTGCAAAGGCAGCCACTCTCGCGGCGCCATCTTGAAGTCAAAAATAAATCAATAAAAGTGACACAAAACAAAACACACAGACAGACATTCAATCTTAGGCACTTTCTGCACCCTCTTTGTTATATGAAGCAGTTCTAAATGAAAGAGGACCAAAGCGTCCTTTTCGCCAGTGGATAAGGGACGTCATGGTCGAATGCGCACGTCTGCTTCAAGCTAAATGTTGAAAGCAAACACGAAGCTGTAGCATCCATTGACGAAAAGAGATTGCCTCACATCTCCTGTTTTACGTAAATCCGCTTCAATTCCAAGCCGCGACAGTGTTGTAACTTAAAATGTTTTTCCTTATAAAAGTGGTTGAAAAATTCAACAAATAATTAAGAACTTTTCTGTAAAACTGAACATGAAAAGAGTGAATTACAAAAACTTTTTGAGCTAGATGCTAATGCGCAATGTAAAATGACACGGCTATGCTAACAAAATTCATACTGGCGTTGTAGCTGTTATGACTGCCACCTGGTGGTCAAGGCGTGCAACGCAGAAAGAGGCAAAGGCATTCTTGTCCTTTTGCCTTCATTTTCGTAACATCGTGATCATTTCGTTCGCGAAACGTCGGATGCTAGCTTACTTGATAATGGCCGACACGTTGGTGATCTTATTGAAGAAGTCAAACTCTCGCTGGTAGAAATCTTTAGCCGGACCCGACAGCGATCCCGTGATCTCCTCCACCATTTGCTCCAGCAGCTCCCCGATGTCAGCTGACAAAGCCGAGAGCCAATGAGATGACCACGAGGAAAAAAGTCTTTTTTTTTTAGTAAACTTACGGTCCTTCTGGTGCGCCTCCTCATCCATGAAGATGTTGGTCTTCATATTCCAGATGAACTGGTGGGCCAGAAGCTGCGATTTCTGCGCTGCCCACAAGATGTACTCCCTCACGTAACCCATCTAAAAAAAAAAAAAAAAATGGCGTCATCATCTCAATCTTTATAGACGCATTTTTAACCAACTACAGTGATACTTAATCGGTTCCCAGACAGAGTGTGTAAGGCAAAAGGTGTGTATCCCAAAAATTAATTTCCCATAGGAAACCATTAAAATGAGAATAATACGTTCCCAGGTCCCCATAAAACATAATTTTTACATACATTCTAATTTTCTAAGCCTTAAAACTGCACAAAATATACCTTATTTTATGTATGATAAATGTGCTATGGTATTATAATTAAAGAAATGAACTGTACTGTATAATAAAGTTGTTTTATTTACCTTTGTGATGGTCGTTGATGGCTTGATGGAATGTCGTGGCCGGTTTCATCAGCATTAAACACTTGATGAGGAACGTAACCTTCTTCTTTCACCATCTTGAGGAATGATCCCTTGGAGGTCCTTCCTTTGCTATAATTTTACCTTGTTCCTCATCAATTGTGTTCTGTTTAGCTGGGTTGATAGCTTTTTGCATCAAGTGTACAGATGGCGTGTGCGGGTTGTTTGTGGTGCCTAATTGATGGGATATTTTAACCTTGCAGTCTACACTCTGCCTTTTAACTATCAATAAAGTTGAAACGAGCTATCACGGTAGAGTAGAAAAGAGTCCAAATTTCCCTGTTTTCTATCTTTTTTCTCACTCTCTCTAAAAGTTGAAACTCTCTCACTGCCTGTCTCTTTAATGTTTAAACCACCACCCCCTCACTGCTGCGTTAATAGAATAGAGGACAAAAACAGTCGGCTGCCATTTTGTTGTTAGAAGAATGGGTTAGTTTGCGAACGACACATCACTCATTGAGTCAGCTCCGTGTACGAAAAGTTTGTATGCCACGGTAAAGTTCATAAGCCAAGGTAAAATTTTCATAAATGTAACGTTCGTAAACCGAAAAGTTCGTAAACCGAGGTATCACTGTACACTAATAAATACCTTATCATAGCGTAGTGCTTGTACAATCTGAGGGATGTAGAACAAAATGGCGTCCTGCAAAGGGGAAGGGTAATAAAATAAATAAAAAATAAAAGCAACTAAATGACGACGCAGCAGGCGCAGGCGACTTACCGGCGGGAAGGAGCGCAGCACCTTAACGCCGTACTGCGCGGTGAGCGGATGCGGCGGATACATGCTGCTAAAGTAGGAAAGGCCTGTTGGAGGGTCGGCGGGGGCCCAGCACAGAATGTGGCTCAGCTCCGGGGAGTCGGCGTCGATGGTGTGCCACGTTACCAGGAACTAGCACAACATAACAAACGCACACTTCAAATTGTCAAAAATTATGAGGAGAAACTATCAATGAGGCTAATCTAGATAGCTATCTAGCTGGCTACCTTGCTACATATCTATTTGATATCTATCTATCTAGCTGGCTACCTAACTATCTATTTATTTGCTATCTATATGCTATTAGCTATCTAGCTAGCTAGCTATAAATTAGCTATCTAGCTATTAGCCATCTGGCTTTCTATTATCTATCTAACTGGCTATTAGCCAGTTAGCTAACTTTCTATTTATTTGAGTTATTCCAGGTTGAGTGAACGCTGGCGCATGTGGCTGCCGCTGTTCACCCACAGAAAAACGTTATCCTGTGACTGTCAAGTGACCTTGAGAGTTTTGAAAGGCGCTTAGAAATGAAATTTATTATTATTATTATTATTATTATTATTATTATTATTATAATGTTTTGCATTTTAAAGCTGGCAGCCATTTTGTAGCTGCTCTCCACAACCCCCAAAAAATATTGAAATGGTCGAACCTTGACGGCTTCCGGAACGTCGCTAACGGCGCCGGGGTCCAAACGTACCAGCCGGGTCACCTCCGCCGTGATGGCGTCGTTCTTGAACCTGCCGAGGAATGCAATTCCGTTGCATTTGTTTAATTGAATTTAGCCTCCGAGTATCTATTCAACATTTTGAATGGATTTCGACTTACGACCATTTTGACTTACGACCGTTTTGTCAGAACGGAACCCGGTCGTAACTCGGATGTCACCTGTATATCATGAACTCATTGACGAATCTATTCAGGAATTGAAAAGTGTGACGTGGAGCGCCATTCTCGAATTTGTTCGGGTTTTGTTATTTGTCTTGTTTGGGTGCCGATAAAGCGCTGGCCATGGCCTCTGGCAACTTTTTCCCCTTCCACAAGGGGGCAGATTTTTCCTTTTTCCCATGTTAGCGCTTTGTTCCGGCTTCAGCTTTGAAAGGCGCTTAAAAAAATGTATTATGTATGTATTGTTATTATTATATAAACTAATACAGTAAAGTCTCGTTATATCGATATTCAAGGGAGTCCGAAAAAATATCGATATAACCGGGACTATCGATATATCAGACCCTGTTTGCATTTAATTTTCTCCGTGCGTGCATAGAAATAGTATCGATATAACCGGGACTATCGATATATCCGATATCGATATAACGAGACTTTACTGTATGTATGTATTTTATATTTTGTACACCTGCCCCCATTTCGAACTCGGATAACTCCAGACCCATATAACTTAGGAATTAACTCTTTTTTTTCTGGTGAAAGAAGAGAAACAAAGATTTCTTACGCTGTATTGAATGTTTATGTCGTCTTAAAACTCAATATTCTGTGGCTCCTGCAATTTGAATAAAAATGACAAAAACCCTGGCACTGAAGTGGACAATATCCCCGACTTGATTGGAATTAGATTTCCCCCAAAACAAACAACTTTCACGACCCTTTCCGACCAACCTGCTAGGCAGTTGCATGGCGAGGTAGGGCGCAATATTCCAGGCTAGGTTGACATTGTCCTTCCATTGCTTCTCGGTCAGGCTGATGTATTTGGACCTCCAGTTAGCGATGCTAGTTTCCACCGATTGCTCGGTGGCGATGGCCAACTCTTGAGTGCACAGGGGGTTGTACCACGTGCTCAGACGTTCGATTTCGCTTGCCTGGGAAAGATGAAAAAAGACTCCAGATGGAGATGGGGAGGGAAGCAAACTAAAAAAAAATGTGACGGAAAGCGGATGCTAACCAGAAGAGCTAATAACAGCGTCCTGCGCTTCATGTAGTACTTATGGAGCTGCGTGCCTCGGTTGCTCTTCTTGGACGCTCCTGCGAAAAAAACAATCACGTTCTCAACTTCTACTAATTAAGCAACTTCAAATTTCCATCTGAGGTTTTTCACACCGATACGCTTACGAATATTTTCAAATGATTGTATGTAGTATGACACAAAGCCCTACCAGATTTTTTGGATGCGGTTGACATGCCGCTGGAAAGCGGGTACGTGTTAATCCAACCCTGGCCGCTCTGTTGCGAGCGACTGCTGGAGTCGACGTTACTGCGCATGTCGGCGGCGTTCATCACCGACAAACTGTTCATCGAAGGGTCTTGGTTGTCTATCCGCGATGACAAAAATGAGCATTTAGAACACAACGCAACAGCAACGGGAATTGTACTAAGACGGAAGCATCCATATGATTAAATGATGGAGATGTTGAGGTTTACATGCACTCCCTGAACTGCAAAAAGAACTGCATTGACCGCTCGG
Organism: Hippocampus bargibanti; assembly: GCF_051943395.1. Lineage (NCBI taxonomy): Eukaryota > Metazoa > Chordata > Actinopteri > Syngnathiformes > Syngnathidae > Hippocampus > Hippocampus bargibanti. The sequence continues at coordinate 14,724,007 of NC_142751.1, forward strand.
TGTGCCACAGGGCTCTTCTCTAGAGCCCTTTTAGTTTCTACAGTTTGGGATCTAGTACTTCTAAGTCTGATTAAAATCACAAAATGGACTTATTTATTTATTTCATTTATTTTGCGAACCAATTTTCTAAATAGAAGAATAATTTAAATAATACATTGTCTTAATTGACTAGTTAATTCATTTATCATGATTAAATAATAATAACAATAATAATAATAATAATTATTATTATTATTTTAATTTAAACACCTGTCATAAATTACATTTTATGACAATTTTTAAAAATTGTACATTTTATTTATTTATTTACTTATTTATTAATTTATGTGCTTTTTCATTTATATATTTTGCAAACCAGTTTTTTAAATAGAAGAATAGAAATAAATAAATTGATTGCATAATTATTTAACTTTTTAATTAAGTAATCATTAATAATAATAATTAGTAACAATAATAATGATTATTATTAATTTTCATTTCTAAACCTGTCGTTCATGACATTTTCTGAAGCAATTTTTAAAATCTGAGAATTATATAAATGTGTAAATAAATGGACTTGATTAATTGACTAATTAATTAATTAACCATTATTAAATCTTATTATTAATTTCAATTTAAAAAACTGTCGTAAATCACATTTTATGACCATTTTTTAATTTGATTCAAAAGTATTTATTTATGCAATTTTCTAATATATATATATATATATATATAATTAACTACTTAGTTAAATTAACCAATATTATTATTATTAGTTTAAATTTTAAAAACTGTTTTAAATTACATTTTATGACCTTTTTATTTTATTTTATTCAATTTTATTTATTGATGTGCTTATTTACTTATTTGTTTATATTTTGTTTAATTATGGTGCTGATACAGATGAATAATAATAATAATAATAATAATAATGATAATAATAATAATAATGATAATAATAATAATAATAATAATAATAATAATAGATTTTATTTCAAGCGGACTAATCACCGGCATACAAATCGTTTTGTACATGTGGACTGCTAAACTCCAGAACTTGTGATGGAAATATCCAAGATGGAGGATTTAATATGTCTCTCACAAGGCGGTAGCTGTTGTACTTCCTTGGAAATTGGTTAATTGGAGACAAAGATGAGATGGAAGGGGGGGGGGGGGGTCTGGTTGCTGAGCTGACATGATGACGAGTTGTGCATTTCCATGCAAGTGACAAATTTGTGCTTTTTTTGGGGCCCCCTCACGGCTGCAAGAATACCTTGACAGATGAATAAGACTTGAAAAGAAGCTAAAAGTATTTCCCAACAAGGCACTTTTTTTTCTTTTTTTTTTTTGCCGAACCTCAAGATAGGAACCGAGCAGCACGGTGAGGCTTGAGCAAAGCATCAAATTTGCCAGGCATGCTCCCACCGCGTGCCGCCAACAGCGCTGAGGCTTACTCAAGATGGATATCGGAGAAGTGCTGGACACGATAAGCGATCCAAATATCCCGGCGGAAAGTGCGCTCGGGGCCGGGGTGGTACCAAGCTCACCGGGTGGCACCAGGTGGCACGCCGCCAAGTACTTCTTGTCCGACAGGATGCTGGAGTAAAAGCGGATCATGACGCTGATGTCCTCGCGAAGGCCTTTGTCACCCTGGGTGGGAAACTTTGGAGATACGCTGCAGATGGAACGCAAGACTGAGTTTAATTGAGAGACTTTTTGTATATTTATGCTGCTGAGATAAACACGGATGGGCCAAGTTGTAGTGCGGGACGTCGTGTCCTCATTCGTATGAATTGAACTGCCATTCATCCGTACAAGCACCACAATTAAACAAAATATAAACAAATAAATTATCAAGCACATCAATAAATAAAAGTGAATAAAATACAAAAAATGGGCATAAAATGTAATTTACAACTGTTTTTTAAATTGAAATTAATAATAAGAATTAATAATTTTAAATTAATTAATTAAGTCAATTTATTGATATAATTCTCCAATTTAGAAAATTGCTTCACAAAATAAGAAATAAATGAATTTGAATAAAATCAAAAAAAATGGTCATGTAATGTAATTTGCGAGTTTTTTTACATTGAAATTAATAATAATTAACAATCATTAATTAATTAATTAGTTAATCAAGTCAATTTATTCATTTACATAATTCTCCGATTTAGAAAATTGCTTCACAAAATACATTTGAATAAAAAAAAGGTCATAAAACATAATTTGGGTTTATAAATAACAATTAATTAATTAAAATGTTAATTAATTAAGCAGTCAATTTATTTATTTATATTATTCTTCTATTTAGACAATTGGTTTGCAAAATAAATAAAAAAGCACATAAATACATTTTAATAAAATTTTTAAAAATGTCATAAAATGTAATTTTTAAATTCAAATTAATGATAATAATTAATAATGATAAATTAATTAACTAGTCAATTAAGACAATGTATTATTTAGATTATTCTTCTATTCAGAAAATTGCTTTGCAAAATAAATAAATAAATAAACAAATGAATGAATTAATAAACATAAATAAATAAGCACATGAATAAATAAATAAAACTGAATAAAATCAAAAAATGATAATAAAATGTAATTTCTGACAGTTTTTTTTAATTCAAATTGATAATGATAATAATAATAGTATTAGTGAATAATGAATAATTAATTAACTAGTTAATCGGTCAATTTATTTATATTATTCTTCTATATACACAATTGGTTCGCAAAATAACTATCTACACCAAATAAACAAACAAACAAATAAATAAATAAATCAAACACGCCACAAGAAGCTGCAGCTCCTCAGTGGAAAAATCTACAAGGTGGTCAGTGAACGCACCACCGCCATTTGCACGTACCTGAAATAATCAAATGCTGTGGAGTAGATCTTCTCCCTGAGGACGTTCCTAACGGTGGCGTTGATGATCACGTCGGAGTGCAGCACAGCCAGACCCAACGTCAGTAACCTGCATGAAATCCAGAAGATAGAAAATCTAGATAAATATCGCACATCCATGCAAACTGGTATGAAATCGTGACTTTATGGCAAGACGGTTGGTAACGCCCACCTGAAGCGAGGTCCGATGGCGGCCACGTGTCTGTTGAGGTTACTCTTTGCCCCGCCCACGTTGAACGAAAGCGAGCGCTGGAGCAAACTGCAGAAAATCTCCACCTGGTCTGCACTGGAGTACTTGGCGATTTCAAATCTTTGCACCAGAAACTGGACATGATGATGCAACAGCGTGACAATCTTGTTCCTCTGACACCCCCCCCACCCCCTAAAAATTGTTCGTAGGCAGACCTCAATCCAGATGTGGTGCGGAGTGACGTCCGGCGGGCAGGGGACGGGCTGGCTCTCCTCAGACGCCGCCAAGGGGTCGGCTTCCGGTTGCGCGTCTGAGAATAAGCCCATTTTCAGATCCACCGTCATCTGCCAAGCTCCGGCCATCTCGCGCATGAACTGCAATGGAGTGCATAGTTTTCGTAAAGTGAAGTACAGTGATACCTTGGCTTTACAAACTTAAATGCTTCCCAGACAGAGTGTGTAAGGCAAAAAAAAGTGTATCCCAAAAATTAATTTCCCATAGGAAACCATTAAAATGAGAATAATCCGTTCCCATAAAACATAATTTTCTACTTTCTAATTTTCTAAGCCTTAAAACTACACAAAATATACCTTATTTTATGTATAATAAATGTGCTATTATATTATAATTAAAGAAATAAACTGTACTATGTAATAAAGTGGTTTTATTTACCTTTGTGATGGTCGTTGATGGCTTGATGGAGGAACGTAGCCTTCTTCTTTCACCATCTTGACGAATGATGCCTTGTAGGTGCTTTCTCTGCCATAATTTTACCTTGTTCCTCATCAATTGTGTTCTGTTTAGCTGGGTTGATTTTTGCATCAAGGGCTTGTGCGGGTTATTTGTGGAGCCTGATTAATGGGATATTTTAACCTTGCAGTCTACATGACACGCTTTTGAAAAAGTTGAAACAAGTCCAAATTTCACTGTTTTCTATTCATTTTCTCACTCTCTCTCTGTCGTGTGCCTGTCTCTTTAATGTTTAACCTCCCCCCCACTCACTGCTGCGTTATTGACCAATCACGTGGCTTTAACCAAAGACTGGGGGAGGGGAATACAGGACAAAAAAACAGTCGGCTGCCATTTTCTTGTTAGGAGAACGGGCTCGTTCGTGAACGACACATCACTCATTGTGGCGCTCAGTGTGTATCCCGAAAAATAGTTTGTATGCCAAGGTAAAATTTTCATAAATTTAACGTTCGTAAACAAGTTCGTAAACCTAGGGTTTCATAAACCGAGGCATCACTGTACTTCACCCAAAACTCAAGTTCATGGTCCGAAGCATCTCTGAATCAATTCAGGCTAGCAGCAATCGGGCTAACCAAAGTTCATAAAATAAAACTAGCCCCGAATGATTGCATTTTTTCTCATTACCGGTACTTCCACGCCGACACGTGCGGCTAGCAGCCATTCCCAGCATGCGATAGCCGTCTCCATGCCGTGCTCGGTGAACATCTTGAGGGGAGACCAGCAAAGGTGGTGTAGCAGCTGAGGGTCGCACTCTACAACAGAAAGTTTGCGTGTCATTTAGCTTCTGAGTCTCTATTCAACATTTTCAATGGATTTCAACTTACGACCATTTCGACTTACGACCGTTTGGTCGGAACGGAACTCGCTCTTAAGTCGGATGTTACCTGTATTTTCTCCAGTTGTACATGTACATATCTTGATAGAGCATATATTTTATTAAAAGTTTTTTGGAGTACATACCAATACAGGTTACCTTAAACATAATTCTATAAACCCTAAATATACATTCCACACAAAATTTAGCACTAAAGCAACTTACGAACGAATCCACCTTACGAACGACAGTTCGGAACGTATCTCGTTCGTAAGTTGGGGAGCGTCTGTATACACTTATGTAATAAATACACCATCAGAAAATATATTGATTCTAATTAGCTAAGGAGCTAATCACATCACAAATTAGACAAAAGTAGCACATTACGTCACCATAGTACCAAGGTTAAGAAGAAATATTGTAGGATGATAATCACTCAACCTTTGCTGCTGATGAGCAAGGCAGCTAGCTTGAACATAGCCTCGGTGAAGCTTTCGGGTTGGGCCGAATCAAGAGCGTCATCCATCTGCATGACCATCAGCCGCGCCAGATCCGACTGACCGCGTACCGCCTGGGCGAAATTGATCATGCCCGATACCTACGAGCAAGAAAAAAAGAGGACGGACGTCGTATCGGAATGTGAAAAACGGCGACGGATTGGACGGTTCTGTTGACCTCTCCGGCGTATCGGTTCCTAAGATTGAGGGAAGCCATGAAGTTGGAGTAGTCCTTCTTCACGCAGGCTGGCCGTTCGGTCAACTGGGTGGACTAAGGAAAGGAAACTTTTTATTTTTGGCCAATTTGTGCTCTTTGGAATAGGGGGGGGGGGGGGGGGGGGGGGTGAAAAATTGAACAAAACTTTTTATTTTTGGCCAATTTGTGCTCTTTGATCACAATAGCTATTATATATTATTCTATAATAGCTAATAGAATAGCTAGCCATCTATAGTTAGCTAATACACCGAATGTCCCTATTAAATACAGATAGAATGCTACCTAGCCAGCTAGTAGATAGCTAATAGATAGCCGACAGATAGCTAGCTAGATATCTAGCCACCTAGATGGTTATATAGCTAACAGCTAGCTAGCTAGTTAGAAAGTTAGCTAATACACTGAATATCCCTATTAAATACACAGATAGAAAACTAGCTAGCCAGCTAGTAGAGAGCTAGCCGACAGATAGCAGAATCATCTTTATTGACAAGTATGTAGAACACACAAGACGCTGCACTAGTATCATCATAAAAAAACTGTTGATAGAGTTAATGACTTGGGGGAAAAAGCTGTTTAAATGTCTGCGGGATTTGGCGCGCATGGATCGGTAGCGCCTGCCTGAGGGGAGTCGCTGGAAAAGGTGGTGGGCAGGGTGCAGAGGGTCCATAATAAATTCAAAAGGACAATTTTTTTCAACTGATTCAATTAATTGACCCCATTTGATCACGTGATCGGTTTCCACAAAAGGGTCAAACACCGACGTCAGAATATTTAGTCCGCGCCCCTCCTTACCCCAAGAGTGGTGCTCTGCCGGTTGAAGCCGGCAAAGTGAAGGATGCTCTCGGTGGCCATGGCCAGTCCCGTGTGCTGCGAAAGACCTGACACCCAGTTCTGATGTTTGTTCAAGTATTCCTAGAAAAGATGACCCAATAGCTTGAGAGCGCATAATTGACAAAATTGCACACACGGAACAATAATCAATGACGACAATTGAACCTGGAGGTGGGATTTGGTGACCGACGGAGCCCATTTCATGGCTTCCTTGAGGATTTCTCCGCAGCGAGCGGCAAAATCCTTCACGATGCTCTATGATCGGAGAGACAAAAATTTCCCAAAAAGTGACGTTTTTTTTTTAAATCAAGCATTAGCAAAGAAAAAAAAAACGACGAAAACCTTCAACGAATGACATATGTATTCAAAAACCTTACCATACATCAGGTGCACCGCATTACAAGGGGCACCTTCAATGAATGACATATTTTAAAATGTTTCCTGCGCATAAGGCGCAAAATGAAATAAATAATAAATAAACATAAAATAATATATGAATAAATAAACAAAAAACCAAAATACAAATACAATATAAATAAATGAACAAATAAAATAAAATACGTAAATGAAAATTAAAGTAAATAGAAATAAATAAATAAACAGATCAGATACAATATAAATAAACAAACAAATCAAATACAATATAAATAAACGAACAAATAAAATAAAATAAAATAAAATACATAAAATGAATTAAATAACTAGAAATGAATACATAATAAATAAACCGATACAATACAATATAAATAAATGAACAAATAAAATACATAAAATAAAATAAATAAATACATAAGAAGTAAACAGATCAAATACAATATAAATAAATAAACACATAAACAAACAAATAAAATACAGTATGAATAAATGAACAAATAAAATAAAATACATAAAATAAAATAAAGAAATATAAATAAATACATAATAAACAGATCAAATAAAATATAAGTATACAAACAAATAAAATACATAAAATAAAATACATAAAACAGGAATAAAAATCAAAAAAATGCCCCAAAAAATGGTCATCACCTCTCTGGCTTCATATGTATCAGGGACCGTAATCCTGTACGGCGTGTCCGGAATGTCGTAGTACGGTTGGTCCTTGTGGATGTCCTGCATTGTGAAAACGCGTACGATAAGAACACTCTTATGCGCATATCCTGCATTGATCATTCTGTCATACAAATTGACTGATTTTGAGACTTGGGCAAGTTATTATTTTATTATCTTCCAGTTTTGTAGTGATTCACATAAGACAGAACCCCAATGTGCTCTGGTCCGTTATGGTAACTTACAGCGCTAAGCGAGAGCGAAAGCGTTTGCAGGATATCCAACATGGTTTTCAGCACGCGGCCGCTCCAAAGTAGGTGAGGGAAGCTGAAGACCAACAAAATAATAATAATAATAATAATAATAATAGGCCCCGGGGGCAGGCGCGTCTGTCCATACTCACGTTTCGGCCAAACCGGATAAATATTTATCGGCCACTCTTCGGATCCGCTTGTGGATGTGATTGAAATTGACGAGCAGGAACTGGGCGTGACGCTCAAGCTCCTCCTCGTGCGCTTTGGTTTTTGCCTGAAAGAGGAAATTATTTTTTTTTGGGTGTGTAATCGAAAAGCGTTTGTCATTCGTGATGTGCAATGACAGCATGAATGAGAGTCCGGGTTGTGCGCTGCGAGGATAAATATCACATTCGCTTGGTCAAAATCTTACTTTCTCAATCATCATTTGCAGGAAGACCTCAAAGACTTTGTCACTGACTGCAACCACGCATTGCATCATGCCTGTGAGCGGAAGGACAGAAAGATTGGCGTGTGCGCAAACGCGGCGTGAATTTTCATTTTATATTATTTTTTTTAAATCCAACTCCACTTACCGGATTTGTCCTTCTGGATGGCTCGGTCCTCAAAGTACCGAAACATAACTTGGAAACGTTCAGAGTCCAGCGAATTTAGCATCCTGGTGGTAAATGACAAGACAGGGAGTTATGTAAAACACCAAAAATGGGAGAAAAAAACTCATTCACTGCCAGACGATGTGCAAAATGTGCGCACTCCATTGCCAGGGTTTTTGTCATTATCACTCAAATTGCAGGACCCACAGAATATTGAGTTTTAGGACTACGTAAACATTCAATTCAGCGTAAGAAACCTTAGACACTGTTCTTTTATCAGAAAAAAAGTTAATTCCTAAGTTATATGTGACTGGAGTTATCTGAGCTTAAAATGGGGTGCACAAAATACAAGTTTTGAAAGACGCTTATAAATGAAATGTTATTATTATTATTATTATTATTGTATCTATTAGCTAGCTAGCTATCATTCTATCGATTTGAGTTACTTCCGGGTTGAGTGAACGCGGGCGCGTGTGGCCAACACTGCTCACCCGCAGAAAAAATATCCTGTGACTCTAAAGTGTCCTTGAGAGTTTTGAAAGGCGCTTAGAAATGAAATGTATTATTATTATTATTATTAACAACAGCTGAAGCTGTAACAAAATGCTAACATGGACAAAAGGCAAATGCTGCCCCCTCGTGGAAGAGGTCTGACCAGCGCTTTATCGGAAGAAAAACAAATTCGGGAAAGTCGCTCAACGTCACATTTTTCAATTCGGGAATGGCAGCGAATGAGTTAACATGTCAAAGAGCGTGCTGCGTGTTAGCCAGTTGCTAAGTTGCTAACGCACCACATTGCTTGCGCCATATTATTATTATTTTTTTTTGTTGAATTATATTTAAAAATATGTTGAACCACCTCATATATTCCAGCCTGTAAACAGACAGCAGATACGTAGACATGGCAAAGTCCAGCTTGTTGATCAGCGCGGCGCCCTCCGGAGGCGGATCCAGCAGGTTGATGATGGTGCTACGAAGCTCGTTCAGCTCCGCCTGGAACGCCAAAAAGTGAGCGTGATGTCACACGGGGAAGATTCGTCTCGGCGTTGGTGTCGCATTACCGGCGTGACCGTATCGTTCTTGAGCGCCGAATTGTACTGCAGCTCAGAGCGCAAAGGCTCGCCGCTCGGGAAGGTCAGCAGCGGCGATTTGGTGGCGATTTCGCACACGCCTTCGTACCACTCTTCGGGCCACAGACCTGAATCATCGAGGATGACACGCATAATGTATAATGCAGTGATACCTAGGCTTACGAACTTAATTGGTTCCCAGACAGAGTGTGTAAGGCGAAAAGTGGGTATCCCAAAAATTAATTTCCCATAGGAAACCATTAAAATGAGAATAATCCGTTCCCAGGTCCCCATAAAACATAATTTTCTAATTTTCTAAGCCTTAAAACTACCCACAATATACCTTATTTTATGTATAATAAATGTGCTATGGTATTATAATTAAATAAATAAACTTTACTATATAATAAAGTCGTTTTATTGACCTTTGGCTTGATGGAATGGAGTGGCCGCTTTCATCAGCATTAAACACTTGATGAGGAACGTAGCCTTCTTCTTTCACCATCTTGAGGAACGATCCCATGTAGGTGCTGTCTCTGCCATAATTGTATTTAGTTCCTCATCAATTGCGTTCTGTTTAGCTGGGTTGATAGCTTTTGCATCAAGTGTACAGATGGCTGGTGCGGGTTATTTGTGGAGCCTGATTGATGGATATTTTAACCTTGCAGTCTACACTCTTCCTTTGAACTATCAAAGTTGATACGAGTCCAAATTTCACTGTTTTCTATCCATTTTGTCACTCTCTCTCTGTCGTCTGCCTGTGTCTTTAATGTTTAAAGCACCTCCCCACACTGTTGCGTTCTTGACCAATCACGTGGCTTAAACCGAAGACTGGGGGCGGGGAATAGAGGAGCAAAACAAGCCGGCTACCATTTTCTTTTTGGAGAACAGGCTCGTTCGCGAACGACACACCACTCATTGTGGCGCTGTGTGTGTATTCCGAAAAATAGTTCGTATGCCAAGGTTAAATGTTCATAAATTTAACATTCGTAAACCGAAAAGTTCGTAAACCAAGGATTTCGTAAACCGAGGTATCACTGTCGTAGAAAAATAGCTGGAACGAGGCAAAAAAGTCACACCTGATCCTTCCACAGCAAAGCCCATGACCACCGAGTAGAGCCAAAAGTCCCGGAAGAGCTTCTGCAGGCGTGGTTTGGCTTCCTTGATTGGCGGCAGCCTTTTAGTCAGCTGACAACAAGAGAAAAATGTCATTAAAAAAGTCAAAAACATTCCAACAAAATTCCAGTTAATGTTTATTTTTATAGGATGTTGAGAAATGTTCAAACGGAGAATTGAAAGGGGCACTTCATCCTAAAATGGCTGACTTCCTGTGTCTTTTCTGGGATGGACTTTTCAGATTTTTTGTGGGTCCCCACGTGAGAAATAATGTTATCAAATTACAGATGACAGATTTAAATTGGTATAAGGGGTGGAATTTCCAAAACACTTTGAGGATATTAATATCCATTTTAAAAATGACGGAATTCACACTAAGGTGGCCATTTTGAACCAAAATGGTGGACTTTTTGTGGGTGCCGGAAACAGCATCGTCGAAAATTTGCTAGACAAGTCACATTGCAAGAGTGGAATTTTCAAAACAATTAAGACGATTTGTAAAAATGACAACATTGATTATTAATGTCAAATATTCACCAAAAATTGCCACATCAAATGTGACTTTTATGTCGGTCAACCTGTATTCATATCCAAAAATGAATCTAACTTCAGACCCAAATTTCAAAAAAGAAAATCCTTGGATTTCTGAATTTAGATACTCACATGGGAATTTATTTCGCCTCTGCTTAACATTGACCCAGAAACAATTTCATAAGAAACCTTCCTGTCACAGACACGACAAGTCATTTCAACACCTCACCACTGCAATGACGGGGATGAGGACGCCCAGGTTGCCCGCGCTGCTTGACGCCTGCGGATAACGATGCAGGAGAAAATGAGGATTAACATTAATAAATAATAAACACTGAATAAATATAGAAACAGATACATAAATAAATACATATAAATGAACGAACGAACGAACAAACGAACTATGGAGTGGGATAGAGTCAGATAGAATCACATAGAGTCAGATAGCGTCAGATAGTCAGACGGAGTCAGACGGAGTCAGACGGAGTCAGACGGAGTCAGACAGAGTCGGACAGAGTCGGAGAGAGTCGAACAGAGTCGGACAGACTGCGATAGAGTCATATAGAATCACAAAGAGTCAGAGTCGAATCACATAGAGTCAGATAGAATCAGATAGAGTGCGATAGAGTCAGAGAGAATAATACAGAGTCACATAGAGTCATATAGAGTCAGACAAAGTCAGACAAAGGAAGACAGAATCAGACAGAGTCAGACAGAGTGCGATAAAGTCAGATAGAGTCAGACAGAGTCAGATAGAGTCAGACAGAGTGAGATAGAGTCAAAACGGACCTTGAGAGCCGGTCCTTTGTCGGCCGCCCGCTCGCTGGCCCTTTTGCCCTCAAGGCCGAGCTGCACGAAGAGCTCCAGCAAGTTCACCAGCAGTTCGTCCACCATCTGCTCGGCCTGCAGGTTGGCCGCGATGTTGCCCAATGCGTTGATGACAGCCAGAGAGCAATGCCTGCGCACAAAAGCCGTAAGATGCATTCCGGGGTGTGCAAGGTGTGCAAAAAAGGGACAGTGAACCCACAAAAATCTGACATAAACTTGAAAGAAGCAACGATACTGATACTAATCCAACCTGTATCCGTGGTCTTTGTAGTCCTTGGTGGAATAGACCATGGAGCTGGCCTTGACGCTGATTTGCTGAAATAAATTCCACACTTCCTGGTAGATGTATTGCTGCAGACACGCACCACGCTAACACGTTAGCGGAAAAAGCAACCGAAAACGACACCCGGGAGACTTTGTGAGAACATTTACATTGCCCGTGATGACCATGCAGCCCAGCTGGTCTACGATGAGCACGTCCAGCTGCGACGGCGGCTGGCAAAATTTCTGCTGGAGGATCTGGAGAATGGGTTCCATCACGCGAGGGGTGTCCCGAAGCGCCACGGCGATGTGGCCCAGAGCTCGGATGGTGTGATCGGGGATTAAGTGGGCGTCCCTGAGCGAAATGAGACAAAAAAGGGGGTGTTTGGGTCTTTACTCAGAGTTCACTAGATTCTTATTCTTTTGTTTTACTTGTCATTCTCTTGGGAGATGTAGAGACGATTTGACAAGCTAGCTAGAAAAGCTTCCACGATGACGTTATCCATAGTCAACCCTGCCTTCAGACACCTGAGAGAGGGGAAAATTGTCTTTGTTTACATATTTGTGATGAAAAACATGCACGATTCTCCGTTAGCGTCCTACCTGCAGATATTATCGATGGAAATATCTCTCAACTGTTCGTACATGGACGGCTGACTCTTCTTGTTTCCCGAGTTGGCGCTGACGGCGGACTGGGAGTGCTCGTTGGTCACGTGGATCTTGATCTCGCCGCCTCCTTGAAGATATCAAGACGGCGAGAAGGTTTAGAGGCGAACAATGGAGAATGACGGGGCGAGGCTCACCGGGAGCGCACTGTCTGTGGTATTTGTAGAGCTTGACCAGGACGGGTGAGGGAACAACCAGGAAGTCCTCAGCGACGTGGTGACCGAGTGAGCTACCACTGGGAAGCGCTCGCATAGGCGACCCAAGCCCTGGACATCGGAACAAAGTCGACGACAAAGTCACGTCAGGCGGGATATCGGCGCTTTGCTAAATGCCAGAAATAACCTGGAGGCAGCAGATGAGAAGGGGCATATGAGCGATGATGACTTTACTGGAGGTCTTGGACTGAAGCTTCTCCGATAGCTTGCTGCAAAGATTCTCAGCTCCTGCGTCGGAGAGAAAACAAAACGAGGTTAACGTGCCGTCGCAAGGGCCGGTTGAGCGATGCTCTTACCTTGCTCCTCTGTGACGGCCCATACCATGAGGTCCACGCAGGCGGCGTTAGCCTGGCAGCGTAGCTTGAGCGGGCTAAGCTCGCTTTGAAGGTACTCCACGTCGTGCAAGATCCTCTGCAGCTCCGACTGGCTGCTACTGAATTGCTCCAGGACAAAATCGTGTACCTCCTTCACAAAGTCCGTTTGGAGGTCTAATCGAGGGAGATGGAGGGTGAGTTGAAGGAATGATCAACCCTCACACACAAAAAAAAAAAAGGATCGCAACTGACCTTTCAGGTTGTATAAGGTATCCCGCAGCATTTTGAATATGGCCACGTAAAGAGGGTCACTGAAGGTTTTGTAGTACATGTGAAGACCAGGATTGCCCTGGGAAGAGATCACAAGATAGAACTGAAACTGCATCGGTGTGCCACAAGGCTCTTGTTTAGAGCCCTTCTGATTTCTACAGTTTTACGCTTGACGTCAATGGTTAGAACCTTATCGTTTAACATGAATAAATATCAATATGTAAATAAAACAAGGATTTTTAGGGGGCTGTTTTTTTTTCCTTGAATCGCAAAGGTCCACTCTATAGTCAAACTTTGGTTTTCGACCAGAATCAGTTCCAAAAACCTGTTCGAAAACCGATTCGGTAAAAAACTGAAACATTTCTCCACTGCGAGACTAATAAAGGCAAATCCAATCCAATCCAATCCAATCCAATTTCCAATCATAATCAAAGTAATCAATGTCTGCCTTTTTTAAGTCAAAGTCAAGCCAAAGACAGCTTTATTGTCAAATATGCTAACATGCATGACATACAGCACAGATTAATTATTTTTTTTGTGATTGAACAATACAAACAAGCCAGCTCATAATGGAACGCTACATGAGGCTAAATCGTCGGTGACAATGACAAGCAAGTGACGTACAAGGAAGTGAAGGGGAGTCTAGTGGTGCGTTCAGGTGCGCTCAGTTTGGTCGAGAACCGATTTTCGGTTGTAAACCAAGTCATAAAAATCCTGAAATTTTTTATCAAAAACCAAATTTGTCCACAACTGAGATGTTCGAAAACCTGTCCTCATGTTTGGAAGCCACAGTCATACCTCCAATAATTCTGCCAAGGTGTCATCCAGAGACTTCAAAAACGATTCTGAGACGATATCTTCAACCTGGCGGCGACAACGAGACGGTGTGACGTGTTAAGACGGCGAATCGGCGAGTCCGTGTTCCCGTGACGTTTCACGGACCATGTGAAGAAGCTGCCTGAGGGTCTCCAGGGGCATGCGAAACTCGCCGCAACTGCTGCCGGTGAAGAGTGGTGAAGCGGAGAAGCTGGAACTGATGGTGGAAAAGTAGTAATCCGGGTCCACCGCGCGTCCGTCGGGAAGGTACGAGCCTGGAGAGCAGTTCGTTTGTGTTTTTTTTGGCTCAATTACACATCGCCGCGAAGATTACCACGGCGACAAATGGAACAGAGAGCGCCACTGACCTTCAAAGTATGATGTTGAAGGATCTGCCGGGGAGCTTGGGGTCAATCTGGTCCTCTCTGGACTGGCCTGAAAACAAATCATTGAATGAGTGTTAGAATAAGCCTTTTATAGTGAGGCCATGCTATCCACACGGTAAGCTAGCCAGCGTGCTAGCCACCTAGCTAGCTAATGTACTTGTTTGAACATACCGTAAAAAAAATAAAAAAAAAAATAAATAAATAAATTAAAAAAAAATTAAAAAATTAAAAAAGAAAAAAAAAATAAAAAAAAAAAAATAAAAAATTAAAAATAAAAAATAAAATAAATAAAAATAAATTATATATATATATATATATATATATATATATATATATATATATATCTATATTTATGTATATATATATATGAATTAATTACGCGTTGTTTCCACCGCTCAGTCAATACCTGTTGAGAGACGGAGGACACGGACGACCTCTTGGACCTCAGGGTGTCAACCGGGGACACGGCGAGGAAAGAACTCGGCAGGATGCAACGGAAGTCATTGAAGGAGCGCCGCCGTGCCGAGTCGCCGTCGTCCGCCGCCGCCGGGGGGGACGCGGCCGGTCGGGGAAACAGTTTAGACAGCAGCGGCTCATCCGTGTTACTGTATCGGCCGAAAGCTCGCGCCACGCCCAGCAGCGTCGGGACGGTGTAGCGGCATGTGTAATCAACGTAATTAGGACCTGAAATCAAAATAAAGTCAGCAAGATGGACGCCTGCACTTGGCTGAAAATAAAGGAAGCCAATTGCAGACCTTTATCGTGAGATTGAAGGCTCTCGCACAGTTCTTGCAGGACTTGCATGACATCCATGATGGTCTCCACAATCTGATATAACGGTAGCTGTGACAATACTCGCACAAAAAGGTACACACATCTTGACACCCACACACCTGTCCGCGTAACGTTTCATCTTGCTTGGCGACGTCCGACAGAAGGGTCACCAGACAAAAGCTGAAATTCTCGGCAATGGGAAGCGTCGCTATAAGACATCGGAAGTGCGCATGTGGTTAAAGGACAACCGACATCACTTTTTTGTTTCCTAACTGACATCAGAAAAAACCTTTTTATAGCATCGAAAATACCCAAAACACGCAGGATGATATTTTTAGTCAAATGCAAAACACCAAGAAAAATGACATTGAAACCGGAAGTGGCCAGTTTCAGAAGGTCCCGCCCCCTTGTTCGTGGTGTCACTCAAGACGTCTTGCCTTGCTCGAGAATCAAAACAATCAGCCCGTTTCCACAGGCTGATTAATTCCTTACACGGAGCTTTGTCGCCCTCTTCTGCCTCTTTTTGGTGCTACACGAAGTTTTCAGACCAGCAAAATGCATTGACGTGATGGAAGAACTGCTACAATGTGTCCTTTTTTCGGTCAGGGGCGTTCCTTCAGTGACGTCACGTACGGACTCCTCACCAACTCAAAAACAAGACTTCCGGAATATTCAGCGTGAGTCTTAAAAACGTAAAATATAGCTATATGTGGTGGAATCTTTGTAAAATACGCTCAGTAGAAGTCATTTGAAGCCATTTTACAAATTATGGACACAACTTGTCCGGAGACGTCGGTTGTCCTTTAAGTGAAGATATGTAAATGAGGTTGGAACACAACCAAATGTGGGGAAAAGAACTGCGGGTTAGACCTGGTCTTTTGGGTTCCGAGCTCTCTTCAATCCACTGAACTCTTGGAAGTCCTCTGAGCAATCCCAAAAGGTACGGCACGATGGCATCTTTGTGCTGGAACGACAGGACCACTTTCAGATTCCCCCAAAAAAAAGCGTCTTCAGCGTGACGCTCACCTGCAGGTTAGATTCCACCAGAAAAATCCCAAGGGCCAGCACGGCATCCCGCCGCCTCTCATCCAACTGGAAGACCCCTCGCAGGTCCACGGGACACATGCATTGTAACTTCTGAACCTGTTAGTATTACACATAACGCACGGAGGGACACTATTTATCACATGTAGATCATCTACGTCTGTTACTGGAATAATTTAAAAATGACAAGCAAAATGTGTGATTTGCTTATTTGTTTTGGATTACGACCCTGATACAAACACTCATATTCTTTTGGGCTTTAGATTCCTCCATGTTGTCCATTTTGTGTTTGGCGAGCTATCCAATGATAACGGTGTTATGAAAATTGTAAGTTATAAAAATTGGAAACAGAAAATGTAGGTACACTACAGTGACCTAAATTCCACCGCGATTGTTTCTGTCCAGTGAAGTGAGCGCACTCTGTACTCGCAGTCGTATAACATTGAAATTTTGTGAAGTACGTCATGGTTTTTCGTGAGATTTTCCAAGCTATAAATCTTATGATGACGTATTACACACGTTTCACTCCATGCTTGTTCTTGAAATTTCCGAATACAACAACGAGAAACGGGGAAAAAATGGATTTTGAATCTTTTCTTGTGTTTTCTGTTCTTGTTTAGAACTTCAAATGCTTTCCATTGGTACCTTACTCGTTAAGATCTGGCAAAAATTAAGAAAGTTATGATAGTTTAAACTGTAATAAAGAACTCTGTCACATATTTTCATTGTTTTAACTATGTAATTACAGGCGGAAAATCCCCTCATATTTTGAAAATTAAACATTCCATTATTTCCTTATTATTTGTCATAGAATAATAATCTATAAATCATTTGAAAGCTATTTAAATGCACTGTAATATGGTATTAGAAAATGTGTGATGAATTATTATTGAAAAATGTTGTCACATCCCTAGCAAATGTCATATATAAATTCCAAACCACTGACAGGAAATAGCTGTAATTTTACGATCATAACTTTCGTAGTATATGTCATTGGAATATTAATTTTTACACACCAAAATCGTCTTTAGGGGACCAGTTTGGTATTGTTACTGAGGGAACGACGCGTGAAGGTGACAGAATGTGATGGATTACGAGCTGTCGTTATCCGACTTTAGTTTATGACTACGGCTTCATTCACTCACCTACCACCTGCCTCGTCGCTAATAAACATAACAATGAAATATTAAGAAGTGATGAGGGGGAAAATGATATTCAAAAGACACAAATTGAATTTACGGAGTTCCCTCTTCGAGCCCGCTTGGAGCTCAGTTAGCATGGAGGCTAAACGTCGTGCTAACCTTGTCGAGAGGAGCCTGCCGGTGAGCCGCTAGCGAGCGGGCCAAGGACAGGACGGTGTTGAAGTAGAAGCCTCGGTTCCCCTCTCCGCGGAGAGTCATGCTGGTACCCCGCAAATGTTAAATTGGCAGCGGCAGGAACACGAAAAACGGCGTTAGCATCTTTCGCATTTTGGACCAAGAACGACGCGCCTACAAATACGGCGAAGGAGTTAGTCCAAAAAGAAACGAACAAGGTCACGCCCCAAAATAAAAATTATAAGAATACATTTTATTTATAAGCGCCTTTAAAAGCTTTCAATGACACTTTACAAACACAAAAAAAAATCACATAAATAAAACCATAGTTATAATTACAAATAAAAAATAATTAAAAAATACAAGTGCTATCGAAACCACTGCCTGAATATAAATAGCTATAGCTATTAGCTTGCTAGCTTTCTATTTTTTTATATTATTATTTTAATTAAGCTTTTGTTATGAAGTCTTCATCTCAACATAATTATAATCTTACTCAGGTATGGTATTTTGCTCATTGTAAAACAATTGATTATTAATAATAAGCGCCTTTACAGTTGACATTTTTATTTTGTTATGCTTAGAATATCTTGTTTTCTATCCTTTCACTCCCACCCCAACCCCATCCCTCTTCAATTGCTGCTGTGGACTGCAAATTTCCCCATTGCGGGACGAATAAAGGTATTCTGATTCTGATTCTGATTTCAAAGCTCTCAGGGACACTTTACAGGCACAGACAAGCATAGGTACTATAATCAATAAAATAGTAACACAAATAGAATGCAAGAACTAAAATAGAATTATAAGTAGAAACAAGAGAGAGAGAGATACACAGAAAATGCAATTTTAAA
The DNA here is from genome assembly GCF_051943395.1 of Hippocampus bargibanti. Lineage (NCBI taxonomy): Eukaryota > Metazoa > Chordata > Actinopteri > Syngnathiformes > Syngnathidae > Hippocampus > Hippocampus bargibanti. Next base: position 14,742,551 of record NC_142751.1, read on the forward strand.
TTGGTGTGGTTTGAGATGGGACTTGAAGTTAATTAATTACGCATTTAATAATAAATAACCATGACTGAAATAGCCTTTTATTTGGACCAAAATACAATATATAATTATTTATATAGCGCTTAAAAAAATTGTCAAATGCAAGAAACTAAATAAATAACATTGACAGCACGAGGTGAAGCAATGGTTCCCAAACTCAGCAGATTTTATTGATCAGCAGTCACAGTGTAACCGGTAACAAGGCACAGGAATGTTACCATGATGTCATGGACAAGGGTTTTCAAAATGGAGTCTCGGGACTCCCGTGTGTTTTTTTTTTACAACAAACTATCCTCCAAATTTACATAAGAATACTCGCGCTTGCTATGTTTTTAAAATATATTAATCAATACTCAGACATGTTGGTCCATGATTATTCCTAATTGTGAAACATGCTAACATGAATTCATTTTATAAAGGCATATTGTTAAGAGTATACATATATTATAGCACTATATATTTTAGACAGTCGAGTTGCCTTTTCCAGAATAAAACAAAATATTAATGAGAATAAAGTAAATAATTAACACTGGTATTGCCAATTGATCAGGAAGTCCCGAGAACCAAAATATTTAAGAACCCCTTGCGGAATGGAATACATAAAGGCATGTATACAAAAGGGCAGACTAGTTTGTGAGATCTTCAAGTAAACATTTTAACGAACAAGTGCACGGCGTGTAAACGCACCCATAAACTCTGATATGGCACATCAATACAGAAAAAGGCAATTAGTATTTATTATAAACTTAATCTGATATAGTCTTAAAAGCACCCTTTTTCTGTGGAATGGCATAGAAGGTACTATTCATTGATTTTTTTTTTTTATTGTTCTAAAAAAAATGCTGAGATCAGTCAGAAAACGGACAACTAATAATAATAATAATAATAATAATAATAATAATACATTGTTTCGAAGCGCCTTTCAAAACTCTCAAGGTCACTACAGTCAAGGGATATTATATAATAGTATAATAGTAACTCAAATAGATAGAAAGCTAGCTAGCTAGTAGAATGCTGGCTAGCTAATAGATAGCTAGCGAACTAGATAGCTAATATGGCTGCGCTCATAAATGAAATGTATTATTATTATCATTATATTATTAGATTATTATTAGCTGCTAACACGTAGCTTTATGCTAGATGCGCGTTCGCCTGTAACGCTGGAAGTAACTCAAATAGATATCTGGAAGTAACTCACATAGATAGAAAGCTAGCTAGCTAATAGATAGCTCACAGATAGCTAATAGATGACTAATAGCTAGCTAGCTAGAGCTAGCTAGTTGTGTTAATAATAATAATCCAATATAGCCAATAGCTAGCCAGATAGCCAGCTAATAGCTAGCCAGATAGATAGCTAATAGCTAGCCAACTAAACAGCTAATAGCTAGCCAGCTAGACAGCCAACAGCTAGCTAGATAGATAGCCAACAGTCGGCCAGATAACCAACAGCCAGCTCGATAGATAGCTAACAGCTAGATAGCCAACCATATAGATAACTAACAGATAGCAAGCCAGCCTGCCAATAGCCAGCTAACTAGCTAGATAGCTCATATGTTTAAGTTGATTCTGTCTCCTTGTTATCTGTTACAAATCAGCTTGATAACAATATAGCTAATAGCTAGCTAGCAAATAGCTAGCTGGATATGTTCCAATTCCACAGTCTCAAGGGCACTTTACAGGCACAGTGTAATAGGCACTTCAAGGCTGAATCCTTTCCATTATGTCATTGATAAAGAAAATGGATGTTATTGCATATGTAAGAGGACTAAAATATGAAAGTATCATTTGGCGGTCATTTAATATGTCTCGAAAAGCGGTTTAGGGCGGTCCGGACGTATTGGTGTGTGTGTGTCAGTCTGTCTTCCAAACCATGTTGAGAATCTTCACCACCTCCTCGTAGATGATGAAGACGATGGCCACGTCCAAGCAGACCCGACCAAGGCGAGGTACGGTGCCTTTGTAGAACCTGGTCAAATGTAGGAAAAGTAGTCAATAATACTTAAATCACTTAAATGGACCTAAGATTGTATCCTGAGGTGTCTCTGAATTTGAAATGGGGGCACCTGTACAAAATACAATACATATACAGGTAAAATCCGACTTACGACCGAGTTCCGTTCCGACCAAACGGTCGTAAGTCAAAATGGTCGTAAGTCGAAATACATTCGAAATGTTGAATAGAGACTCGTAGGCTAGATGACTCGCTAACTCCCCCCCTCTGGTGCCATCAAGCAGTCGATTGCTGTGCGAGAGTGAGATGCTAGCTGGCTAGCCAAAATTACGTACGCGTTGCCGGCCTGCTAGTGCGTTGCGGTGCCAGGCGTAAAATTAAAATTTTTAAAATAGGGTTTGGAGGTCACGGTCGTAAGTACGGGTGGTCGTAAGTTGAGCCGGTCGTTAGTCGGATGTTACCTGTATATTGATTTATATGGCTGAAGCTGTAATAAAGCGCTAACATGGACAAAAAGGCAAACGCTGCCCCTTCGTGGAAAGGAAAAAACATTGTCATAGGCCATGGCTAGCGCTTTATCGGCACCCAAGCATGAAAAAACAAAACCCGAACAAATTCGGGAATGGCGCTCTACGTCATATTTTCGGCAGTGAATGAGTTAATATCTTGCTCTCCGTTTTAATTAAATCAACCCGCAGCAAAATTTTAGCTAGCGCTAGCATCGCTAACTAGTCAAAGTGCCCCACTTACGCCCTGGGCCCTTCATGCTTCATGATTTTGACGGCGCAGTCCAGGGTGCCTTTGTACTTGTACGCTTCCAGACCCTGTTGACGCACAAATATTAGTCATAATAATTGACATTTTTTCCCCCAAGATGTAAAAAAAAAATGAATCAACCCACCTGCATTCGAGTTTTGATCACATCCAGAGGCGTATTCCCGAACACGCTAGCCGCTCCGGCGACCGCTCCAAACATTCCCGTTATCAAAGGGTTAATGGTTTTGTTTGGGTTGTCGCCTTGATTGTACAAAATAAAATAATATCAATTAATAACAGTCATTTTGTTGACAACAAAAAAAAAAAAAAAAAAAAGTTGGTTTAGCTTGATGCTAACAATCAATGTAAAATAGTATGCGCAAGCTAATGAAATTAGCCTTGAGGCTGCAGTAAAACCCTATTTGTCCTCTACTCAAACATCAGCGTACATCGTTAAGATTGCACAACTCATGTTTTTATATTCATGTTGTTTATTATTTTACTTGGTATTGACTATTATGTGAAACGCTTTGTTTACAGCTACAAACAAAGCGCCATATAAATTAGGATGTATTGTATTGTATTGTATTGTATTGGATATGCCTTTATTAGTCTCACAGTGGAGAAATTGTATTGTACAGGTAATAGATATCTGATCACAAGCTGTGGAGAAATAATCGTAGAGGGTACTAATACTCGCATGCACGTATTCTTTATCTTCTGTGAAGAACTACTAATAGAACTTAGCATGAATACGCACCCAAATACAAACGTGGTGTTTTTTGGCCAATTGCAAAAGAACTAATGGAGTTTTATTTATGAGTTTTCATGACCACCTTCACGGGTGGTCATGAAATCAAGTGACCGCTGCTTTTATCGCACCGGTGAAGCAGCATGTGGCTCCGAAATGGGCGGTTGATACCTTTGTACCAGTTCCTGAGCGAGGTCATGACGTAGAAGCGGATGGCCTGGTTGGAGCCTTGTTTGAGAATGGTGGCCGTCAAACCTTGGTATGTTCCTCCGAGACCTGCGTGGCGTCCGCAAATGTTAAAGCGGTGACATCTCACCCCCAAAAATTAAAAAAAATAATACAGAAAAATGGAAAAACCAGGAATTAAAAAAAAAATGCTATTTGACTTTAACTTTACATTTCATGTTTAAAGCTTTGGAGGTCGTGGTCGTATGTACGGGTGGTCGTAAGTCGAGCCGGTCGTAAATCGGATGTTACCTGTAGTTGAATGGTTCTCATTACATCATGTGTATGCTAGCTTTCTAGCAATCTCGCTGGCTATCTATTTTCTGTCTATTAGCTATCTAGCTAGCTATCTAACTATTATATAAATCCATATGTATGTATTGTATTGTATTTTGGACATCAGCCCCCATTTCATGCTCAGATAACTCCAAATCCATGTAATTTAGGAATGAACTATTTTTTTCGATGCAAAAGGAATTTTAAAAAAATGGAGAAATTAATTTAAATTTCTATCTATTTGAGTTACTTCCGGGTTGAGTGAACGCTGGCGCGTGTGGCTGCCGCTGCTCACCCACAAAAAAAAAAACGATCCCGTGACTACAAAGTGACCATGACAGTTTTGAAAGGGGCTTATAAATCAAATGTATTATTATTATTATTATGACTATTATAAATAAATAAAAACGGTGTTAGCTAGAGCGACTTTGTTGTTCTCTCACCCTGAGTTCTGATAATCTCTCTCACGCCATGAAAGAATCCTTTATACTTGGGATTGGCCGACGTCTGATCGTGGATGAATTTGACCTGAAAGGCAAACGTAAAAATAAGAACGGCGTACGTGTAAACGAGCGTTAGCGCCGATTGCGTAACCTTGACGGTCTCCATGGGACACACGACTAGCACGGCTTCGGCCACGCCGGCGCCAAGGCCGCACAGGAAGCCGCGTTTGCTGTCCAACTTGCCGCTTTGGTCGCGCATTTTATTGCTGAGGAATTCAAAGACGCCGAACCTGGAGGGGAAAATGGACGACGGGAGTTATAAGAGATTGAAATGGGGGCGGATGTCCAAAAGACAATGAGATACATATAAGACATATTGGTTGATGTGGTGCTTTAACAACAGCTCAAGCTGGAACAAAGCCGCTAACATGGAAAAAAGGGGGAAATGCTGTCCCCTTGTGGTCACTTCCTCACTTAACAATAATAACAATAATAACAACAGCAGCAACAATAGCAACAATAACGACAACAACAACAACAACAACAACAACAATAATAATAATAATAATAATAATAATAATAATAATAATAATTACACAGTTCATTTATAAGCACCTTATATATAAATCAATATGTATTGTATTGTATTCCCACCCAAAAAAAATTAATTCATGTAATTCCTTAAATAATTGGATCATTCATATCAATTGAATTGAAATCAACAGTTATGCATTATAAATCATTTATTCTTTTAATAATAATAATAATAATAATAATAATAATAATAATAATAATAATAATAGTACCTGACGGCGGCTTTGGGAATGGAGCCGTAGAGCAGCGAGCTGAGACCGCGATAGAGACCCCTGACGCCATGTCCGTTGACCGTCTGCTTCACGCAGTCGGCTGATCCATCGAGAAAAAAGAACAATAATAATAATATTAATAATAATAATAATAATAATAAAACGAATAGTTAGCTAATATCTAGTGAATAGTTATTAGCTAGCAAACAGATAGCTAATAGCTAGCGAATAGATAGCTATTAGGTAGCTATTGATCCATTCTAGCTTACCTCGCAAATAGATAGCTAATAGCTCGCAGATAGCTAATAGCTCGCAAATAGATAGCTAATAGCTAATAGCTAGCGAACAGATAGCTATTAGGTAGCTATTGATCCATTCTAGCTTACCTCGCAAATAGATAGCTAATAGCTCGCAGATAGCTAATAGCTCGCAAATAGATAGCTAATAGCTAATAGCTAGCGAACAGATAGCTATTAGGTAGCTATTGATCCATTCTAGCTTACCTCGCAAATAGATAGCTAATAGCTCGCAAATAGATAGCTAATAGCTAGCGAACAGATATCTATTAGCTAGCGAATAGATTCGTGAATTAGGTAGCTATTGATCCATTCTAGCTTAACTCGCATATTATAGCGACAATTCGGCTTCGTCTGGTGTGTGCGATTTGGCCACAGGGGGGCAGTATATTGCGGAACGTGCAAGCACAAATTTAGATATAATAGATAGAAAGCTAGCTAATAGATGGTCAATAGCCAGCGAGCTCAATAGCTAGCCAGCGAGTTAGATAGCTAGATAGCTAATAGATAGCTATCCAATATAGCTTGGTAAAGATCTTTTTAGCTAGCTTTTGTAGCGCTAGCTAGCTAGATATCTATATCTATGTATTTATCTAACTATAATAGTGAAATTAGCTTTTTTATAAACAGCGAACGTGAGCTACAGAAGTGCGGTTTCGCTGACCGATGCCTTTGTACTTGGGCGGGTTGGCCTTCTCGTCCAGCTGCAGCTGCGTCTTGACGTACTCGGTGGGGAAGGTGATGCAGATTTCGATGCCGCCCGCGATGCCGCCTGCAACGCCACACAAATATCGGCGGGGAAAAAATTTATTGATGCTATCAAACCTTTTTCTGATGTCAAAAAAGTGATGTCGGTTGTCCTTTAAGCTTTTTTTTTTCAGTATGTGATTTGTGTTAAGGCAACAATGCGAGTTGGATTCTCTTCAGCATGCCTGCTGCTACACAAACTGAGTCCCGCTGTGTTATCAGGGTATTGTGCTTTGTCATTTGTGTGTGTGTGTGTGTGTGTGTGTGTGTGTGTGTGTGTGTATATATGTTGGAGAGGGCCTCTCAGCACACACAGTGCAAAGGTCATGGAGTCTACAAGTCAAAAGAACTTTTGGACTTTCTGTTTGAGCGAGTGCGGTGTCAAAACAAGGTTACCGGCACCATTGAATCGATTGTACTCAATTTATTTGACATATTGTGATAAAACGTGTTCAAATTTATGTTTCACGTGCTTAAATTATAATCAATATGTTCGATAAAGTCATGCTGTTCATTTATTTGCGCCGTAACATACCACTGTTGTATAAATTTCCTTTCAAAATAAGAGAATGTAAGATTAAACCATTATGTTTGAAGGAGACGTGTGATTTGTTTTGTTTTGCAAGCGCTATGCTAACACACGTCATTTACATCAGTGGTCCCCAACCTTTTTTTTGCGCCACAGACCAGTTTAATGTCAATCAATATTTTCACGGACCAAAATAAAATGATACCTACGTGACCCAGACAAGCGTTTTGACATGCTTCAAGAATAAGTCATAGACGGATGTAATCTGGTCATTTTTCAAAATAAAGCATAGTTCGGACTCAGATAATACATAAAACGTTAATGATGTAAATGATTGATTCTTTCTGCGCGACCCGGTACCAAATGACCCACAGACCGGTACCGGTCCGCGGCCCGGGTTTTTTTTTTTACATCATTGCCATCCGGTGTGGAGGTTGCACAACATTTTGCTATTTATTAGCTCCAAAATGTTGCATCATTGGCTATATGCATGAGAAAAATGTTACAAAGCATCTGCTTTACATAACGTCATGTCTATTTGCTATCTAGACAAATATTTTTTTTCTAGAATTGACTCACGTCGTTTCAATTGGCAATTTTTTTTTAACTGAAAACACGAACCAAATCAAAGTCAACATTACCAGATTTTCAATGCACAACTACACAAATGGTGCCTAGCGTTGTTTGCACGTCTTGTTTTGAGACTATGGGCACGCCTTTAAGAAAGAACTTTGTGTTGACAACATTTGCACAATGTAATCTTGCCTTGACTTTAGCACGAGCAGCTGAATTTGTTTGTTTGTTACCTGCCAGGATGGCTTTGCCAGGGTGGGTCAGCTTAGCTTTGCCTGCAGGGGCGGCGGCGGCGGCCAGGTTGTGCTTCCTACTGTGAAAAGGGTTGACGAAATGCGGCTGTCCGGACATGATTGCGCTCGGTGTCCCCCCTGTCTCACTTTACGTACTCAGTTCGGCGTTCTGTGATGAAAGGTTATGCAGGCCCGCTGCAGCTTTGTGCGCCGGGCGCGGTCCAAAGGGTGAAATGCGCCCCTGATCATTGGACTTTGGGACTGCACTAGCTTGCTTCTTTCTTTCGGCCTTGTGAAATACTTGCGACAGTGAAAAGTTTGCCTTTGCTGTGCCTCCTCGCTGGTAAACGTCGAGTCAGAACTTCCTGCGGGGCGGGATTTGAACGTGCACATCCCCATAACGTCGCACTCCACCTTCTTTTTAAAGTGTGGCCAATAACACTCACGGAACTTACATAGAGACACGAATTTGAAAAATACACGTCAACATCCGTCATATATAAACTTTAAATTATCAAAAGTATATTCCAAGTATAAAGCACGATCTTACGTTACGCTCTATGTGAAATATAATAGTATAACTTGTCTATCGTTAAACTGGATTTGGCCCGCCCATGTAAATAACGAAGTGAAACAATTATTAAAAACTCAATATGTCGTGAAAACATAATTTAAAACTACAATCCCAAGATTAACACATTTTCGCTCTCGGACTCTGACGTAAAAGTAGCATCCTGGTAGCATGCTTGCTATGATGTTATCGCTCTAGTCTTACGATAAGTGATTGTGTTGACTTCCTCTGACGTATTTCCGGTACCACTGTTTGGCTCGCGGAGATTCCGCCGTTGATTATTGTTGTTTTTAAATAATAATAATAGTAATAATAATACTAATAATAATACATTTCATTTTAAGCGCCTTTCAAAGCTCACAAGGACACTTTACAGTCACAGACAAGCATAGGTACTATAATACTGTATATAAAATACAATAAAAATACAACCACAAATAGAATACAATAAATAAAATACAATTATAAATAGAAACAAGAGAAAGAGCTACACAGACAATGCGATTTTAAATAAGTGGGGTTTTGAGATGGGATTTGAAGATGGGAAGAGAATCAATGTTACTAATGTTGGGAGGAAATGAGTTGCAGTGTTTGGGGGCAGAGCAGAACGTTTTCTTCATGGTTTTTGTTTATTTTTTTATTTTATTTTAATTGTGTTTCCTTTATTTCGGTCACTTTGCAAAATATCACAGAGACGAATCACAACACAAAGGAAGAAAAACAAATTAGCCTGACGCTACAATTCCAAAATGCCAAACGCCAAAATGTGAAGAGGCGAAACGCACAAAAAAAACACACGCCTCGTAAAAAACATTTACTGTGCTTTAACTTGAGTTCGTTTAATTAAAAAAAAATCTCTTTTAATACAAATTACTTCAAATCATTTCGAAGTGACTTTATAAGCGACAATATTTGTCTCCTGTCTTCCAAAACGAACTGGGGGGTGGAGAGTTATCTCTTGGCCTTGTATTTGCTCTTTGGAACAAAATGGCCCACACCGTCGCGCATGTGCAGTGGGTCTCCTTCTCAGCCCCCCCGCCAGTCCTGACGTTTTTTTTTTAAGTGACAGCGTCGAAAGAAGCTAGCTGTCAATCTGCTCAGCATCCCAACGCCACCAGAAGGACCGCTCCGCTTTCGTTGACGCCCCTTTTAAATCGGTGAGGAGCATCCACGCGAACCCTTAGATGTCTTTTTTTGTCACCTTTAACCTCACTTTGATCGCGTTTCAATCCAAGGTTAGCCGCTTGACTGGCGCCTAAAGGAGATTGAGCTAACGTTAGCTTTCATTATGTAATGATGGCGAATCTGGCATGCATCGATCAATCCGGGTTTTTTTTATAGGCCTCCTTTCCATTTCACTAGGCGGTGGTTGTTCGGTGGAGACCAGCTGTCACCCCCCTCCCCTCATACATTTTGTCCCTTTGTGTCCTTTGTCCACCAGTAAAGATGCTGCATCGACCATTTGTTTAAAATCCCGCCACACGCATCGGAATTTTTTTTTTTTTCTATTTGCCTCCAAATCACAGTGATAAGATTGTGTCTTGCTCAAGATATGTTCGTGTTCTTTTGCGTTGCAGCATCATGGCTGTCCCACCTTCCTACGCAGACCTGGGCAAAGCTGCCAAGGACATATTCAGCAAAGGCTACGGTGAGTTCAGGCAGTAAAGGACAACCGACGTCTCCGGACAACTTGTGTCCATCATTTGTAAAATGGCTTCAAATGACTTCTACTGAGCGTATTTGACAAAGATTCCACGGCATATAGCTATATTGTACCTTTTAAGACTCGCTCCTGAATATTCCGGAAGTCTTGTTTTTAAGTTGGTGTCGAGTCCGTACGTGACGTCACTGAAGGAACGCCCCCTGACCGTAAAAAAGACACATTGTAGCAGTCCTTCCAACACTCAATGTCAATGTATTTTGCTGTACTTGTTTGGTCTGAAAACGCCATGTTGCACCAAAAAGCCGCCAGAAGAGGGCGACCAAGCTCCATGGAAGGAATTTATCAGCCGGTGGAAACGGGCTAACTAATTCCCTACACGGCTTTGTCGCCATTTTCTGCCTCCCTTGGGTGCGACATTTGCCACCCCCGATGCATCAAAATGACACGCAATAATTGTCTTTGCTAATTACACGAAACTCAATGGACGTTAAATGAAAAAAAAAAGAATTAAAAACTAACAAACCTACACAAAAAAACCTGCTGCGCTGTCAACATTAGCACATATGCTAACCAAAGCGCTAACGACTTCCATGTCATTAAATACTCCCCCACCCGGCCCCTCAGTGATCATTGCCCCTTCTTACAGGCTTCGGACTGGTGAAGCTAGACCTGAAGACCAAATCGCAAAGTGGCGTGGTGAGCGTCTCCCTCCTACTCCGCCCACCCGCCGACATGCATGATATCAAAAATCTGAGGGACTAATCTAATCGCTGCCCCCTCTAACCCTCTTTTGATCTCTCCAATTCTCTTCTTGACTCGACATCCTCTTCCTTGATGACCCGTTTTAACGTAGATGGTAAGCCAGAGACCCCCGACATCGTCGTCGTCATCACCGTCATCTTTTGATTCATTTCATCTCTTGTTTTTCCTTTCAACATGGCCGCTTGCCTCCATCTGATTGTTTTGTTTTTGTTATTCCTCATTTTTGCACTCCAGTTTATTAGATCACTCCAAAAACACACACACACACACACACACACACACACACACACACACACACACACACACACACACACACACACACACACACACACACACACACACACACACACACACACACACACACACACACACATATATATATACTCCCCCCCTCTGGTGCCATCACCTATTTGCTATCTATTCGCTAGCTAATAGCTATGTATTGGTTAGCTAAGAGCTATCTATTCGCTAGCTAATAGCTATATATATTTGCTAGCTAATAGCTATCTATTCGCTAGCTAGCTAGCTTGCTATCTATTTGAGTTACTTGGATTGAGTGAACGCTGGCGCGTGTGGCTGCCGCTGCTCACTGGCAGAAAAACCAATCCTGTGACTGTAAAGTGACCTTGAGAGTTTTGAAAGGCGCTTAGAAATCAAATGTATTATTATTATTAAGAATAAATGATTTCTAATGCATAACTGTTGATTTCAATTCAATGGATATGAATGATCCAATTATTTAAAGAATTAAATGAATGTAAAATATTTTTGGGGAATACAATACAATCCATATTGATTTATATATATATATATATAAGGTGCTTATAAATGAACTGTATTATTATTATTGTTATGCTATTATTCTTATATTATTATTATTAATACTATTGATACTATTACTACTGTTACTACTACTGTTACTACTATTGTTACTACTACTATTACTATTACTGTTACTATTATTACTACTAGTAGTAGTACTATTACTACTAGTAGTACTATTACTACTACTACTAGTGGTACTATTACTAATACTACTAGTAGTACTATTACTAATACTACTATTACTACTACTGTTACTACTAATAGTACTATTACTACTACTAGTAGTAGTACTATTACTACTACTAGTAGTAGTACTATTACTACTACTACTACTACTATGACTACTATTACTATTATGATTATTATGATTATGATTACCATGGCTTTATTTTGGATCCAATGCGTTTAATGCGCAGGAATTCAACACGTCGGGATCGAGCAACACGGATTCGGGCAAAGCGTCGGGCAGCCTGGAGACCAAATACAAGATGAAGGAATTGGGCCTGAGCGTCAATCAAAAATGGAATACCGACAACACGTTGGCTACCGAGGTCACGCTGGAGGACCAGGTTCGTGCCGCCGGATCTGCGCACAGGCGCCAGGGTTATGCGTTTTGATAACGGTGATGTCGCCATGCTTGTGTTTGCAGTTGACTCAAGGCCTGAAGGTGGCCTTGGATACATCCTTTGTTCCGAACACGGGGTGAGCGCACGTTAGCTTAGATTTTTTTTTTCCCACCCACCGCCATGTTGAAAAAGCAGGCGTACGTTTTCTCTTCCAGCAAGAAAAGCGGCAAGCTGAAGACAGGCTACAAGCGAGATTACGTCAACCTTGGCTGCGACGTGAACTTTGAAGGACCGGTGGTCCACGCCGCCGCCGTGCTAGGCTACGAGGGGTGGCTAGCAGGCTATCAGATGGCCTTCGACACGGCCAAATCCAAACTAGCTCAAAACAATTTTGCGCTAGGCTACAAGGCTGGAGATTTCCAACTGCACACCAACGTGTGAGTGATGTCATCAAAGCGTGACCGTCTCATTCCTTGACATCATTAATAATAACAACAACAACAATAACAATAATAATAATAATCCATTTAATTTATAAGCGCCTTTCAAAACTCTCAAGGCCACTTTACAGTCACAGGATACGTTTTTCTGTGGGTGAGCAGCGGCAGCATTCACTCAACCCGAAGTAACTCAAATAGATAGAAAGCTAGCTAATATATAGCTAATAGCTAGCTAGCTAATATCTAACTAGATAGCTAATATATAGCCAGCTACACAGATAGCAAATAGATAGATAGCTAGGTAGATAACAAATAGCTAGCTAGCAAATAGCTAGCTAGCTAGCTATACAGACAGCTGGATAGCCAGATAATAATAATAATCCATTTAATTTCTAAGCGCCTATGAGTATGACATTGCAATGTTTATTTTTTTGGTAATTATTTTAATGTTAATTTTTTTGGTCTCAGTAACGACGGCACAGAATTTGGCGGCTCCATTTACCAAAAAGTCAACGAGTCGCTGGAGACGGCCGTCACTTTGGCCTGGACCTCCGGCAGCAACAACACTCGCTTCGGCATCGCCGCCAAGTACAAAGTGGACGGCGACACTTCGGTGTCCGTAAGTTGACACCCACGCGCGACACAAACACTTTGTTCTCGCCATCTTGTGACCCCTGACCCCATCACACAGGCCAAAGTCAACAACGCGAGCCTCATCGGAGTCGGATACACTCAAAGCCTCCGACCAGGTTAGTACATTGACACTAAAAGTCTACACACCCCTTCCACAATGTTATGAGAAAAAAAAAAAAACAAAATCCAAGCCTACTTGAACTTGGTCATGTCACCAGCGCCAAAGTGTTAGCCTAGCTTGTGGGCTAACGCGTCACTCCGCCCCCTCCCCCTTCGCAGGCGTCAAGGTCACGCTATCGGCGCTCATTGACGGAAAAAACTTCAATGCCGGAGGTCACAAGGTGGGCATGGGTTTCGAGCTGGAGGCGTAAAGGAAGAGAAGAAGAAATGAGCACCATTACGTAGCTTCTTAACCCCGCCCCCTCCCCCCACCAACATCCCACCAATCACACGCGAGCACGTTGACCTTGGAGATGATAATAATAATAATAATGACTGTTGTTGTGTGTGTTTGTTTTCTCCTCACTGGGATTTTTTTTGACTGAATGTGTGTGTTATGTCACTTTCCCCAATGGAGGGTTGCCGTGACGACCGACGACAGGACAAAGTGTCGCCGCTAGGTGAAAACAATGCGGTTTGAATATTAGCATTCATAGCTTTTTTCCAGCAGATTGTTTTCGAACACTTTTCACGATCTTTGTGACGCTTCAAAGCGATTTTTTTTTTGTCGTTTTTTTGGGGGTGTGATGTCATCATTGTCACTTAGACCTCATTTTTCCATGTCAACTAGGGCAATTATATGATTAAACATATTTAAAGCAAAAGGGCTTCTTCTTTTTAAGTCATTCACTGCCAGACGATGTGCAAAAATGTGTCCACTCCAGTGCCAGGGTTTTTGTCATTTCCACTCAAATTCCAGGACCCACAGAATAATCCGTTTTCCTATTCTATCCTGTGCCTGAAGTGTGTCCGATCCTGAGCAGTCCCCTTCCAGTTTCCTCCCATTTTGGTCCTTGTCCCCTTACAGCAAATTGACCTTTGCCACCACTTGCTTGCATCCGGTGACGGAATACTCCCGCCCGCCAACAACGGGATAATACTGGATCTCCGCCGCCAGCTGTTCAATGTGGGCTCGATCCGGGTAGAATCCTTCTCGGCTCATTTCGTCCATAAAACACTCCACCACGTGACTTCTCTCCAGTAGTCCCAAAGGGACGACGGTCACCTCGGACCAGAGCGGGTGGCGACCCTCCAGGTGGCGTCGTAGGACAGGCGTCAAATCCCGCGCCAGGTGCTTGTGTTGACCGTCGCGGTTGGAGACGTTGTGGAGCAGGTGCTTGGTGATGTGCTGCTGTCCCAGGTTGCTGAGGATCACGTAGATGGCATTGAAGAACTGGTTGGGTTGGCCCGACCCCAGAAGGCCCAGAAGGGCGTCTAGGATCTCGCCGTGCATGTACTGCGCCTCGTCCAACACGAAGAGCGGGATTTTCTCTTCGCGCTCGCCAAGATCCGCCGCCTCGGAGACCAGCGAGACCAGTTCCTCGGCGCAACGAGGGCCGTCGGCCTCTAGGCGGCAGCGGTGGAGCATGAAGTACTGAAGCACCAGAGGCTCGCCCACCACCGAACGGAAATGTCCCGCTAGGAGACGTCCCAGGTGGCTTTTGCCCACCCCGCTGGGTCCGTGGAGAGACACGACCAGGGGTCGATTGTGTACGTACGTGGACAGGAAGTCCTTCAGGTGCCACATGAGGGCCTCCACCGCCCCCTGCTGGCCAAATACCTCCCTGCGCAGAGTCTTCTCCAGACCCTCCAGGTCGTAGCGAATCAGGTGGTCGTCCAGGTTCTCGATGGCGTTGTAGACCTGAGGCGCAAAAAGTTGCTTTCAGCGTAACTATTTGGATGATAGTATCGACAATATTATTTACAATAATTTATAAGCGCCTTTCAAAACTCTCAAGGTCACTTTACAGTCACAGGATCAGTTTTTCTGTGGGTAAGCAGCGGCAGCCGCATGCGCCAGCGTTGACTCAACCCGGAAATAACTCAAATAGATAGAAAGCTAGCCAGACGGCTAATAGATAATAATACCAGCGTTCACTCAACCAGGAAGTTATTTCATTACATACTTGTGCTATGGTATTATGATTAAAGAAATAAATTGTACTGGATAATAAAGTTGTTTTATTGACTTTTGTGATGAGGAACGTAGCCTTCTTCTTTCACCATCTTGAGGAATCATCCCTCGTAGGTGCTTTCTCTGCCATAATTTTACCTTGTTCCTCATCAATCGTGATCTGTTTAGCTAGGATGATAGCTTTTTGCATCAAGTGTACACATGGCTTGTGGAGCCTGATTGATGGGATATTTTAACCTTGCAGTCTACACTCTGCCTTTGAACAAAGTTGAAACTTTCATGTTTAAACCACCTCCCCTCACTGCTGCGTTCTTGACCAATCACGTGGCTTTAACCGACGACTGGGGGCGGGGAATAGAGGACAAAAAAACAAGTCGGCTGCCATTTTCTTTTATGGAGTACGGGCTCGTTCACGAACGACACATCGTGGCAGCTAGGTGTGTATCCCGAAAAATAGTTTGTATACCAAGGTAAAATTTTCAGAAATGTCACGTTCGTGAACTAAAAAGTTCATATGCCAAAGGGTTCGTAAACCGAGGTATCGCTGTATGGTTGTCAAGAATGTAGCGTGTGCGCTTACCTGTACAAAGAGTATGGCGCTAAGGAGGTAGAGACAAAATTCGGCGGGACTGTGACCCTGTCCGGGGGCTTTCCGGCGTCTCCTGTTGGGGTAGAGGACCCTCCTCTTCCTTTTCCTCTTCTTCCTGGGAGGCGAGTAGGACGCTCGAGCGGGGACGCCGTCGAAAGTGAAGATTTTGGGGCTGGTTCGGGCCGGGGCCCCCGGGAGGGCCGCCGTGGCTAGCGCCATCTCCTGGCGACGTTTTTTTAGGGCTTGGTATTTGTGCTTGATGCGGATGACGGCGCGTAGCGTGGACGACACACCCGAGAGGCTAACGGTCGTCGGCGGGGAAGTCCTGGCATTGTTCTTGTCATGTTCCTCCAGTTCCTCCGGTTCCTCGTCCTCCTCCGTTTGGGAGGTGGACGAGCTGTCATCGGGATCCGTCATCTGACGGAGAATTATGAAATTAATCATCCTGGCGGGACAAGCCGAAAATCTCAACGTGGAGAAGAATCACAAAAAGGGGATGCAGCCAACGTGAAGCTCGGGGAGTACGGTGAGTAAACTCACTTCTGATTGGCCGTCAGGAGAGGTGAACTTCCTGCGAGCTAGCAAACCTGCCAGTCACGGATCCTGTAAATCAATTACATATATTTTTCAGGTATTGCGATGTGTAAGTACAGACACTCCCCAACTTACAAACAAAATACGTTCCAAACGGTCGGTTGTAAGGTGAATTTGGTCGTAAGTTGTTTCAGTGCTATATTTTGTATGGAATGTATCTTTGAGGCCTATGTAAGTATGTTTAAGACTTATATAATAATAATAATACATTTTATTTCTCAGCGCCTTTCAAAACTCTCATGGTCACTTTACAGTCACAGGATCAGTTTTTTTCTGTGGGTGAGCAGCGGCAGCCACACGCGCCAGCGTTCGCTCAACCCGGAATATAAGTATGTTTAAGGTTTATATAAGTAACCTGTATTGGTTTGCACTGAAAAATAAACATTTAATAAAATATATGCTCTATAAGAGATATTTCCATGTACAACTGGAGAGTACATACAATAATACAGTACAACATATGTTACTACTAAAATGTTCATGTGTACTCGAATGTTCATAAGTAGGGGAGCGTCTGTATTACATACATTGCACCCGAAGGTTTTAAACAAAACACACATGCACACACACACACACACACACACACACACACACACACACACACACACACACACACACACACACACACACACACACACACACACACACACACACACACACACACACACACACACACACACACACACACTTTTTGGCCTCTCTCCTATGATGACACCAGCCACTTCCTGCTGTAACACACACACATAGACACATAGACACACACAGACACACACATACATTCCCGGCATCTGGTTGCTTCTGTTTGAATCAAAAGGTACACAATGTACAAATCAACCGTGTCAATATTTAAACCATTTTTTATGACTTGTTTAAATCTTTAAGAAAAGCAGGTTTTTTTTTATATTGGACGCGGTCCGGAAAATAGAAGAAACAGATGGAGCTCATTGGAAGACTTTAGCACAGATGGTTTGTGTTCATTGTGTCATTAAAAAAATGTGGTTTTAATATGACTATTTGACTCATATCATTTTTATTATTTTTTTTGCAGAGGGAAGTGGCTTATAAACTTTCTCATGGAAGCTTCAGTGTCAAATAACTACTAAGATGGCTGGGGAGGGGAAAAAAAAACCACAGCATTAGACAGTTGAGGAAATTAGATTAGATGGATGGAAAACAAAGTGCGTGAAAAAGTCAAGACGCACGAGATAATAAAGAAAAAAAAGAACTGAGAGCAAAGTGGGTAAGAAATGGAAGCCAAAAAATATGAAACCTAAAACTCCAGTCGAAGGAAAGCCTGAATAAAAACTCTTAAAGGACAACCGACACTATTTTTTTTGTTTCCTAACGAACATCAGAAAAACGTTTTATAGCAACTAAAAGACGCAGGCTGATATTTTTAGTCAAATGCAAAACACCAAAAAAATGACTTACAAGTGTCCCAAAACTGCCACAAAATGAGCTCGGAAACTGGTCAGACTTAGAAAGTCCCGCCCCCTTGTTAGTGACGTCACGCCAGGATACTCCTTCACAAACTGCCTTGTTCCAGAATCAAAACAATGGCTTCAGATTCGGAGAAGATCCTTTCTTGTTACTCATCCAGTTATGAATATGATTCAAATAGTTCTGAAGAGGAAAGCATAAATGTTTGCAATCGATTAAAGAAGTCCTTCCAAATCAATTGAAAAGAACAAAGTATCAAAGAAAACCATGAGTAAAAATCTGCCAAGATCAGAATCAGAATACCTTTATTCGTCCCACAATGGAGAAATTTGCAGTCCACAGCAGCAATTGAAACCTGACAGGGTGAAGCAAACATACAATGACCCGACACGGAATGGTCGTGCCAGGAGTCCTTTTAACTGCCACTGATTGGAACGACCAACACCTGTGCAGCTGCGGGCGGGGCCGACAGCGCCACCCGTTGGTCGCCAACCACATCGTAATAACTATTTGAATCATATTCATAACTGGATGAGTAACAAGAAAGCATCTGACGGCATTTGTTTTGATTATTGAGCAAGGCAAGACGTCCTGGCGTGACGTCACGAACAAGGGGGCGGGACCTTCTGAAAGTGGCCACTTCCGGGGTCATTTTGAAGTAGCTTTGGGACATTTGAAGTCATTTTTATTGATTGGTGTTTTGCATTTGACTAAAAAATATCAGCCTGCGTGCAGTTAGGAAACACAAAAAAATGGTGTCGGTTGCCCTTTAAGAACCGAGGTCAAATATATGAAAAATGTGGAATCCAGACTTGGATAAACTGATTGGAGAGTCTGTAAGACTCATTGAATGTGACGACAACAATGAGTAACCAAAGACAACTGAGACACATTGTGCATGAGAAATTCAAAGCATGAGATCACATCGTTTTCAGGTTGCCGCAAGCACAAACCTGATGAGGAGGCCGCATTCCAAATGTCTCCCGGTTCTCTTTTCGTCTTACACACACATTTTCACACCAACAACACACCTCCGAGCTGCCCCCCTCCCCCCTCCCCAAAAATAAAAAAATAGGACTCACCAATGATGTGTTCAAGGTGCTGGAAATTTTAAACTTCTGGACGACTAAACTCCATTGTGTGCACCGGCCGACTTTGTGTGAGGCGACCTGCTGGCGGCTCCGCCTCCTTCATCCTGCTCTCATATGACAGCACATTGCAACACTTCCTCCTTTCGCTCCAACGAATGGAAATTGCAGTCACCCCCCCCCCCCCCCCCCCCCCCCAAAAAAAAAAATATAATAATTCTGGGCTGCTATTGCAAGCATATTTGAAAAGTAGCCATTTTTCTTGGCTGTGTTGCTTTGCAGTCAGTGTTTGAGAATCTTTTTTTTCATCCAATCAAAAATCAGCATTTACTTGTTGCTATGCAAATTTTTGCTTCTGGCAGATGCAACTTAACTCACAATATGAGTGACCGCGCTTTGTAATTGCTTTCTTTTTGGATTCAACTAAGTTCATAACAAGCAGCGATCTGGCAGATAAAAGCCTGATAGCTTAATGCTAACAAAACTAGCATCGATGATGTTGTTAAACCTTTAAGTAATGGATATTTGGGGGCAAAAAAACGGTGGGGCATTACATGGAGACAAACTAACATATGCAGTAATAATTCCGAGCATATATTCTTTATCATCTGCAAAGAATGACGAACGTAACAATGGGTTGTAAATTTGTGCTTGCATGTTCGTGTATGTGTGAGAGATGTAAATGTGAAGCTGGAGAGCATTTGCATATACGCCATGAAAAGTTGTAAAACTGCCAAAAGAGGACACGCCCCATGCAGTAATGCAACCCATTTATTTCAAAGCAACTTCTGCGAAAAACGAGTCTTCAAAATTCAGCAACTTTAAAGGACAACCGACAACTGACATCAGAAAAACGTTTTATGGCATCTAAAATAGCCAAAACACGCAGGCTGATATTTTTAGTCAAATGCAAAACACCAATAAAAACGACTTCAAGTGACCCCAAACTACTTCAAAATGATCCCGGAAATGGGGAGTTTCAGAAGTTCCCGCCCCCTTGTTCGTGACATCACGTCAAGATACTCCTTCACAAACTGCCTTGCTCCAGAATCAAAACAATAATAATAATAATAATAATAATAATAATAATACATTGTATTTCTTAGCCTTTCAAATGAATATGATTCCAATAGTTCTGAAGAGGAAAGCATAAATGTTTGCAATCGATTAAAGAAGTCCTTCCGTCTTATTTTGAGACCTCTGGACTCCAATGTAGAGTCCCAGAAAATGCACAAAATGGCGCCCAAGCTCCGTTGGAAATGGGCTGATTTGTCTGCTGGGAATTTGTGTCAACTAGTATCAAATAGTAGTCTTGGTGCAACACACAACCATTCACCATCGCGTTATTTATGTGTTTTTCCTTCTAATTTTGCCATCAACACGGATCAACACGATGTTTCCAGAACAAACAAAGTACCCAAAATGCATTGTGTGTCGCTTTCTTGGTCAGGGGTGTTCCTTCAGTGACGTCACGTCAGGAATTGTCACCAACTGGAAAACAAGACCCTGAATATTCAGCGCGAGTCTTAAAAGGTAAAATATAGCTATATGCGGTGGAATCTTTGTCAAATACGCTCAGTAGAAGTCATTTGAAGTGATTTTACAAATTATGGACACAACTTGTCGGGTGGCGTCGGTTGTCCTTTAAGTCATTTTTATTGGTCTTTTGCATTTGACTAAAAATATCAGCCTGCGTGTGTTGGCTATTTTAGATGCTCTAAAACGTTTTTCTGATTTCAGTTAGGAAACAAAAAAATGGTGTCGGTTGTCTTTTAAGATTTTAGCTCGTCACAGTGGACAGTTATTCCGCTGAATTAATTAACATTGTCTTTTATTCAGTTTGAATATGTTACATGATACAATGCGATTTGTTTTGAGTCACAACATGTCGCAAAAACCTGGTATGTTTGTTTTTTTTTGCCAGGGGGGCTTGAATGAATTTGTATCATTTGCAACGTAGCTTTGCCGCGCAAAAGCCAAAAGGCACGAATGAGGAAAAAGAGAAACCGCCATCTCTGCGTCCAAATAGGCAAAAAAGCCTCATAAATAGAATAGGAAAAAAAAGATGTATTTACATGCTTGATGCTACAGCGTTTCAATAGTCTCCAAAAACGGTTCTATTTCCTCTTCCTGCCACGGCCTCGCCTTCCTCTAATGGCGGCGGCGGCGAGGTCAACGGGGACGCCGCTGACGTCGTCGTCGGCCGCCGGTCCGGCCGCGATGTTGATTTGGCCTTCCTGGATTTCGTTACGAGCCTCGTCGGGGAGATGTTGGATGTGCTGCTGGGTTTCCAGATAGAACATGACGTCACGGAGTTGTTCCTGAAGCTCCGCCATGGCCTGGTCCTTCTGCTCGCCTGAACACAACGACAAAAATTATTATTATTATTATTAGCATTATTATTATTATTGTTATTATTATTAAAACAAATTTAGCAACATGTCTGTGCAACAATGACACTATAAGGAAATTCAATTTTGTTTTTTTTTGCGGGAAGGTGCCGATAAAGCACTGGTCAGACCCCTGGAAATATTTTTTCCCTTCCACAAGGGGCAGCAGTTGTCTTTTGTCCGTATTAGCGCTTCGTTCCAGCTTCCACTGTTTTTAAAGTGCCATATCAATCGATAGCTAGCTAGCTATTTGCTATCGATTAGCTGGCTGGACGAATAGCTGACTATCTATTAGCTATCTATTAGTTAGCTAGCTAGCTTTCCATCTATTTGAGTTACGTCCGGGTTGAGTGAACGCTGGCGCATGTGGCTGCCGCTACTCACCCACAGAAAAAAACTTAGCACGTGACTGGAAAGTGACCTTGAGAGTTTTGAAAGGTGCTCATAAATAAAATGGATTATAATTATTATAATTATTATTATTATTTTGCACATCGTCTGGCAGTGAATGAGTTAACTAAAAAGTAAAAAATGGATGGTGACTATTGAACTAAATCAATAATTCAGAAATAATTCATCACCAAATTATACTTTTATGCAGGATCAAATCGTCTAATTTGATGACTAAAAATATTTAAGAAGGCATTATTATTCTTATATATATATATATATATATATATATATATATATATATTATAGGATGAATATATATTATTAATCCTATTTATAATTTTATCTGTGGTTTTATTTATGTCGCTATGTTTTGTGATTGAAAGGCGCTTATAAATAAAATGCATTATTATTCATATTATGATGAATATTATTAATAACATCATTATTATAATTATGATTGTATTATTCTGATCATGATTATTATCATTATTATTATTATTATCATCTCTAAATTCAACTATGACGTGAGATCGAGAGAAAGTATGCGTGTGCGTGTTTGGCGCCGTCACCGCTCTCTTTGGCTCTGCGCTCTTCATCGACTAGTCGTGTCTGAAGTTGTGTCTGATTGGCCCGCAGGCATTTGTTCATCTCCTGCTCTTCCTTCAGCTCCTGGCTGAGTTTCATCACACGGCCGCTCATCTGCGCGCACCTACACGACAAGCGTAGTTTACAATAACCATCGTCATCATCATTGATTGATTGATTGATCTTTTCTATCTACTAGCTGGCTAGTTAGCTTTCTATCTATTAACTTCCGGGTTGAGTGAACGCTGGCGCGTGTGGCTGCCGCTGCTCACCCACAGAAAAACTTATCCTGTGACGGTAAAGTGACCTTGAGAATTTGGAAAGGCGCTTCGAAATGAAATGTATTATCATTATGATAAATGCTCTTACATCTTGGTTGTTCTCCGTCACCCTCTGCTGGACTGGAGGCAAACAGCACCAATTTTGATGAAAGCGCTAAAAAATGTAAAT
Organism: Hippocampus bargibanti; assembly: GCF_051943395.1. Taxonomy (NCBI): domain Eukaryota; kingdom Metazoa; phylum Chordata; class Actinopteri; order Syngnathiformes; family Syngnathidae; genus Hippocampus; species Hippocampus bargibanti. The sequence goes on from NC_142751.1 coordinate 14,765,296, forward strand.
GCTGTCTCTTTATAATTATAATAATAGAATAGTAAGACAAATAGATAGAAAGCTAGCTAATAAGGCCAATAGATAGCTAATAGGTAGCCAGCTAGGTGCTAGCCAGCCAGCCAGATAGCTAGCTATTGTACGGTATTCCAGAAAAGACAAAGAGAATAGACTTAGCACAACATAATACATTTCATTTCTAAGCACCTTTCAAAAGGTCACTTTACAGTCACAGGATCAGTTTTTCTGCGGGTGAGCAGCGGCAGCCACACGCCCCAGCGTTCACTCAACCTAGAAGTAACTCAAATAGAGCTACCCAGCTAGCTAAAAGATAGCTAATAGCTAGCTAGCTATATAGCTAATAGATAGCTAGCTAGGCTAGCTAGCCGTTAGCCAGCGAACAGATAGCTATTAGCCAGCGAGATGGAAAAATGTGATGTTTACTTTTTGTCTGTGCTTTGCTTGTCTTTGCTGAGTTCTCCCAATCGGCGTTCCAGGTTGTCGCAACGCTCCAAAGTCTCCTTAAATTTCGCCTTCATGTTATTGATCTGTGTCTCACACACACACACACACATGTACGTACATAAGCATATTAATACCAGGACAAAAAAAATTAATAAATCCAAACATATTTAAAGGGGTGAGCATCACCTCCTGTGCGGTCTCCTTTTCCATATGAACAATCTTGTTCTCCCAGTAAACTCGCTGCGATTCCAGTTGGCTGGTCAGCAGGTACGAATACTGCGAGAAAAAAAAAACGACAGCGGGCGGCCATCTTTTTTCTCTGCGTCAATGGCGGTAACGAGAAACGGGCTGATGGTACCTCCAACTGAAGGGCGTCGATCTTCTCGGCCTGGCAGGTGTCCCCTTCGCACTCGTACTGAACCATCTTGCCGTCCGTCTTGCTCGCCACGAGACGGTGGACGTAATTGTCTGATGGGAGGAGCGTTAGCGACATAGCTAGCGGGGAACAGTTGTCCGATATGTGTGCTAGCGCTAAGGTTAGCAATTATGTCATCAAGTAAACTACAATTCTTAAAGGACCGGTTGACTTTGTTGTTTACAATGTATTATTATATTATTATGATGATGATTATTATATACCTCCGGCGTAGTCCCAAACGCGGTGGTTGGTGAGCTGCATGGCGTAAGTGTGCTGCGTCTCTTCAAAGTGCTTGTAGGCGTGTCGGCTGACGTAGCGACCGCACCCGATGTGGCCGCAGATCAGGCAGATCCACAAGTTCTGCGGATCCGCAAGGTCAACCGATTGACGTTTAAAGGACAACCGACAGCTTCGGACAAGATGTGTCCGTAATTTGTACAATCAATTCAAATGTAGCAAGCAATAGCATTTAGCTATATTTTACGTTTTAAGACTCGCGCTGAATATTCAGGAAGTCTTGTTTTTGAGTTGACGATGCCCGATGTGACGTCACGGAAGGAACGCCCCTGACCGAGAAAGCGACACACAATGCATTTTGGGTACTTTGTGTGGTCTGAAAATTTCGTGTTGATGGTGAAATTAGAAGGAAAAAAACATAAATAACGCAATGGTGAATCGTCGTATGTTGCACCAAGACTACTATTTGATACTAGTTGACACAAATTCCCAGCAGACAAATCATCCCATTTCCAAGGGAGCTTGGGCGCCATCTTGTGCATTTTCTGGGCGCTACACTGGAGTCCAGGAGGATCGAATTGATACGGAAAGACTTCTTTAATCGATGGCAAATATTTATGCTTTCCTCTTCAGAACTATTTGAATCCTATTCATAACTGGATGAGTAACAAGAAAGCATCTTCTCCCGAATCTGAACTCTTTGAAGCCATTGTTTTGATTCTGGAGCAAGGCAGTTTGTGAAGAAATGACATCACAAACAAGGGGGCGGGACTTTCTGAATCTCTCCTGTTCCGAGCTCATTTTGTGGCAGTTTTAGGACACTAAGTCCTTTTTATTGGTGTTTTGCATTTGACTAAAAATCTCAGCCTGCGTGTTTTGGCTATTTTAGACGCTATAAAACGTTTTTCTGATGCCAGTTAGGAAACAAAAAAATGGTGTCGGTTGTCCTTTAACGAAAGGCAAGAAGCGCGAACGAATGGTCGGCCTTACCTCCTGCACGCCGCACTCGAAGCATTTGTTTTCCTCCACCGGCTCGGGGGTTTGACAGTAACGACAAACCGGACATCTGAAAGCAGAGAATGGTGAACCAGCCGGCGAGACAAGACAAGTCAGCCATTTTGAAAGCAAACGTTTCGCTTCTTACGATGCATCCTCCCATCGTTGTAGACACTGACTGTGAAAACTGTGGTTACACAACGTGGTGAGGATGCCGTTGACCGACTCGTCCATACGCTCCAGGCACACGGTGCATTTGGGAAGCTCCGTTAGCTCCATTACGGGTAAACTGGCTCCCTGGAGGAAATACGAGAATATGGCGGCGGTCGCTGTCAGCGGACATGATTGACGTGACCCTCCCACGTCGCCCGCTATTTACCTCTTCGGACTTGATCACTTCGGCGCGTTCCACGTAGACCAGCTGACAAACCGCCTCCTCAATGGAGTTGAACTGGCGGCCATTACACGTCGTGTAGAAGCTGTCGGCATCCGCCTGAATCGGAATTGTTTTGTTATTGACCGTATTTTTTTTAGACTTATAAGGCGCACCTAAAAGAAAAGATTTTTTTTTTTTAAAGCTGACCATGCGCCTCATAATGCGGTGCGCCTTATGTATGGGATTTTTTTTAATGTCATTCATTGAAGGTGCCCCAAGTGTGACTTGTCTGTGACTGTAAAGTGTCCTTGAGCTAGCTATCTAGCTAGCTATTTATTAACTAGCTATCTATTAAGTAGCTATTAGCTAGCTGGCTATTTACTATCTATCTATTTACTCTCTATAAAATATTTAAGTAACTAGCTGGCTATCTCACTATTTATCTTGCTATCTATTAGCGTGCTATCTATTAACTAGCTATCTATTAGCTGTCTGTTAGCTAGCTGAATGACTAGCGATCTATTTGCCGTCGATTAGCTTTTTAACTAGCTGGCTGGCTATCTATCTCGCTATCTATCAGCTAGCTATCTGGCTATCTGTTAGCTAGCTATTAGTTACCTATCTCGCTGGCTATCTATTTGCTATTAGCTATTTAACTAACTAGCTGCCTAGCTAGCTATTTATTACCTACCTACCTATCTATCTACATACCTACCTACATACCAACCTACCTATCAGCTAGGTATCTAGCTATCTATCTATCAACTAGCTATTAGCTAGCTTAGCTTTCTATCGATTTTGATTCCGGGTTAAGTGAACGCTGGCGCGTGTGGTTGCCGCTGCTCACCCAAACTTAAAACCTTATCCAGTGACCGTAAAGTAGTATTATAAGTAATATTCCAGAAAATAAGGTATTTATTCTTACTTTTAGTTTTTCATTTGTTCTCACACACACATGCAAACAGTGAGCCGACCTGCGTGTTGAACTTGATGAGGACCATGTACTGGTTAGGGGTGGAGTCTCGGATGATCTTCATGTGCTCCATGACATCATTAAACGGCGCCATCAGCTTCATTAAGTCGTGGCTGGTCATGGTGGCGGGAACCGTCAGGATGCAAACCATGGCGCTACGCTCCACCTCCTCCGTCAGAGATGTCATCTTGCTGGAAGTGGCCGGGAAGAAGTCGTTAATAAGTGTGATGCTAGCAGCATCCAACATGGCGTGTCGTGTGCGGTCGCAACTTGGTCTTGTAGAGGTGCATGATCCCGTGCACGACCTCCACGGACGGGTTGCCGCTGAAGAAGGAGATTTGCTGGGGTAGTTGCTTGGAGGGGGAGTCCGGTGCCTCTGCAGCATCTGCCAGTTTGGACTCGGCGCCAGCAGATGGATCCTCATGGCCGCCGCCGTCTTTGTCTGTCCATGTAAAAAAATCAATATGCTGAAAGAAGCCATCTGCTACTTCCTCTCTTGCTAACGCTTGATTCAAAACTAGCTTATCTGCTTATGTGTACTTTGTGTTTAATTAGCAGTGTCATGGGCCACATGCCAGGGCATCAACATTAATCGAGATTCAGAAACAAAAGCTGTGTTGCGCCTGGTTACCTGGACAGGGTTCAAAGGTCTCGATAACCATGTCTCCCATCGATCGACTGCCCATGTGCTGATGCAACACGGCGCTCCTCTCCAGCTCCGATTTGCCGCTCAGGGCCATACGAGCCAGGCTCAAAGATTTATCCTGAAGCTGCTCATCCGACATGTCGCCAGCTGAGTGCAACAAAAAAAGAGACCAACATCGATTAAGATGAATAATCATAATCATAACAATAATAATAAATTTCATTTAGACGCACCTTTCAAAACTCTCAAGGACACTTTAAAGTCACAGGATATTTTTTCTACGGGTGAGCAGCGGCAGCCACACTCACCAGCGTTCACTCAACCCGGAAGTAACATAAAATATAAATGAATATAATAATAATACATTTTATTTTAAGCGCCTTTCGAAACCTTAGACTTTCTTCTTTCCTCATATAACTTAAGAATTAACTCTTTTTTTCTGAGCTTGAAATGAGGGCGGCGGCTATGTGTTCACGAAATTTATCCACTCCAGCGCCCGGGTTTTTGTCATTGTCACTTGAATTCCATGACACATAGAATATTACACATAGAGTTTTAGGACTACATAAACATTCAATGAAGCATAAGAAATCCGCGATGCACTGAAGCCGCGATAAGTGAACCGCGAAGTAGCAAGGGATCACTGGATACATAGTTCATTTGACGTTTATTCTATGAGTCACACATTTAAGGATGTGTACAACTTTGTTTAATATCGAAATATACATCATGAGTGGGAACAATAGAAATCATGAACTAAAAGGCAAATAAAAGTCATCTGTTGTGAATGTTGTCAGTCAAAGCTTACTAGCGCGTTAGCTAGCCGGTCGGCGGCTAACGACAACAACAACGTTCGGCGTGACCACGCGTACTCACCGGCCGAGTAACAAAAGCCTTCAGGGGCTGGAGACTGGTCAGCTATTTCCAAGCGGATGACCACCAAAGACACACTCATGTGTTTGCCCTCGGAAAAGACAAAAACGGATAAATAAAAAAAAAAAAAAACAAGGATAGCTAGCTTCCGGTGTTAGCTAGCTGCCCAGCTAGCCTTCAAAACACTCCAGTCGGAGTACATTGATGGCGGGTTCATAAAAGTAAGACTCGTAGAGTCTCGAGTGTAAATATATAAAGTATATACACGTCTACATATTTCATAACCGTGACTGTCATAACTTCAAGAAGCTTCTGGAGCTCTTTAACGCTGACTACTTCTTCTTCGTCTTTTCGACAACCGAGTGCTCATAAAAGGCGCTTAGACGCTATCGCCACCTAACACCTCCAAAGTGTACGACAGTGCGGTTTTGTTTTTCACGTATTTTTCGTTTTATCACAAATTCAATGTCAAATAATAAGCAAAAACGATCGAAATGTTAGGTTTTTTTCAGATTTGAAAGATTCAATGTCAAAAATGTAACGCCTGAAATGCTGTATCATCGTCAAATGGCACATAAATACAAGATATATTCGCACTTAGAATAATACATTTAATTTCTAAGTGCATTTCAAAACTCTCAAGGTCACATTACAGCTAAGTAACTTTCTATCTATGAGGCTATCTGGCTGGCTATCTATTAGCTAGCTGGCTTTCTATTAGTTAATTAATGGCTAGCCAATCTTGCTATCTATCTAGCTGGCTACCTTGCTCCATATCTGATATGTATTTGCTAAATGGCTATTTAGCTGGCTACCCAACTAGCTATCTATATGGTATCTATTAGCTATCTATCTAGCTTGCTATCTATGAGTTATCCATTAGCCAGCTAGCTAACTTTCTATCTATTTGAGTTATTCCAGGTTGAGTGAACGCTGGCGCATGTGGCTGCCGCTGCTCACCCACAGAAGAACTGATCCTGTGACTGGAAAGTGACCTTGAGAGTTTTGAAAGGTGCTTGTAAATGAAATGTATTATTATGAAAGGCTCTCATACGATTTCTCCCTCCTCTCACACATAAGCACCCACTCATATCCCATGTTTTTTTTTTACACAAATCCCTCGCACTTTTCAAGCACAGCGAATGACGTTCTCACGCACGGCAATCCAAATAATGCAAATATTTTTCATATTTTACGCACAAACTGTTTTCAAACAAACCTGCCGATGACGTTAGCATTTTAACAAAAAAAAAGGAGTTTCTCAAGGCAGTTTTTAAGGTCGTAAAAAACTGAAAACGGTCATTTGTTGAATTAGCAACATCAGGCTAAATGCTATTTCAAGCTAAAACATTTTAACGGATATTTATCAAAAAAGAAACATTTGCATAATTTCAAACGCAGTGCAAAATCCCTCACCATCTCAAATACGCCTTTTCCGACACGTGCTCTCACATACGTGCGCTCACATCGACACACACACTTTTTGCTAACTCCCTCACACACAGCAGCTTCTCGCTTATTTACAATTAGGTCCAAAATGTGTTTTATTTGAAATGCCCCGTACACAGGACAAAACTGCTATAAAGCATCAGTGCCTTGCTTTTGGGCGGGGCGGTCATATCAGTCTCCACGCCAAAAAATAAACGTGCACTCACACACACACACACACACACACACACACACACACACACACACACACACACACACACACACACACACACACACACACACACACACACACAAGTCACTTTAAAAAAAATGTTTTGCTGGTTGTTGTGGAGGTCACGTGACCTCGCCAACGCCGCCATGTTGAAAGGAAGCTGTTTGTAAGTGATATTTTATGTAATACTAGGACAACAACAGACTGAGAACCCCTTCATGGAAAGGCAGTTGGAAGATTTAGTCCGGCGCGTTTGCATGCTAACATTAAAGGACAACCGACGTCTCCGGACAAGTTGTGTCCATAATTTGTAAAATGGCTTCAAATGACTTCTACTGAGCGTATTTTACAAAGATTCCACCACATATAGCTATATTTTACCTTTTAAAACTCACGCTGAATATTCCGGAAGTTTTGTTTTTGAGTTGGTGAGGAGTCCGTACGTGACGTCACTGAAGGAACGCCCCTGACCGAAAAAAGGACACATTGTAGCAGCCCTTCCATCACGTCAATGCATTTTGCTGTACTTGTTTGGTCTGAAAACTTCGCGTAGCACCAGAAAGAGGCAGAAGATGGCGACAAAGCTCAGTGTAAGGAATTAATCAGTCTGGAAACGGGCTGATTAATTCCTTACACGGAGCTTTGTCGCCATTTTCTGCCTCTTTTTTGTGCTACATTTCCCCCCATAATTGCCTCAAAATGGCACGGAATAAATTGTTTGATCGATTGCAAAAATGTATGCTTTCCTCTTCAGAACTATTTGAATCGTATTCATAACTGAATGAGTAACAAGAAAGCATATTCTCCGAATCTGAAGTCATTGTTTTGATTCTCCAGCAAGGCAAGACGTCTTGGGGTGACACCATGAATAAGGGGGCGGGACCTTCTGAAACTGGCCACTTCCTGTTTCATTTTTTTTGCAGTTTCAGCACACTTTAACTCATTTTTATTGGTGTTTTGCATTTGACTAAAAATATCATACTGCGTGTTTTGGGTATTTTAGATGCTATAAAACGTTTTTCTGGTGTCAGTTAGGAAACAAAAAAGTGATGTCGGTTGTCCTTTAAGGAGCAAAGGAAATAAGAGGTTTTTTTTTGGGTGGGACTGTAACCTAATATGTACAATAATTTACGAAATGGAGTAAAAATGATCATTGGAACGCTACGGCGTGACTCCATTTTAAGCATGTGTGTGTTTGTATTATGTCGAAAGTGTCCCCGGAAATGTACTGACGGCAAACAGGCGATCATGACGAGGACGTTTTCAGATTTTGAGTTTTTTTAAAGAGTCGGCTCGCTTCTTGAGCAAGTCGGCCACCTCCTGGAGCGAACGCAGGTGACTGCTTTGCAGCTTGTCCATTGCCGCCCTTGTAAATGACGATTCCTCCTAAAAGGAGGCAAATACATACGGGGGGGGGACAGGAAATGGTGGTTAAAGGACAATCATATTCATAACTGGATGAGTTAACAAGAAAGCATCTTCTCCCAATCTGAACTTTCTGAAGCCATTGTTTTGATTCTGGTGCAAGGCAGTTTGTGAAGGAGTATCCTGGCGGGACTTTTTGAATCTGCCCAGTTCCTAGCTCATTTTATGGCAGTTTTGGGACACTTTAAAGTCATTCTTATTGGTGTTTTGCATTTGACTAAAACTATCAGCCTGTGTGTTTTATATGTGTTCTATTTTAGATGCTATAAAACATTTTTCTGATGTCAGTTAGGAAACAAAAAAATGGTATCGGTTGTCCTTTAAGTGGTTAGGATAGGTGCTACAACGGTAGATTTGCTACGTGCTTACAAAACTAGTCACAAAAGATATTTATTTTGCCGAGTCATGACAAGTGGGCCCACTGACATCTTTACCGAAAAGACAGAAAGTGACTGACCTCTGTGGATCCTTCCAAGGACAAATCGGCTAGTTTGAGGGCAGCGATGCCAACTTCCTGTTCTTTAATGTGCTCCAGGGCCTGGGCGAGGACGTCCTGCAAGCTCGCCGTTAGTTCCTGGAAGCCGCAAACCACAATCGGCTGTATGAAGGAGGGAAAAAAAAAGGAACATTAAAGGAGGTCACTTTAGAGCGCCTCGTTGTTGGAACCCGAATACAGACATGTCTCCAAAAATCCAGTACAGTGATACCTTTGCTTACGAACTCAATTGGTTCCCAGACAGAGTGTGTGTAAGGCGAAAGGTGTGTATCCCAAACATTAATTTCCCATCTGAAACCATTAAAACGAGAATAATCCGTTCCCAGGTCCCCATAAAACATAATTTTCTAATATTCTAAGCCTTAAAATTACACAAAATATACCTTATTTTAGGTATAATAAATGTGATATGGTATTGTAATGAAATAAATAAACTGTACTGCATAATAAAGTCATTTTATTGACCTTTGTGATGGTCGTCGATGGCTTGATGAAATGGAGTGGCCGCTTTCATCAGCATTAAACACTTGATGAAGAACGTAGCCTTCTTCTCCCACCATCTAGAGGAATGATTCCTTGGAAGCTTTGGCAGCTTTATCATCAGAACTGGCTGCCTCACCATGACGAATGACACTATGAATCCCTGTACGACGCTTAAAGTTCTCGAACCATCCGTAGGCTAGCCTTGCAATCATCAATGGATGACGAACTTCCAGGTTGCCTCTTGACGATATCGAAGTGAAGTTGCCGTACTTTCTCTGCGATAATTTTACCTAGTTCCTCATCAATTGTGTTCTGCTTAGCTGGGTTGATAGCTTTTTGCATCAAGTGTACAGATGGCTTGTGCGGGTTATTTGTGGAGCCTGATTGATGGGATATTTTAACCTTGCAGTCTACACTCTGCGTTTTAACTATCAATAAAGTTGAAACGAGCTATCACGGTATTCGATATCCTGAAATAAATAGCCCCAGAAAGTGCATACCTGTGCTATGCTCGCGTCCTTTTTCTTTTTCTTCTTCTTCTGTAGGCTGGATTTAAGCGGTTGCAGGACTTTGGTGCAGTAGCCGGCAACCCATAAAACGACACAAACCGTCTGCACACAAGCGCCGTCACTCAAACAAAATGTCAGACAACCAAAAGAAGAAGAAGAACAAGGCTCACCTCCGCAAAAAAGACGAGATTTTCTAGTAAAGACGGTCGGATTTTTAATTTGCCCTCCTTCATGTCCAGTAGGTCTCCTTTGCATTTCGTTAGCATTTCTGCAACGGACACGACGAGAAGATGACGGAATTGAGGACGGTCCTTGTGGACAGGGGACAATTATGCGTCATGCTTGGCACCTTGAAGCTGAACGGCCAGCGACTTGAAGGCGTTACACATCTGCGTTTGCAGCTCCGACGAATCGTCTGAGAGGGGAGTGAAAAAAAAAACAACACATTTTTAACTCATTGACTGCCAAACGATGTGCAAAAATGTGTCCACTCCAGTGCCAGGGCTTTTGGCATTTTCACTCAAATTCCAGGAGCAACAGAAGATTGAGTTTTCGAACGACATAAACATTCAATTCAGCGGTAGAAACCATAGACTCTCTTCTTTCATCAGAAAAAAAGAGTTAATTATTAAGTTGTATAGGTCTGGAGGTATCTGAGGTTGAAATGGGGGTGGCTGTACAAAAGGCAAATGCTGCCTTGGAATAAACTTGAGTGACCCGATAAAATCATTTTAGATTCATGGCTACTTACCGAGTCCGACGGCGTCCAATTGGTGTACGTGGAGAGACAGCTGCAGCGCTGCCGCTTGACACTGGCAGCTGCCGCTGGCCAAAGCGGCAGCTAGATGGGTGGCGGGGGGTCCCAAGAAGGGATACTGTCGGGACAACGTAGCGTTAGCGCGTTGGGACCACGTTGCTTGTATGTTTTGACATCCCACGTGGAGAAAAATTTGAAGGTTTAAAAGTGTTGCACTAGTGATGCTAACTTCCACGAGGATGCCTATGGCGTTTCCCATTATACGTTAGCATTGAGCTAGCAGACTTTAAAACGGAAGTGGAGGTAATGATACGATTGTATTCCCCACCTGCGTGCGTCTCTCCGCCATTTGCGTGGCCGTCTGCAGGTTGTGGCTGAGCTGCGCCAAGAGGCCGCGTAGCAACGTCGTCTTGTCGGCGACGCCGTTCTCGGTGGCCGCCGTCGAGTTCTGCGGCGAGGATTTGTGACCCAGCGCCGCCACCACGGCGAGGAGGCGCAGAGTGAGGGAGCGTAAGCGTAGCCATATGCATTCTTCCTCCAGGGAACGTCGCCGATGATCCTCCGTTAATTTCCTGTCAGGTGACCGTGGCGGAGTGGAATGTTTACAAATTAATCTGGGCTTCGTAAATGTTATCCAGGGTCACATTTGGAGGATGTTAGGCATTATGTTGTACGCCGGGAGAGGCCTTGGAAGGCGCTTATAAATGAAATGTATTATTATTATCATCATTATCATTAATCAATATGTGTGTATTGTACAGGTAACATCCGATTTACGACCGAGTTCCGTTACGACCAAATACAAATTTCCCCATTTGTGGGTCGATTAAATGTTTTCTCATTCTGACCAAACGGTCGTAAGTCAAAATGGTCGTAAGTCGAAATCTATTCAAAATGTTGAATAGAGACTCAGAGGCTAAAGCTACATGTACAACTGGAGAAAATACAGGTAACATCCTACTTAAGAGCGAGTTCCCTTCCGACCAAACGGTTGTAAGTTGAAATCCATTCAAAATGTTGAAGAGAGACTCAGAGGCTAAATGTACATGTACAACTGGAGAAAATACAGGTAACATCCGACTTAAGAGCGAGTTCCCTTCCGACCAAACGGTTGTAAGTTGAAATCCATTCAAAATGTTGAATAGAGAGTCAGAGGCTAAATGACTCGCAAACTCGTCCGTAGAATTAAAATTCATAAAATAGGATCTGGAGGTCGTGGTCGTAAGTACGGGTAGTCGTAAGTCGAGCCGTTCGTAAGTCGGACGTTTCCTGTTTTTTTTTTTTTAGTTTAAATAGTAGTAAATTTTGTCCTTTATAACGCTGCATTGAATATTTATGTAGTCGTAAAACTCAATATTCTGTGAGTCCTGCAATTTGAATGAAAATGACAAAAACCCTGGCACTGCAGTGGACACATTTTTTTGCACATGGTCTGGCAGTGAATGAGTTAAAGATAACAAACAAATCGGTCTTCTTCCAATGTTTTTTTTTTTTTTTTTACAAAATACACCTTACAATTTTGAACCATATTTTTTCCTATATTGTAAATCAAAGATCCTTTGATCCACTCCTCTTACATCTAGACCTGCCTCATGTCACAAAGAGGGTACAGCAAATTCTGAAGAATGAATGACTTTTTGTTTCTTTGTGTTGTCATATTTGTTATTTAGTTTTTTTTTCTTTGACTTCAAGACAGCGCCGCGAGAGTGGCTGCCTTTCCAGCAGCTCCTGTCGTTTGTTTTTCTACTTCTTTCTTTCCTTTCCTCTCATTATTTTTGCTGCTGTGAAATGTCAATTTCTCCACTGCGAGACGAATAAAGATACATCCAATCCAATAAGCGAGCATAACGTGTATGTGTGTTTTGTACCGCTCGTTCGGGTCCCAGCAGGCGAACACGGTGAGGTCTCGGTTGTCCCTCATGTTGTCCCACGGAATGTCATCTTCCTCTGCGGACAAACACATGGACTTCACACTCTCCTCCAGACTCAAGACACTGGAAAAAAACATTTTAAGGGAAAGACAGAAAAGAAAAAAAAAAGAACACAACGTCGTCACAAAGGTGAGCAGTGCATTGGTTGCGTTGGAGGTGGAGAGGGGGTCAAAGGTCAAAGGGTATGAGCTCACATGTCAGCTTCTAGAAACAAGTCAAGCAGCATCCTCTCCGTGCGAACTTGGGCGAAATGCAGCGACTGGTTCAGCCTGTTCCTGAGGTTGATGAACTCTGGGATCTTCTCAAAGGCGCCGTATTTGTACGCCTGGATGATGTATTCGGAGGTCTTGGGGGGGGGGGAGTGGGAAACATTAGGACATTTTTATTTGATTAACACTTTAAAGGACAACCGACATATTTTTTTTGTTTCCTAACAGACATCAGAAAAACGTTTTATCGCTAAAATATTCAAAACACGCAGGTAGATATGACTTATAAAAATGACTTAAAAGTGTCCCAAAACTGCCACAAAGTGAACTCGGAACAGGCGAGATTCAAGTCCCGCCCCCTTGTTCGTGACGTCACGCCAGGATACTCCTTCACAAACTGCCTTGCTCCAGAATCAAAACAATGGCTTCAGAGAGTTCAGATTCAGAAAATATTCAGCGCGAGTCTTAAAAGGTCAAATATAGCTGCACGCCGTGGAATCTTACGCTCAAAATACACTCAGTAGAAGTCATTTAAAGTGATTTGACAAATGATGGACACAACTTGTCCGGTGGTGTCGGTTGTCCTTTAAACAATGGTTTTGCCTTGATTGTTTCGACTCACATCTTTTTGATTGGAGTGGAAAAACCTGAGAGAAAAATTGCAGGCTTGCGAAGCGGCCGCAAAGTGTCCCAATGACTGAGCGTAGCGCGTTAGCAAGAAGCCGATGGTGTCGTGCTGGACGTGCTTGGCGTCCAAGCTGGCGTAGAGATCCACCACCGGTTCGAAAGCGCCCAAGCGGCAGTAGAGGAGCAGCAGCAGTAGTTTGAACTGCGCGTTGGACGGGCTGTTGGATAAACCTTCCTGGAGGAGGCCCAGACTGAGCCACGCCATCTTCTCGTCTCCTGGAAAGAAACGGAGAGGACGTCACGTCCAGAAATGCGACGTGAGGGACAGACAGAGACGCGAAAGGACTCACCGCTTTCCGTCCACAGGTCAATGTAGACGTGAGCCGCCATGAGGCAATACATGTCGGAAAACTGCAGCTCAGTTTTCAGAGCGTTCTTCCCTGTTGGAGGGAAAACAGAAATGTTATCATGAACTATTTGATTTTTTTTAATAAATTAACATCAGACAGAAAGCTAGTTAGATAACTAAAAGATAGCTAGCTAGAGATAATAGATAACTAATAGATAGATAGCCAGAGCTAATAGATTGCTAATAGCTAGCTAACGACCGCTAGTAGTGATTATACTATATTGACATTTATCCACTGGGTATTTATATGGAGAATATGACTATTTTTGGCTAGTTCCTTTTGTACAATAAACAGTAGCTATAGCTAGCTAGACAGCTAGCTAGAGAGCTAGCAAGCTCGCTAGCTAGAGAGATGGAGAACTAGAGAGACATAGAGAGATAGCTAGCTCGAGAGATAGAGACTATCATTGCTCTATCTCTCTAGCTAGCTAACTTGCTAACTCTCTAGCTAGCATACCTGCTAGCTCTCTAGCTAGCGAACTTGCTAGCTCTCTACACGACTGACGTCTTTATTCCAACTGCTAACAAGTGGATCTGACTCGAACATGGGAAAAGGCAGTAAAAACTCTTAACATGAACACGCTCTCTAGCTAGCTAGCTTGCTAGAGAGCGTGTTCTAGAGAGGTAGAGCCACTGGTAGAATATATACATAGAATAGATAGAAAGCTAGCTAGCTAATAAATAGTTCATAGGTTGCTATTAGATAGCGAGCTAGATAGTTAGCTAGATAGCTAATAGATGATAGCTCAATGTCAAGTCATCATGTTTTTAGGCTGTCCAATTGACCTGCCATGTTGTGATGACATCACAGGCTCTCCGTTTTCATGTCATTTATTGTCATGTTGTCATTTCGTCTCCTCCCCTGTCATATCATATCGCCATATTTTCAACCAAAGGATGGAAAAATGCTCCTCACCAAACTTGAGGCCGTGTCGATAATGCGCCTTGAGCTCAGCGACGAGTCTGAGCTTGGCGGCGGCGTCCAAGGCGTGATGCAGGCCGAGCGCCCGACTCAGCTGACAAACGCACAAATGCCTCTGCAGCGCTTTGGTGTCATCCGGGAAGGCCAAACCGTCGAGACCCGGTTGGCCCAGGGGGGCGGATTTGCCAAGTCGCTCGACGAACTGCGTACGGGACAAGATGGAGGGATGCGATTGGTCCGTCGGGGTGTAAGATGGCGGCCGCGTGACGGGGTCTCACCTGCTCGTGCTGGTCTGCGGCGAGTAGGTGGAGGTAAATGTTGAGGTCTGTGATGCAGCAAGGCTTGTCGCCAAATTTGACGAAAAACTGCACCATCAGCTCCAAAGGCTTTCCTGTAGATAAAATAATAATAATCATAATAATAATAAAACATTTCATTTCTAAGCGCATTTCAAAACTCTCAAGGTCACTTTACAATCACAGGATAAGTTTTTTTTCTGCGGGTGAGACGCGGCAGCCACACGCGCCAGCGTTCTCAACCCGGAAGTAACTCAAATACATAGAAAGCTAGCTAGCTAACAGATAGCTAATAGATAGCAAATGGATAGCCAGCTAGATAGCTAATAGATAGCCAACCAGACAGTTAGCTAACTAGCTAGATAGCCATATAGCTAATAGCCAGCTACATAACTAGCCAGTTAGCCAGACAGCTAATAGATAGCAAATAGATGTAATAATAATAATTCATTTCATTTATAAGCATCTTTTCAAAGCTATCAAGGTCACTTTACAGTCACAGGATACAGTCGCTAATAGATAGCCACCTAGCCAGCTAGATAGCTAAACGATAGCAAGCTACATAGCTAGCTAGACAGCTAATAGATAACTAATAGAGACAGCTGGCTTGCTAGCTATCTAGCTAGCTATCGTTTAGCTATCTAGCTGGCTAGGTAGCTATCTATTAGCGACTGTAGCCTGTGACCTTGCGAGTTTTGAAAGGTGCTTATAAATGAAATGTATTATAATTATTATCACTGTATCTATTAGCTAGCTCGCTACCTATTTATATGTAGTCCTAAAACTCAATATTCTGTGGGTCCTGCAATTTGAGTAAAAATGACAAAAACCCTGGCACTGGAGTGGACGCCTTTTTTTGCAAATGGTCTGACAGTCAATGAGTTAATTTTGGTTTGCTTGTAGTTATTCACAAAGATCAATTCTCGCCATTATTTTGAAAGGAAAAACTTTATCAAAATGAATTCAAGATAACCCAGGAAAATTATTATTATTATTATTATTTTTTTTTTTAATTTTCTTTTTACCGAGTTGGCCTTCTTGGGGAAGGGCGCGCTGTCGTAGTCGGTGCATGAGCTCCAGACGCGCCAAGTAAGGACCTCGCAGCGAGCGAGCGTCTTTGTCGTCCTCGCCCGCAATCCTGTCCTCTACGAACCTCACCACCTCCGCCACAGTGTAGTGAACCGCGCCTTCCGAGCAGCTGCACACAACGCCGCCATTACATTCAAGTGATACCTTGGCTTACAAACTTCATTGGTTCCCAGACAGAGTGTAAGGTGAAAAATGTGTATCCCAAAACTTCATTTCCAATAGGAAACCATTCAAATGAGAATAATCCGTACCCAGGTCCCCATAAAACATCATTTTCTAATTTTCTGAGCCTTAAAACTACACAAAATATACATTATTTTATATGGAATAAATGTGCTATGGCATTATAATGAAAGAAATAAACAGTACTGTATAATAAAGTCGTTTTATTTACCTTTGTTGTGGTCGTTCATGGTTTGATGGAATGGAGTGACCGCTGTCATCAGCATGAAACAGTTGATGAGGAACGTAGCCATCTTCTTTTACCATCTTGAGGAATCATCCCTTTTAGGTGCTTTCTCTGCCATGATTTTAGCTAGTTCCTCATGAATTATGTTCTGTTTAGCTGGGTTGATAGCTTTTTGCATCAAGTGTACAGGTTATTTGTGGAGCCTGATTGGTGGGATATTTTAACCTTGCAGTCTACACTCTGCCTTTGAACTACCAAAGTTGAAATGCATTTTCTCACTGTCGTCTGGCTGTCTCTTTAATATTTAAACCACCTCCCCTCATTGCTGCGTTCTTGACCAATCACGTGGCTTTAACCGAAGACTGGGGGCGGGGAATAGAGGACAAAAACAAGTGTGCTGCCATTTTGTTGTTAGGAGAAAAGGCTCGTTCGCGAACGACACATCACTCACTGTGGCGCTCCGCGTGTATCCCGAAAAATAGTTTGTACGCCTAGGTAAAATTTTCATAAATTTAACGTTTGTAAACTGAAAAGTTCATAAGCCAAAGGGTTCGGAAAGCGAGGTATCACTGTATTCATTTTTGCTGACTCCAATTTTGACACCAAATCATCGCTTGGACTCACTGTTCGCCATCCCCCGGTGGACTCCACGACATATCCATAAGATGAAAAAGAGAGTCGAAGTAGGCCAGGTAGAACTGCCAATCATCGGGACTGCGAACAGAGCGACATCATGCAAAAGCACATGATATGAACGCCACATTTCCTTTTTTTGTATGCTTTGTGTAATTGATTTTGGCGTGATAGTTTCGATAGTAATGCTAAAAAGAGGCCAATTCTGTTCGGTCAGCAAGCAAAAAATGGATCTTACTTTTTGAGGAGGAGCTTGTGGGCTAGGGCGTTGCACTCGGGCCAGCGCCGTAGTCGCCGGTATAACATCATGCACTTGCTCTCTCGACTCTGAAGCTCGCTGGTCAGCTTCTCTGCGAAGGATGCGATATTGCACGATGACAAGGAGGACGTGGAGGTAGATCGAGATGCTAATTTTCGATCAGGACTTACCTCCTAGCGGACCCTTGATCACTTCCAAGGCCTCCTCGCATTTTCCCAAGCGCTCCAGGATCATGAAGTAGAGCTGCACCTGGAAGCGAAATAGCCATTTTTATGAATTTCCCGATATTATTCTTTGAAAATCATATTTAGTCATTCTGGTCACACATGAACACATTCCAAGAACATTTTTTACTTCTGCTTCTGCTTCAATTTTGTCTTCTTTGACCATCTTCTCCACCATGCGCTCCGCCAGGGGTAGAAACATGGTTTGGGATAGCTTTTCATCCTGCGCCGAGATAGCCTGAGAAACCACAAAACATAATTAAAAAAAATATAGATATATGTACTTTTTTATGAAGGAGGATAAACGCTCGCATTTACCTGCATTACCAGACTCATGACAGACCAGAAGTAATAAGGATTCTTGGGGACGATTTTATATAACGCCATTCCTGCCTGAAGAGATAAAAGTATTATAATAATAATAATAATAATAACAACAATAACCATAATCATAATCCATTTCATTCATAAGCGCCTTTCAAAACTCTCAAGGACACTTTACAGTCACAGCATTAAGTTTTTCTGAGGGTGAGCAGCGGCAGTCACACGCGCCAGCGTTCACTCAACCCGCAAGTAAATACATAGAAAGCTAACAGATAGCTAATTGATAGCCAGCTAGATAGCTATATACCTCTTAGATAGCTAGCCAAATAATATTATTATTATTATTATTATTATTATTATTATTAACAAAAATAAAGATAGCCAGCCACCCAGATAGCTATATAGCTAATAGATAGCGAGCTATATAGCCAGCCACTTAGATATCCATACAGCTAACAGATAGCTAGCTAGATAGCCAGCCACCCAGATAGCCATGTAATAATAATAATACATTTAATTTATAAGCGCATTTCAAAACTCTCAAGGACACTTTACAGTCACAGCATTAAGTTTTTCTGAGGGTGAGCAGCGGCAGCCACACGCGCCAGCGTTCACTCAACCCGGAAGTAACTCGAATAAATACAAAGCTAAATAGCTATCCATTAGATCGCCATATAGCTATCTAGCTAGCTAGCTAGATAGCCAATAGATAGCAAATAGCTAGCTATTTAGGTAGCGAGCTAGGTGGATAGCTAAATATAGCCAACAGATAGCTAGCCACCCAGATAGCTAATAGCTAGGCAGCTAGATAGCAAGCCACCTAGACAACTCTGATCATAAATCATAAAAGTGACGCACCGAAAAACAATCGTCAACCATTGTCTGCTAGTTGACGCTAGCAGACACGAGCTTATGTGTCTATCTTCACCTGCTGCATCTTCTTATACTCGCCGACGCGTGCGTACGCCATGAAAAGGTGCGAGTGATACTCCTCGCTGAGCGGGACCTTCTTCACCGCCGCCTCGTACAATTTGGTCACCAACTCAGCTGGAACACAAACACGCAATAATTAAGACGTCCACTTTTGTGACTACGCACGCGTTCAGGTTGTCCACTCACGCCGATGCATCTCCCTGTAGAGGATGGTAAGCGCTTGTAAAGAGTTGTCATCTGTGGGCTCCAAGGAGGTCACCTCCTGGGCCAGGGAATAGGCTTCATCTTGTCTGCCTGTGCGCTGCAGGCCGATTGCCTTTAGCACCTGGATTATGAGAAGGAAGAGTCGTAAATGGGAGAAGAAGAAGAAGAAAAAGATAAAAAAGGGTAAGAGGACAATGAATAACAACATTAGAAAACGAGGACTAGGAGGCAAAATAAAATTCCGTCATATTTGGAAGACCTTAAAATAGCACATGTATTATACATAACATAAAGTATATTGGGTGTAGTTTTAAGGCTTAGAAAATTAGAAAGTAGAAAATGTTGTTTTATGTTACCTGGGAACGGATTGTTCTCATTTTAATGGTTTCCTATGGGAAATGAATGTTTGGGATACACACTTTTCACCTTACACACTAGTTTTGTTTGTTTTTGTTTTTGTTTTTTTGACTTCAAGATGGCGCCGCGAGAGTGGCTGCCTTTCCAGCAGCTCCTGTATTTTGTATTTAATAATAATAATAATAATAATAATACATTTCATTTCTAAGCGCCTTTCAAAACTCTCAAGGTCACTTTACAGTCACAGGATGTTTTTTTCTGTGGGTTAGCAGCGGCAGCCACACGTGCCATCGTTCACTCAACCCGGAATAACTCAAATAGATAGAAAGCTAGCCAGCTAGCTAATAGATAACAAGCTAGATCGCTAGCTCGGTAGATAGCTAATAGCTAGCTAGCTAATAGATAGACAACCACATACCCAGCTAGCTAGATAGCTAATCGACAGAAAATAGATAGCTACCTAGGTAGTCAGCTAGGTAGCCAGCTAGATAGCTAGAAAGCTAGCATAACGTACCATTAATGACAACCATTAATAGCTAAGATAGCCAGTTAGCTAGCCAGTTAGCTAGCCAGCCAAATAGCTATAAAGCTAATAGATAGCCAGGTTGATAGCCAGTCACCCAGCCAGAAAGATAATAATAATAATAATAATAATAATAATAATAATAATAATAATAATAATAATAATAATAATAATAATAATAATAAATTGATAAATAAAACCACAGAAGAAATTATAAATAATAACAAGAGATTAAAACTTTACAGGAATGCGATTTTAAAGAGGTGGGTTTTGAGATGAGATTTGAAGGTGGGAAGAGAAATAGATAGCAAATAGATAGCTAGCTAGATCGCTATTCTACTTCTTTCTTTCTTTCCTTTCCTTTTATCATTGTGTTACCTCCGGGTAAAAAAAATTCTTATCTTGTGACTAAAGTGTCCTTGAGAAAGGCGCTTAGAAATTAAATGTATTATTATTATGATTAAAATAGAATGTTTGCCATTTGGCATCAACGGATTTGTGTGTCAAGGCCGATGATGGGCTGCCGATTGGCTGCTAGCTACAATACCTTAGCACAGTGCAAGTCTTTGTGCTTCTTCAGCAGCTTGTCGGCCTGCTGGATGGCCATTTTGTTGTTGCCATTGTCAAGGTAGTCTGAGGGCAAACAAAGAACAATTCAGGTTCCTGAGGTCAAAAACAAAATGGCGTCTGAATTTGACTGAGAAAATGGTGATTTCGTCAGAAACAAATCAATCAATTCACTTTACAGGCTTTTATGAATAATCAGGATGTTACCATGTTACATGTCAACAACAGCAAACACGCTATATATAAAGGACAACCGACACCTTTGGAGAAGTTGTGTCCATAATTTGTAAAATCACTTCAAATGACTTCGACTTAGCGCATTTTAGAAAGATTCAACCGCATATAGCTAGATTTTACGTTTTAAGACTAGCGCTGAATATTCAGGAAGTATTGTTTTCGAGTTGATGAAGATTCCTGACGTGACGTCACTGAAGGAACGGCCCTGACCGTGAAAGCGACACACAATGCATTTTGGGTACTTTGTTTGGTCTGGAAAAATCGTGTTGATGGCGAAATTAGAAGGAAAAACACATAAATAACACGATGGTGAAGCGTTGTGTGTTGCACCAAGACTACTATTTGATACTAGTTGACACAAATTCCCAGCAGACAAATCAGCAAATGGTGTCAGTTGTCCTTTAAATTCATCTTTTGCAACAATTCAAGCAATTGTTTTTTTATTTTTATGATCATGAATACACTGCATGTTTGTGTGTTTACGCACAAACACAGTTTGGTCTCTCAGGGACAGCTGCCGGCCAAAATTAACCGCGATTGTGTCCCGTTGATCCTCTCTTACCACAGAGAAAGCTAAATGTTAGCGATGCTTCAGCATCGAGCGTTTACCTCAATCACATTATATTCATGTCTGCTGTCAATCAAAGCGCAAGTCACAAGAGAAACCTTAAAAATTGAATATCTACGTAATCAAATATGATATTGGAGTGGCTGCCTTTCCAGCAGCTACTGTAGTATTTTGTTTTTCTACTTCTTTCATTCCTTTCCTCACTTTGCTGCTGTGAAATGTACATTTCTCCACTGCGAGATTAATAAAGGCAAATCCAATCCAATCTAACAGCTTCATAGTTGAAACTAGTCAAATTATATTTTTGTCACTGTGATTTATAATACAAGTAAAAAATAATCCTCCCAATGCAGTAAGTCACCAGTGGGGGGGGAGGAATTAGCCCAAGGCTAATAACAAACAAAAAAAGGAAATTTGTGCAAGCACATATTGGTTATGTATTTTTACTGTGCTATAAAACCTATTGACATTAACCGTGTAAAATCGTGTTATTTTGAAAGAAAACCAAATCCGGAATTTGAACTTGTAGGCTTTATCTATTTTAATAATCTTTAATATTTCTGTGGAAGACGAAAAAGCGGATGCTAGCATAGCAAAACTTGTTTTGAATGTCATTGTTTTGTTTTTGTTTTTAATTTGAGGGGAAAACAGTGTAAATCTGGGCTTTGTGGGGAGGGAAAAAACGTGCGATTTTTGTGGCCACTTGTATTTTTGTACACATCGTTATAAAAATAATTAGCCAAGTGTAAATATTATAGTTGGTAGCTTAAATTCAAGACCTGTGACAGCTCCACGCTAGCAAGCCGGCTTAGCATGAAGCATTGTCCCCGGCGATGCTAACTCGAAGCTAACATAGTCCCTCAAATGCCGACACAAGAAGGACAAAAGCCACAATACGAGCACACCTTCGGAAATTAAACTTGACCGACTGTTAGTCCGCGTCGGTAACCGGTACACAACAAAAAAGTTCTGCCGGAAAACAGACGTAGAGTCAATGCAAGACTTGCTAGCCAACGCGTTAGCCTCTGCAGCTAGCTGTCAAATAGCGCCCGTTCGTATCCGAGGAGACCACGGGGAACGCAGTCATGATTCTTAGATTATTTTTTAGAAATATTGTAAACTTGTTCACGCCGGAATGGTACCGACAGGGACCTCCAGGACACCCGTGGCTGTGGTCGGGTGGGCAAGCCAGGGGAAGGTGCACTGTCATAGGGCGCAGAGGGCAGCGAAGCCCGTGGTCGCCGATGAAGGGGCCGCGGTAAAGCTACCCCTGCACGTGGGACTTCGGCGTATACAGACGGCTGATACCGACGTTCAAGAGAACCCAAACAATCGGGTTCAAATGTGCCGACTGGCAGGAGCTCACCGTATATGGGTCTGAGTCTCCGGTCGTTGGGG
Organism: Hippocampus bargibanti; assembly: GCF_051943395.1. NCBI lineage: Eukaryota > Metazoa > Chordata > Actinopteri > Syngnathiformes > Syngnathidae > Hippocampus > Hippocampus bargibanti. The sequence continues at coordinate 14,787,717 of NC_142751.1, forward strand.
TCTTGCACATGGCCTCTCGCCGCCATGGTGGTTTAGTTGAGTTTACCTGCTGGTGGGGAAGTGTCCGCGCATGCGCACTAAACTACAGCCGGATGGACGCTGCGGCGGCACAAAAAGTTAACTTTTAACTTTCCTGTGAAATTTTACAACACATTAACATTTAACTAAAATACGTGTTCCATTAAATTCGATTAATGTCCTCCACGTAAGTATTTTGTGTTCATTTGGATTCATTTCTCAATGGAGATTGTATGGTTTTTGTCCAATCAGATTTCAGCATCTTGTTGCCATGTAAATCGAATCTGCTCAGGGGACTGCACTGTCCGTCAATGACGTCTGCATTTTTACATCTCGTAATTGGTTAATCAGAGCAAAACTCGATAACTGTCAATTTCGTTAATTTACATTTGGAACATATTTAAATATTAAATATTAGTACCGCTGGTGAATGACGTCTTTTCCCTAACACATGTGGTTGTTTTACATACATTGGAAACCATTATTTTATCAGCTTTCATTGATAAAAAAAACAGTGCACGCATTTCTTGAAATTTATTAATCAGTTGTGTTCTGTTGTCTAGACCTTCATGTCACAGCTTGCCAACTGTGAAAAAAATAAGAGAAAAAAAGCTAATAATCATACATTCACTACAGATCAGATACCCCTGAATGTTGCCTTTGCAACCAGTCCTTCCACCCAAAAAAAAAACATATCAGACAATATTTTTTTTCCTTTTTGCCACCTCTTGAAAAAACAAATGGTTTCTATTTTTCTAGTCCTTGAATCACAGACAAATGTTTCTTTTTCCCTTTTAAACAAAAGCACAGAAACCAAATGAAAACATCAAACAAGAGGAAAGTAGCTGAAAAAAAAAACATGGCGTCCGTCGTTTTGCAATGTGAGGTTAAAACAGGGGGAAGGAAAACGAGCACAAAAAACACATCTTGCATTGTTTTGCTGTTAATGCAGATATCACACGAAAGCCTTTTGAGCATTTATTCCACATACTTGATATCCAGCTTAAAACCAACATACTAGTTGCATACTGACACTCGCAGGGTAAAATTGTTTGGCATCTTTCATACATGTCTTAAAAGTTGTACTAGTGAGCATATAGTACCACTAGTAGCAATACTAGTAAGACCGTTATACGAATACCACACCAAATTGTCTTACTAGTGAGGGCAAAGTACAAGGTCAGTGACCTCAAAGTGTTTTCAAGAATACCAAACAGTCAATATGTCCGCGTAAGCTCTCGGTCGTACAGGAGTGATCCATCGATGAGAAGGTTTCTTCAGGCGTCATCTGTACTTCTTTGAAAGCTAGCAACCACTCATTTGACAATGAGGTTAAAATTGTAGCGAAAGAAAATAGATGCTTTGAAAGGAGTAAAAGAAGCCATTTTCATAAAACAGCAAGACAAAGATTAAAGGATTATTTTTTTTCTCCAAAAAGTCGGCTTAAAAGAGGGACTCGCTCAGCTAACGTGTGAAATTCTAGTTTGTAAAGCACTGGAATGACCAACAGATGCCTCTAGATGGGGGCGTCGCCTTGCTTGGGATTTGATATCAGCACAGTTTTCGTGTAGAAGACAAAGATTCGAAGGGGTGAATTTTGGCTCGTCACATTGATTATAAGAGCGAGAAATATCCTCATGATGCAAGCCGAAACGATTTGGACACGTTTTAACCGTCAAAAACCCTTTTTATTTTACAGTTTGAAGACGTTAAAACAATTAAATTCACTGCTTTCATTTTGGTTCCATTTTGAACCGACAATCGTGGAATTTTTGCGATTATTCCGTGTAGTTATATTGATTGCGCATCCATAACATCATTATACATTTGAGCGTTTGTCAAAGATTTTGGATTGCAGGTTGTCAATTGGGCTCAAAAGGACACTTTGAATGTGCCTCATGCGAGTACAGAACATTTAAAATGTTGTCCGTAAAAAAAAAAAAAAAAAAAAAAAATGGGCTCACGCCATAACGCCGCAGTCACACACGGGTCCTAACAAAAAAAAAAAAATGGTTGACGGGTGAAGTTGGTAAAGCTAAGTCAAGGACCCTCAACAAGGACCCGTTTTTTTTTAGCGCAGGCATGAACGCAGTTGCCACCCGCATTGGGGGTGGGGGGGAGGGGCTAGGAGCTCCCTTCCGACTACACGGAGACAAATACTGCGTTGAAGTACAAACAAACCCCCAAAAAACCACATAACAACAGGGTGCGCTCTAAAAAGCACATTCGTCTCCTATTGGTCAATTTGAAAAGGCTCCACGTAAGAATAAAAACAAAGCCCATCTGTCGGAATCACCAAGTATCATTTTACATATGAGGCAAATTACGTCTGTGCAAAGAAGTTGGATTTGTGTGTGTGTGTCTGTGTGTGTTTTCATATATGTATATATATATATTTATATATGCAAAACCAGGATGTTGTTGGAGCGGAAATGGGGAAGGGGTCTGTACATCAGCGGGGAGGTACGGGGGGGTAACCAGGGCCACTTCCTCCTGGTGGTGATGGCAGCGGCGGTGTTGGTGGATGGTGATGCGTGTCTCCGATGACATCATCAAGACTGGATCTGGGTGGTTTTGGCTCATTGCTCGTGAGCAGCACTGGTGCCTCGAATCGGACCGGTCTTACGCAGCTGTAAAGAGGAAGGGGGGGGGGGGGGAAACGAAATTACATATTTAAATAACATTAGAGCAGAATTGAAGCTGCTTGGAATTGAAGCGGATTTACGTGGGACGGGAGATGTGAGTCTCTTTTGGATGCTACAGCTTGATGTTTGCTTTTAACATTTAGCTTGTAGCAGAAGTGCACGTTTCACCATGATTGTCCCTGACTCATTGATGAAAAGGACGCTTTGATGCTCTCCTCTTTCATCTAGAACTGTTTCATATCACAAAGAGAGTGCAATAAGTGCTTGAGATTGAATGAATGTGTCTTTGGTGTTTTGTCATTTTGTGGGTAACATCCGACTTACGACCGAGTTCCGTTCCGACCAAACGGTCGTAAGTCGAAATGGTCCTAAGTCGAATTCCATTCAAAATGTTGAATAGAGACTCGGAGGCGTATTTGTTTTTGTTTGTTTTTACATACGTCACTACCTCACTTTACTCAGAAAAGGCATGTATTGTCTGTTGCCAATTGTCAATAATAATACATTATTTCTAAGCCCCTTTCAAAACTCTCAAGGTCACTTTAGTCACAGGATCAGTTTTTCTGTGGGTGAGCAGCGGCAGCCACACGCGCCAGCGTTCACTCAACCAGGACCAGGAGTAACTAGATAGATAGAAATAGATAGAAAGCTAGCAAGCTAGCCAATAGCCAGCTAGCTGTGAGTGAACGGCGATAGCAACGGCGAGGAGCTGGAAGAGAAAAGTAATGAGAGAAAAGGAGATGACAAGCGCAACGACGATGATCCAAGTTGAAGCTTCTCAGTGACGGCGTGGGAAGCGAATGGCGATGAAGAGGACGGCGCATGATGAGTTCAAGCGAGCGATGAAGGACAGACAAAGAGCAACGGGGCTCTCCATGCAGGCGGCAGGTTTCCATGCGTGACTTACTCGGCCTGCCTCTAGACTTTGACTAGAGCGACGGTGTCTACTCGTCTGTCGCCGATGTGCCTCGCACGTCGCCCTTCTGACGCATCTAATGCAACATTACAAGGTTAAATAGCGCCACCTGGAGGGGTGGGGTGGGGGGGCTTTCTTTCAGGGGGTAGACTAGCGGAACCAGGGTGTTGGGTTTTTTTTTGTACCTCCTCCAGCTCCCTTTGGGTCTCCTCCTCCATGCGCCTGATGTCCTCCATGGTAAGACCCACCCATTTGTCCACCCAGCAAAACAGCTGGCGGTGGAAATTGGTGAAGATGCGCTTTTCTTGCTGCGGACACCAAATGAGACGAATCATAGCATTTCGTGAAAACGGACCAGAAATATGATGAGATGTGAGGAGGTTTTTACCCTGTGAATTAAGTTCTCCACTCTGGTTTGAAAGCCCCACCACCGGAATTTGACGGAGACCAGCTTGTACGCGCACATGTAGGGACAATCTGTCTTGAGTTCGTTCTGCGTGACAGAAAAAGACATGGAACTTCAAAAAAATACAACAATTAAATATACAATCATAATAATACATTTCATTTCTAAGTGTCTTTCAAAACTCTCAAGGTCACTTTACAGTCACAAAATCGTTTTTTCTGCAGGTGAGCAGCGGCAGCCAAATGCGCCAATGTTCACTTAACCCGGAAGAAACTCAAATAGATAGCTAGCTAGCTAACAGATAGCTAATAGATAGCCAGATAGACAGTTAGCTAACAAGCTAGATATCCATGTAGCTAATAAATAGCCAGCTACATAGCTAGCTAGCTAGACAGATATCTAATAGATAGCAAATAGATAGCCAGCTAGCCAGACAGATAGCTAATAGATAGCCAATGGATAGCAAATAGATAGCTAGCTGACCTTCCACTCTGGGCCGAGGGGTCCTCTTCCGGTTTTGACTGAGTGGAAGAGGGAGGGATCTTCTTCTGCTTTGTAGTCCTGCAATAAAAGGCAAATCAATAATTGAGTTGAGGAGTGGGGGGGGGGAGTTGTTGTTCTTTGCATGGTGCCGTTTTAATCCAACAGGTCAACTGGAGGAAAGCGCGGAGAGCGCTCGCGGCAGATGGCACGGTGCCGTTTAAGCCACACCTGTGCGCTGATCCCCTTAAGTCATTACGGCGCTCGTGTGACCAACTGGAGCTCAAAGGTCGGGAGATTGTTATGATGAAAGCAGCAAAAAGTGTGAAAATAAACCATAAATCGGGTCTTAAAAAGTGTGATATTAGCATCCCAGAGCTACATTAGCATCCAAGAGTTTGGATGAAGCTATTGAGAACTCACCCCTGCTACCACTTCCTCTTTGTTAGCGATGTCGATGGGAACCACCTCCACGCTTCTCCACGTCTGCTCGTCCAGATCGTGTACCTGAAACATGAGGAAAAAAAACGGGAAGACAGTTAGCGGCGCAAGATTTGGAGGGGGGGGGGGGGGGGTAATAGCAAATGGAAGAGCAAACTTACATTTTCGACTGTTCCCATGTCGGGCTTGTGCCACGTCTCGATCTTGATCTCAAAGTCGTCTTTCATGTATTCATTCTGAATGGTGAGGAAGTATCTGATCAGAATATATATACAGATAACACCCGACTTACGACCGAGTTCCGTTCCGACCAAACGGTCGCAAGTCAAAATGGTCGTAAGTCAAAATCCATTCAAAATATTGAATAGAGACTCGGAGGCTAAATGACCGGCAAACTCCGCCCCTCTGGTACAATCACGCGGTCGATTGCTGTGCGAGAGTGAGATGCTGGCTGGCCAAAATTGTCATACGCGTTGCCGGCCTGCTAGCGCGTTGCCAGGCGTAGAATATATATATATATATATATATATTTTTTTTTTTTGTTATATTTTTTGCAATTTTTTGATGATGATACTAGTGCATCGTGTTCTGGAAACAAATTCCTTGTGTGTTCTACATACTTGGCAATAAAGATGATTCTGATTCTGAAAAATAGGGTCTGGAGGTCATGGTTGTAAGTACGGGTGGTCGTAAGTCAAGCCGTTCGTAAGTCGGATGTTACCTGTACATGCATCTATATATATTAGTTTTCTTTTTTGAAACAACAGGAGATAATGTTATCAGAATAAAGTTGATGGTATCAGGCGGTGTTGACAGTTGTAGCTGATCTCAGACTTAGCGAGCGCCATATGAATGGAGACTTATAGCTAAATCCAATAAACCAATAAGATGTTTAGATAGCCACCGTGCTGCTTGGAAATACCGCTAACGCTCGCCCGAAGAGAGATGGCGGTACACTGATAACGCTTTGCCCGTGATGAGAAAGATGACACTCACCGTCACGACTGCGGGTGGGAAAAGAAGGAAAAAAAAAGCTGTTAATAGCGTTAATCATCACTTTCAAATTAAATAGTTTTAAAGCACATTTTTTTCCCACTTAAAGGACAAGCGACACCATTTTTTTGTTTCCTTACTGACACCAGAAAAACGTTTTATATATAGCATCTAAAATACCCAAAACACGCAGGCTGATATTTTTAGTCAAATGCAATACACCAATAAAAATGACTATCGCGTTATATATGTAATTTTCCTTCTAATTTCGTGATCAAAACTGTGTTTTCAGATGAAAAAAGTACCCAAAATGCATTGTGTGTCGCGTTCTCGGTCAGGGGCGTTTCCTCCGGGACGTCCCTTAGGGGATCGACATCAACTTAAAATCAAGACTTCCTGAATATTCAGCGCGAGTCTTAAAACGCAAAATGTAGCTACAGTAAAGTCTCGTTATATCGATATTCAAGGGAGTCCGAAAAAATATCGATATAACCGGGACTATCGATATATCCGACCCTGTTTGCATGTAATTTTCTCCGTGCGTGCATCGAAATAGTATCGATATAACCGGGACTATCAATATATCCGATATCGATATAACGAGACTTTACTGTATATGCAGTGGAATCTTTGTAAAAAGCGCTCAGTAGAAGTCATTTGAAGTGATTTTACAAATTATGGACACAACTTTTCCGAGGTGTCGGTTGTCCTTTAAACAATTGAACAAATGCAGATGTTGTGACATGTCCATAAAACACAATGTCCGCCAATCAATACGCCGGAATGTGTCTGTAGACTTACCGGTGCGACAGTAGGGGTACGCATTCCAAGCCTTTTCATGAAAAACAAAGGCAGACTCTGGCGCGAGCATCCTCACAAATCCTGGGACTTTACTGCAAGAGGAGGAAAAAAAAAAAAAAAAACAAAGAACCCGGTGAAAAGCCAACAGAGGGTGACCCCCGTAAAATCCAAACATGAGCGTGGAAGACTGACCTCTTGAGGTGATAAATTTTGTGTGTGAATTGTCCCTTTTCGCCATCTTCCTCGTAGGGTTCGTTATTTAGCACCTCGATGCCCTCGCCGCCGCCCGTCTCATTTTTGCTGGCCTCGGCAACCGAGTACAGCTGGCCCACTTGGTACTGGTGGTAGAAAGCACAACCTGGGATGAATGGACTTAGCCTCATATAAAAGACATTTTATGATTCCAACTTTGTGTGTACAGTGATACCTTAGCTTAAAAACTTAATTGGTTCCCAGACAGTGTGTAAGGCGAAAAGTGTGTATCCCAAAAATTAATTTCCCATAGGAAACCATTAAAATGAGAATAATCCGTTTCAAGACCCCCATAAAACATGATTTTCTAATTTTCTAAGCCTTAAAACTACACAAAATATACCTTATTTTATGTATAATAAATCTGCTATGGTATTATAACTAAGAAATAAATTGTACTGGATAATAAAGTCATTTTATTGACCTTTGTGATGGTCATTGATGGCTTGATGGAATGGAGTGGCCGGTTTCCTCAGCATTAAACACTTGATGAGGAACGTAACCTTTTTTCACCATCTTGAGGAATGATCCCTTGTAGGTGCTTTCTCTGCGATCATTTTACCTAGTTCCTCATCAATTGTGTTCTGTTTAGCTCAGTTGATAGCTTTTTGCATCAAGTGTACACATGGCTTGTGCGAGTTATTTGTGGAGCCGAATTGATGGGATATTTTAACCTTGCAGTCTGCACTGCCTTTGAACTATCAAAGTTGAAACGGGTCCAAATGTTACTGTTTTCGATCCATTTTCTCACTGTCATCTGTCATCATCTTGACCAATCACGCAACTTTACCAAATGACTGGGGGCGGGGAATAGAGGACAAAAAAAAAAAAAAACAAGTTGCCTGCCATTTTCTTTTCACCGCCGAACTTGATTTATCTTAAGGGCATTACCGAGTATGTGATCATGAGAGGAAATAAACGTTGAAAATGTAATAAAAGAAACATGATTATTATTAATTGTTAAATCCTGCCCTGCTTCGTTTTAGGGATCATATCATTGACTATTTTTTAGCATTCTTGAACAGAATCTAACAGTCTCGTATGACATTCCCATGTAATGACACTCACCTCTTCAACAGAAATGGGCAACACCACACGACTGTAGACACAAAACAAAAACAAAAGGTATGAATACGAGGATGTACATTCAAATCATCGCTTTAACACAAATAAGGGGATACTTGAATAAAATGGGCCACCGGTCAACTGAGTGGATAAGCGGCACAGATCATGCATCAATCTACGGAATGTGTGAATTACATTAGAGATACAAAGCAATAGAAACCGCAGGTAGGATCCATTTATTGAAATGTATATTTTTTTTTGCACGATTTGTCCTGTTGAACTCACAAGCTGTATAATCCATGACAACAGGCACAATCACCAAATCGATTGACTGACCAATAGTACAAGTCATGGCTTGAGTTATTAGCTAGTACGATTAAAAAGATGACAGAAATGAATCCAAAGTTTGAAAACCTGCTTTCACAGCAGAAAGCCTTGCTAACTGATGGGTCGGTTTTCTTTTACTTCCTCAAAATTGTTACACCTGGATATTTATTGTTCACAAACATTGATCTTCCTTTATTTATTCATTGTATTGCAGTTTGAAGTCACGAGCGACAGGTAAATTCACCTGCTGGAAATACTTAAAATATTGTCACTGAACAATTAATAATGCTAATTAATAATACCTGGTTTATTCTTCTGTTTGTGTCCAACGTCGTGCTAATATTTTAAACACCTTGTTTAATCTAAAACCTCGTTGTTTTACAGATTAGCTATGCTAACAGTTGGCATTTCATCGCCCCATCGAAAAGGGAGCAAATTGACAATCGACCAACCCACTTTCCGCGTTTTTCTCTCATTCGTCTGGGTGAAAAAAAAGCCTGATGAGACAACCGTGTAGTCGTTTAAAGTATTTAAAACCATTGCAGACATTTCTCTGTTAATTTGGGCTGAGGGCTAAGGAAGTGTTCTGCTGCTAGCTGGTTGACTGCTAGCAAAGCTCCTAGCCTCGCTTGTTAGCCTTTACGGCTAAATCCGACGGAGTCTTAATCTGTCCCTCAAAAGCTTAACATTACGACACTTTGGTGCTATAACGAGATGCTAACAGGTTATCCGAAGCTAGTGTGTTTAGCACACTTACGCCCAAATGTCGAACAAGCTAAACGCGAGGATCGGCGTGTGTATTTTTTTTTTATATTTATTTCTACGTGACTCATATTGAGTCGGAGGCTAATTGTCCACCCTCGCAGCTAGCGATAGCTTTTCACTAGCGACGCCTTAAAAAGACCGGTGTCCCGTTAACCGCGTCCGTTATCCTGTCCTGCTCTCAAGATGTCTTTTGGGGGGGGGCTATCTATTGACAAACCCCAACGAAATACGACGCGCGTTCACAGCACGCCACAAAGCACTTAAATGAATGGAATTGCGACGAGTAGGAGAAAAAAGAGGAAAAAAAGCACCACACGTCAGACTCACTATTCCTTGATGAGCACCATCTTCATCCGCCGGTCTGCGCATGCGCAGTGTCGATGCAAAATGAGAATGCACGTCAACAAATTGACGCCCCGCCCTCTAGGAGACATCCGATTGGCTGAGGGCAATCGATAAATCATTACCCTGAAATCGAACGATCAATCATTAGCCTAATCATGGCAAACCTCGAACATACGGGGTTTCCCTTCAGTGTAAAAACCGGTGTAAAAATGAATAATTACAAGATTATGAAGACATAATGTATTCGAAACTATTCAATTCAATATTTTAATTATACAATACTGTACTTTATATGTAAAATAAAAGTGTAAATAAAAGCATGTATACCTACGGAAGAGCATTAGGGCCAAATTAATTTGCAGAACAGAAGTGGGTACCTGTGGAGTTGCAGTTATGGCTGCACAGGGGATCATAATTCATTTATTTTATAAGGTTTTCATGGCCTAACTACGTACAAAATGTCAATACCGGACTGGAAAATAGTGAGTTTAAATCTCGCAAATTTGTGACTTTTAAATCTAGCAAATTTGGGACTTTAAATCTAGCAAATTTGGGACTTTAAATAAGAAATAAGATGCCAAAAAGTTGACCATAAAAAAGCAGATGAGTTTCCATCTTAGCGCTTTGTTACAGCTTCAACTGTTAAAGCGCTCTAGAAATCAAAATTGTATTGTATTTTATACAGCCGTCCCCATTTCAAGTTCAGATAACGCTAGACCAATATCATTTAGGAGTTAACTCTTTTTTCATATGAAAGAAGAGAGTCTAAGGTTTCTAATGCTGCATTGAATGTTGATGAAGTCCTAAAAGTCAATACAGGTAACATTCAACTTACAACCGAGTTCCGTTCCGACCAAATGGTCGTAAGTCAAAATGGTCGTAAGTCGAAATCCATTCAAACTGTTGAATAGAGACTCGGAGGCTAAATAATGCTTCATTAGCTTGCTGTATTCAAGATATTGTACATGATTTGCTCATCAAAATATGTGTTTTTATTTATTTTTAACAAAAAAATAATCATAATATGGCATAAACGCATAATAATCTTCACTGAAATCCAATCCTCCATAGTTTACTTTCTGTCTGCTTCACTTACATCAACATTTGTCACCTAGCAACCAATCACATTTCACTGACTTCAACCGCAACCCTCTCAGAACATCAAGTACACTAAATCTCCACGGCAACCAGGAAGCTACCAATGTCAACACTTCGAAGAATGAAAAAAATGCCCTGCGAGAAATTTGTAGCCAGTAGGAAATTTGGTGCGCTTAGAAGGTTTGGAGGATTTGGTGTCCACACTGTGGAGATGGTCCAGACTCTCCTTGGACTCATGTCGCGGCGAAAGGTCAAGCAAACCCAGAACGTCCTTCTTCACTGTGCTCATTTTCTTGACCGGAAGGAGGCTGGCGGGGGCCACGCCTTCGTGTTGGCGAGCAACCTTGAAGGTTTTGGAGCGAGAAACAGTCATCGGGGACTGGGGTAGTGTCAGGGAAGGTTTGAGGTGGGCTTCAGCGCTGGCCGGTTTTTGATGGGACTTGCTCCCAGGTGAAGATTTTAGATGGGACTTTATCTCAAGTGGTGGTTTGAGGTGGGATTCTCGACCAGGTGGTTCGAAGTCTGGATTTCTGCCAGATTTTTTTGCTTGGGATTCGCTGGCGGGTGAGGTTTTGAGATGGGATTCTTTTGCAGAGGAGGTTTTAAGGTGGGACCCTTTGCCAGGTTGCTTGATGTGGGAATCTCTCCCAGTTGACGGTCTGAGAAAAGCCTCACCTTGAGGCAAAGGTTTGAAGTTGTACTCTCCGTCAGGTAGTTTCAGGTGAAACTCACCGCTGGTTGAACGTTTGTGGAGATCTTTAGGAGATGAGGGAGCAATGAGCTTCTGCAGGGAAGAGTAGCGGCACGGTGGTCTGGGCGAAAGAGGACTTAGGGGCACGGCATTGAGACTCGTTCTACTTGGCGGTCTGCTGAAGGCGCTGGTCTCTGATGGCTGAAAGGCTCGCGCCGCCGCCCTGCTCAGAATCGGAGTGGTGGGAGTCGAGAGACAGCGCCGCCCTGGGACCTTCTGCGGGCTCTCTTGCATGTGGTCCTGGGTTTCCTCCAGGATCTTGCGAGCCAGCTCCTGGGGATGCGACTGTCCCACTGGTATGCTTCGCTTCTCCTGGGACTTGATGGTCTTGTCGGTCGCTGTACTTGAGTGGTCTGAATGGAAGTTGTTGATCTTCCCTTTGTTGGGGGTCATGCTCCTCTGAGGAGATGAACTGCAAAAAGGAATATATGGATCGTAATCGGTACAATGCGTGTCGCGGTGAAGTAAAAAACGTACATTTTTTGTTTATAACGCGGCTTAGCAGGAACTTGTGGCAGTGAAGATTTGTTTCGAGATGCTACCACGGAAGTGGTGGCAGACCCTCGTCCGTCGCCCCCCCTGGTGCGAGAGTCTCCTGCAGTTGGTGTGTCATGGTCCTCTGGACTCAGAGGCTCGCTGCTAATGATGGCGTAGCCCTGGTAGTCCTCATCGCCCATCTCTCCTTTACCCTGATTGATCACTCGCCTGGAGCGGCAAGGGGTCATCATCCCCTCCCGCGGTTGTGAGCAACGGCTGTCGACATCACTTCCTGCGGGTTCGGGCCGTGACAAGAAGCTGAAGGAGGAGGTGAGCGAGCTGAGGCTATACACCGAGATGGCATCGCTGGACAATGCATCCGGATAGATGGCGGACAGGACCGATGGACGAGGCGGCGATGCAGGAAAAGACGGGTGTCGAGCGGCTAATGGGGATGAAGACAGAGACTCCAGGGAGGAGGAGCTATACATGGTCACATGCTTGGGAAGATCCGTGGAGTCTGAAAAAGAACCAGAAGAAGAACGTCACGCACAACCTGGATTGGTCAATAGTCAATTTAGCGTGTCGGTCAGTCAATTCATGTTTGTTCCCAGTCACACAAAATCAAATCTAAGTTGGAACACACAATAAGGTGTTCTCACCAAAGAGCGCCAGGAGTGACCGGATAGCAAAATTGATGATACGCCCATTGGCCTGCTTCCCCATCTTCAGCAGAACATCTTCATGACCTACCTCACACAGGTCGAACCCTAGGAAGCAAACATCAGGATTTATTGTGATACTTTCTTGCCGTTTCTTTGCCTCCATTGCGCTTCTTCTACCAAGCGCGGCGAGGAACTCATGGCAGCCCGGAAGTCTCCATGCCTGTACGCTGAGGGACATTGGGATGGCGGCCTCGTCGTCAGACGACTGGATCTGCACAAACACCTGATGGAGCTATGGAATGATACGGTAGAACCTCATTTCTAAGTACAGTACCTCATTAACATTTCCAATGCGAGTGGTATGGTGTTGGCTACCTTCCGTATGAGTTGCTCTCCTGCAACTGGAGCTGACGCCAATTTGCAAAGAGCCTGAAGAGCAGCAGCACTCAGACCTTGACACACAACGGTGAATGGTACATGAAGCTGGAACTAATAGAGTGACCAGTAGCCCTTACTTTACCCTACGCTTTAAAACCCGAACCCAGGTTCAAAGGGTGCATATGAAACCATTTACTGCGCTTTGAAAATCCAGTACCGAGTAGGGCTTGCATGGTGAGACTGCACCGTTGAAGCTGTTCTCCAGGGTCCGACGTCGGGAAGAAGACAGCAGGGGGGAGGCCGGATTTGCCTACGTCCAAACGGAAACCCAACGCTGACAACAGGGAGCGCCATCCGGGTACGCCACTGACCTTTTAACGCGTACACAACAGACAACTGAATTGTAGCAGAGCTCTGCACACGATGGGAGAAAAACACCTCAACCACCCCCCCAAAAAAAACACACACCTTATTGTCTACACTTTGCTGCGATGTATACATGGGGTTTGTTTGGCCATTGTGAATCCGCTGCAAGGCCTTCTCCACCTGGTCACAACACGAGATGTATCATGTCATTTTTGTGTGATCAGATCATTCAAAACAAGCGCTGCGGAACGATCACGTCACGCCACGTCATGCCACGTCATGCGTCTTGACTTCTAACCAGGTGCAGAAGAACTCTCAGGGCATCCCTTGCCCGGTTGGCATGCCGGAGGACTTCCGCTAAGGCCAGTCGCAGCGCAGATTCTGGACCGTTGACCTTAACATCGCTGCCTATCAGAAGGTAACCTGTGCAATAACACATAAAGGTCATTTGATTTAAAAATCGTCAAAGAGGGAAAACCGCAGAGGTTTCCAGACTGGTTTACAGTTTTTGAGTCAGTGTTTTGAGTCAAGGTTTCAAAAATTGGTGTTAGGGTTTCAAAGTAAAGAAGGCTTTTGAATGTGGTCACCTGCCCAGTTGGAGGGGTCTGCAAAGTCCTTGCTGTTGTGTAGCGTCCTCATGGCGCAGTTGAGTGCAGTGCTAGAGGGGGTGCCGTTGAGTAGGGCCGAATAGAAGGTCTGCATGAAGAGTTTGGCGGCAGGCGGTGGCGTGGGCCACAGGGACACGCACACGCATTGGACACCCGCTGACAGGAAGGCTCTCGTCAAGCCTAATAAGCCGTCACATGTCAACCAGGCGCCAGACTCTGGATACAACCTGGGAGATGGGCGGCAGTCTTTGAAACCATAATGCTTTTTTGAAACCCTCATTTCATTTCGATACCTTAATCCAGACTTGAAACCGTATTAAAAAAAAATCAGTTTGAAACCCGAATTTGAAGTTCTAGTGAAGTATCTTAATCTTTCATTTTGTTTTGATAAATAACCCAAGGTCACCAGACCGTATACGACCTTCCACGATCAACAATCACCGCATTCGCAAACCTTCACGCCTCAGTCCGACATCCGCTTCAGTAAAAAATTAAGAAAACCTTCCGGAAACTTTAACCACCAACCTTAGGATCACTAGCTTAACACTCAGGTTCAGTTCCAAGATATCTGCCGCCGTGAGGAGGAAGTCTTGAAGCGGCGGACCGCTGCATACGCTTTCACCAATGCTGTCAACATCCTTGAAACTCTTTCCTCCAACCAAGAGTTCCGCGTTTGATGCCAGCATCCGGCTGCCATCTTCTTCCTGGCCGGCGGTTTGCTCCCGACTCGGGGCGAGAACCAGGGCGTTGAGCTTCCAGGAGACATGAGTGGCGAAATGAACGCACTGTGTCCGCGAGAGGGCGGCGATGACATTCTCTTTTGTGGCATTGACGCCGGTGAGCTGGCGACACCTAAGCTGCTCTCTCAGATATAGAGCCTCATCCTGGGCTGAAGGCAGCGGCCCCCACATCCAGCGTCGCATCGCACTGGGCGGTAGGTGTGGCGCCACCACAACGGTGGCCGCTGAGCCAGCGTCGAAGCGGGGCGAGGCGACACTGGAGTGAGTAGGTTTTTCGGAAACTCTGAGGCTTGCTAATGAAGGCACGCAAAGAAGACTGAACATCTCATAGAGGAACTCGTTTGACGAGCTTCCTTTGAGCAAGGCGAAAGGGACCAGGTACAAGTCACCCTCCAGGACCAGAATTAGTTTCCGGTGTCTACCTGCAGGACCACCTCCATGCAGAAGGGGCTGAAAAAAAAAAAAATAATAATAATACAATCAATTGACTTTACTCAAGCCAGAATCTGGACTTCAAAGTCACTTTTAACTTGGACGTGTGACTTATTCCTACGACCGTTAGATGAACAGGTCACCTCTCTCGTCGTGCATACATACCGTTTCCATCGGCGCGATGAGCAAGTCATAGAGGGCCCGTAGAGAAGGTTTGATACCCGTACAATGGGAAGTAGAAGACGAGCCGTCATTAGCTGAAGAAATGCTGTTGATGCTGCTCACGCTGCGGGAGCTTCTGTTCACAAAACGAAGCAGAACACCCCTTTCACATTCCTCATCTAAGCTAAATGGCTTCTAGCTTGTCTTGTGTGTAAAGTACTACATAGAATGGTCGAAGTTGATCTGACTACTCTGCTAATCCATCTTGGATGTGGTAAGTAACAAAAAGTGATAGTAAAAAACTCATTCCATTTGCCAGCATGTTCAGTTTATATTGGATGTGACTGTTGCTAGCTTACATTAGCATGCTAAATTATCTGCTTAAATGGAAGCGTCACCCGTTGAAGATGTTGTTCCTGGACACCATGCGGAGGTAGCCGCCGTTGGGGTCGTCATCGAAGTTGATTTTGTCAAAGTGACGCTTTGGAACATCTCCTGCTTCACTCTCTGTCTCGCTACCCGTATTAAGCCTGCAATGGAATATTGATATGCTCATAACGCCTGTTGCTAATTGAGGGCAGTAGTCTCCACGTCTTCAACACAATAGTCCTCAAAGTCCATCGTAACGCAGAAAAGTTATCTTGTGTTTTACCTGCCAAGGTTCCCATCAATTCCTAGAACCTCTCTGGCGTTACTGATGTACTGTTCCAGCGAGAGCGGACCACCATCCTGCAAGCTCAAGCTCTCTCTGCACTGCGGCCCGTCAGCTCCGAGACAAGTCTGGTTGAACTTGACAATGCCTGAGGCATCACCGTGACAATCGTGGACAGATATTTAAAAAGGGAAGTAGACCACGTTGAGTTTTGTTTATTCTATTACCTGAGCCGGGAGCCAGCAGCCAACTGTACAGGAAGCCTCCCAACACCGAGTAGTATAGAACCATGGCCTTCTGGGAATTGACCGTCTCCAGGATGTGCTCCATCGTAACCGGCGCATACTGGTCTGAGCTTGCTGACTGCTGGTGAACGTTTTGACGTTCCACTAGTAGGTCAGTGAAGGCCCTCGTTCGGCCTCGCTCCGCTATGGCTAACGCCTCCTCATGGCGTCCTGCAGATGAAAGGAAAATAAATGATAAATGGTTGTAAATTGACACTAATGGATGATCAACTTTTGGCTGTTAACCTAATATCCTACCCAGGCTGACAAGGACCCTCTGGAGAGCCTGGTATGTGTCTGTCTGCAGGTCAAAGAGTGAGAGTTTGTAGTCCGTGCTGTGCTGCATTTCACAGCGAATGGTCTCAAAGAGAACCGATGCTCTGTAGAGCTGAAACACACAGAATAAACTGTTCTTTGCATTTCAAAATCAATATTTTGCTACACAAACAATCACAAGCTTTATGCTTCAAACCTGGTGCTGGGCCTCCTCCAAGTTCTCAGCAGCCCACAAAGACAAGCCAAGACGGTGACGGATCTTGGCCTCGTTTTCTCTTTGAGCCAACTGCTCAGCCAGGCGAAGTCCTGAAAGCAATTCAGGGTTATGGATTTTGATATTCTAGGTTGTTTAGTTGAGTGAGCAAACACAGCCTGAAATGAGTTCAGAAAAGTGATGACAAAGGTCCTGAAGTCTTGATGTGGCCCTGAAGTTCCTCACCTTCCTGCAGGTACATCACAGCCTGCGTGTAGTTGCCCAGTGCGTGGTGGATCCTCCCCAAGCTGCTGTACGCTACTGTTTTGGCCACCAAGTTGTTGGTCTGCGCCGCTAGACTAAGGTGCTGCTCCTGGAAAACCAGAGCCCTCTCGTAGTTGCCTAGACCCTCATAGGTCGACCCCAGATTTCCATAGGCTCGCGTTTGGTTCTTCACGCATCCCGTCTGCTCCGCCAGATCCAGAGCTCTTTGGTGCCATTGATGTGCAGTCTCGTAATCAGCCATGAGCTGGTAAACTCCGCCAACCACGTCGCTGGCCTCTGCTTCCAGAGATTTATCCTGATGAGAACGGCGGGATTGATTTCACTTTCAAACATCGAGCCACCATCTATTCAAAGACGGGTCAGTTCTCACCCCGGCGGAGCGAGCAATGCTGAGCTGGTGCTCAAGGCAAGACAAGGCCTGCTCGTAGTTTCCCAGGTGACTGTGTAGGGCCCCCAGCTCTCCGTACGCTTGTGCCTTCCCGCCTACTGCTCCACCAAGCTCATGAGCAACCACCAGCCTCTTCTCCAAGCATACCACTGCTTGTTGTAGATTGCCCATCGACCTACGTATGAAAGACACAATCGTGAAAACAGATATGTTCTACCCCATTGCAGCCCATCTCCCTCCAAAAAAGCTATTTGAATTTGCTGCAAGGTACCTGTGAGCATTGCCAAGTCCTCTGTAGGCTTTCTCCTGGTCTTGAACTTGTTTGAGACTCTGAGCCACTGGAAGGGCCTTGTCATAGTACCGAATGGCCTCCTCAAAGTCTCCCAGGGCGTTGTAACAGTCTGCTAGATTCCCGTAAGCCTTCCCCCGATCCACAATGCCCTCCTTGGAACTCAACTGTTGCAACATGGCCAGCTGCTGCTCCAAGAAACCAATGGCCTCCTCAAAGTGACCCATGTTCATCTTGGTGATGCCCACGTTCCCATGGACTTGAGATTCCAGGTGGGTGTCGTTGAGCTGTTGCGCCAGGCCCAGTTGAGCCTCGTAGCACTGCAAAGTTGTATCGTAATCTCCCAGAGCCATGTGTATGCCAGCCAGGCAACCCAAAGCGCGACACTCCCCACGAAGGTTTCCCAAGTCTTTGCGCAGGGTAAGCTCTTGACTGTGGAAGGACAAGGATGTGTCCAGCTGTCCAAGAAACCTGACAAAAGGTAGAGAAGGGTAGAAAATAGCACAAGGGCTGTTTTGGCAATCATATAAGATGTCTTCACTGAACTTGTCACCTGTGTACTGATCCTAGTGCTGAGTAGGCATCTGCCTCTATCTTCTGATCCCTGAGTTCATGAGCTAAAGATAACTGCTGCTGGTAGAAGTTGACGGCTCCATGAAAATCTTCCTGACAAACGCTGACATCTCCAAGATTGCCCAAAGCCCTGAAGATTGCCTATAAACACAACACGAGGGAGAGTCCGCAAAGTATACTTTAACATATTTTTGTATGAAGAAGAATCCAACCAGGATGCTTACATGGGTATTATCCAAAGTTTGTGCTATTTGAAGCAGATATTTCTGACATTCTTCTGCTCTGCCGAATTCCCCTAAGGCTTTGTGGGCCAGGCCCAGGTTACAGTAGGCTTTGGCTTGGGCCAGTTTGTCCTGCCTGTCCTTGGCCAAGGACAAATCCTGCTTGTAGTATCTAGAAAGTAGTGGAAATAAAGTACATTTGTATCTGACAATTCATTATGAGGCCACACGTTCTTTCGGGTCTGATCTGAGGACTGCATTCCACTCAGGATCACACTCTCCAGTCAATAATCATTCAGAAAAGCCAAGTTCTCACCTGACAGCATCTTGGTACTGCCCCAAGCAAAAGTGGGCGTAGGCCAGGTTATGGGAAATTTTTCCCTCACCCTCCAGATCATGAAGGCCTGGCACCAGTAGCAAGTACTGCTGGTAGTGTGGCAACGCCTGCTTGTAGTCACCTTTGCAGCAGTAGAAGTTGCCCAGGTTTGCTGTAATATGGAAAACAAAATGGAAGTAGAAACCCCAAGCGTCGTTTGACGTTATGTGACGTCCATATCTGGCTTGCCTAAAGCTCTTGCTTCACTCTGAACATCACCAAGCTCCCGTGAGATGGTCAGGTGGTGCAGGTAGTGCTGGAGCGCTCGGTCCGGGGTGCCCAGTGCCTGGTAGGCCACCGCCAGATTGCCATGAGTGGATGCCTGGGACGCTCGGTCATTCACCTAGACCACATGGAGTAATTTACTCCTCCTCGCCACAGAAAGTGACTTTTTCAAAGGATCTTCACCTCAATGGAGATGTTCAGTTCCTGGCGGTGGAACCCCACAGCTTGCTCATAGAGGCCCAGGGCATGGTAGGCGTTACCCATGTTGCCGTAGGCCCTTCCCTGCGCGGCGTAGTCTCCTAGTTCCTGGGCGCAGGTTAAGTGAGCCTTGTGGAACATCAATGCAACCTTGTAGTCACCTCGCATCTGGTGGACGATGCCTGAGGTACGGGAAACACCAAGGTTGACTAACGGATAAATTGTATAGTACACATCCTGGTGGTGTCGTGATCAGTTTTTTTCTTTTACTGATCTTTGTGTGACAAGTTATTTTAGTGTTTTAAATGTAAATGGCCAGGCCTGAATTCATACATTTTTCTGATGTTGATTGTCTCTTGAGGATTACAGTCACTACAGAAATGGAAACCCCCATCAATAAAAGATAAGTGCCAATCGGCTGGCAACGTAGTCATGTGACACAGAACAACCATTGTGCAACGTGATCTCTGTTCACCATTGAAAGTCGTCACATCCAAAGCTTACCCAAAACGGAGCAAAGAACTACATACCCAAGTTGGAAGAGGCTCGGCCTTTGGCCCCGGAGTCTTTCAGGTCTTCTGCGATTTCCAGTTGATGTTCATGATACTGCAGAGCACCCTGCAGGTCCTGACCACCACATGTATACAACCTTACTCTCGAATGTTTATTATGATTCTTCTGATAGTATTATGAAAATTTGACATTCACGCATCACTATGACTTTTGGGAGCAAATAAAATCCGATTTCAATGACCAGGACATGGTTACCTCAATTCAACTTCTGTAGATTACCATAACCTGATTAGAACCTACACAAATGCAGCATTGAAACCATTGACAAAACAACCTGCATGCATCGGGCGGCATGTCCTAAACCAGCAAAGGCCCTCATCTCCACGGTACGGTCTCCAAGTTCCTGTGCCAGCTTCAGAACCCGACTGTGGTATGATACGGCTTTGTCGTAGTCCCGTTGAGAATGGTAGGCGCTGCCCAGGTTGCTGTATGCGCGAGCCTCTTCGCGCTGGTTCCTGAGAGTCTGACAAAAGAGATGTGACATTCCGATATGTGGACATCTCAATGCTATGATTACGCCATCTTAAATTTGCACACTTTCTTCAATCCAGTGCTTGTATTTGTTTTCTTGGCAGATCACAGACGATAACTTGTTACGAGTCGCACCTTGGCGATGTCCAAGTGTTGCTGGTGGCACCTCAGGGCACTGGTGACATCCCCCATGGCGGTGTGTACGGCACCCATGTCGCCCAACTGGCGGGCCTCTGAGAGCTGGCAGCCATTTTGTCTGGCCAGTCCGACGCATTGCTTGTGGCTTGCTAGCGCATTGGGGTAG
Organism: Hippocampus bargibanti; assembly: GCF_051943395.1. Lineage (NCBI taxonomy): Eukaryota > Metazoa > Chordata > Actinopteri > Syngnathiformes > Syngnathidae > Hippocampus > Hippocampus bargibanti. Next base: position 14,808,156 of record NC_142751.1, read on the forward strand.
TCGCCAATGGCAGTGTACACGTGACCCAATCCGCTGAGGGCGTCAGCCGCTGCCTGCGGTCGGTACACCGGCCACGGTTTCCAATTAGCATGTGAGTTATGAGTTTGTTTTTAAGTGAATGGTTGTAAACACTGAGTAAAGAGTAAACAATCAAATCAAATCAACTAGCATCTAAATTAGCATATATATATGTTATCCTATTATGTTAGTGCTGAAGCGTGTTCACAAACCTCTTTGTGCTTGAGCTTCATGGCGAGAATCAGTTGTTGCCTATGATTAGCCAACGCCTCTCTGTAATTGCCTTTGGAGAAGAGGGCGGAGCCAAGGTTTCCATGGGCACGGCATTCACCCGTTTGGTCACCTGCGGTCAAAATGACCTGCCGTCAGTGTCAGTTTACATTCACCAACTTGTCATGGCTAACGCGGAGCGTGCAGGCTACGTCCAGGTCTCGGACCTGATACGGACCTGATGGTCCCAATGACCTGACTCTGATGTTGACTAAGAACTGATGCAAACTACAACTTGACGCACATCTGACACCGATTACCGGCCTGATGTTGAAGAGGTTTGACTGTACCAAGATTGGACATATACCTAAGGTCCGAGCCACATCCAGATCCTGCTTCATGTAGTCCAAACTCTTCTCCGTGTCGCCTAACGACCAATACGCCGCACTGAGTGCCGAGAAGATGGATCCACGCATCTTCAGTGAGCATGTGCCAATCTGCAGCGCCGCTTCTAACGCCTCCGCGGCGGCGGCGTAGGAACCGTGTGCCACCAACTCCTGTCCTACCAGCGATACCACCATAAAGGGACTACGCTCCAGCTTCATAGCCCGGAGCTGGCGGTAGGTAGGCTCTAGGGAATCTGGATGTGAGGTCAACATGAACAACGTCACGGTCAATTCAGGTTCTCGGATGGTCAAATCAGGGATGGACTTACCTCTGAGTGGCGACTTCATGGCAGCTTCTACCAAGCCCGACATAAGCTGTAGGCTTTTGGGGTCCTGCGCCACGCCTGTGGCAAAAGCCGCTAGGGCATCTTCATGGCGTCCGAGATGCTGCAGCGCCACCGCCTGGCGGAAGTAAGCCTGCAAATGATAAAAAACGAACTCAAGTCTGTGGAATAGTCGTTTTTCAATTCACTCACCTTCCTGCGGGGTTGCCACTTCATCATATTCGCCCAACAAACGTCACAACAACAAAATTTGCGTCACACGTTCATCTCCCCATCGTATCACCTGCTTGGTCACTTAGACTCTACAGGTCAAAACCGACTCTGAAACCTGATAGGCTGCGTGGATAAACTAACCCCTCCCACGATCTCTCGCTCTCTGACACACACACAAGGTGAGGGGTCATGTTACAGAACTGTCACACCAGGGGGCACCAGAGGTCAAGACAATATCATGTGATGCTATCGGAAACAGCCAAATGTGAGCTCTGATTGGCTGACCGGATGATGTTGTCACCACAATAATAATAATAATAATAATAATAATAATACATTTTAAGCACCTTTCAAAGCTCTCAACGACACTTTACAGTAATGAAATGTAATATTAGCTATCTATTAGCTATCTAGCTGGCTACCTAGCTAGGTAGCTATTAGCTACCTTGATATCTATTAGCGACCTAGCTAGCTGTCTATTAGCTATCAATCTATCTATTAGCTAGCTAGCGAGCTAGCTATTTGAGTTATTCCGGGCTGAGTGAGCGCTGTGACTGCAAAGTGACCTTGACAGTTTTTAAAGCCGCCTATTAATTAAATTTATGATGATGATTATTATTATTTATTCTTCTGCTGACTTCCACTCGGGCAAATCAAAAATCTCAGCTTCATACACACACACACACACACATACAAGTGAACACACAACTTCTGTTATTGTCTTTAAGAACCAAGGCCAACCGCCAGAGTAGAAAAAAACACACTTCCGTCCATTCTCTATCACAGAGGAAAAGGAAGTCGCGTTTTTCTCACACACAAACGCAAACGCACACAGTCACGCCATTTTTTTTTTTGTACGCCCGTGATGCGACTTTTGTGTGTTCCGCACTTTGCTAGTTATTTAATTTCATGGTTGTGAGATCATCAACAGCGCAATAACATGAAAAATGTCAGCATACGGCTATCAACATTTGATATTGGGAGTGACTATTATTATTATTATTATTATTATTATTATTATTATTATTATTATTATTATTATAGCTAGCTAGATAGCTAATACACAGCCAGCTAGACAGATAATACATAGCAAATAGACAGCTAGCTAGGTAGCGCTTTCTTCCAGCGTCAGCTGTTGTTACAGCACTATATAAACCGAAATGTATCAAGTCAAAGTCAAAAAAGTCAAAGTCAAAGTGTATGTGCATGTATTTTAAATGAAACTCTTCAACTCACATTAACATGGTTCTGTGGCAAAGTTCTCCTTTTGTTGAAATGAAACTCCCAAATTTACCCCGACATTGCTCATTCGCACCAAGAGGGTGACAAAGGTCTACATTTGTCCAAGTGAAGTTCCTCACATCACTTGGACAACGTTCCATGGCAACCAATCGCCACAACCAGGTTGTATAGCACTGCTTTAGTCTAAATGAACTTCTTAATTCACCTCAACAAAGTTCTCTGGTACCAAGATCTCACTTTCAGAACTTGAGGTTTTGTACCTGCGTCCACTTGGGGTTGATGTCTCTGGCCTTGTTTGCATCGTGTAGGGCCTGAAGGTCGCGACCCAAGCCGAGATAGGCCGCCGAGCGGGTGCTGTAGACCACACAGTTGAGGGGGTCCGTGGCCAGCGCCTCCGTGCAAAGACCCACGGCCAGGGCAAAATCCCCCCGTTGGTAGGCCTGCTCACATCTAAGGATGCCGTCCGTCATGTCGGCTTTGCCAGGGTCAAAGTCATGTGGTAGTCCGACCCTTTTCTTCATGTTGACCGACGATGATGATGATGAAGATGTTTCCTAACTCACATCAGAAAAATGTTTGATAGCATCGAAAAGCACCCAAAAGACGCAGGATGATATTTTGAGTCAAATGCAAAAACACCAATAAAAAAAAAGTATCCCAAAACTGCCACAAAAGGAGCTCGGGCCTGGGTAGATTCAGAAAGTCCCGCCCATTTGTTCGTGACGTCACGCAAGGATACTCCTTCACAAACTGCCTTGCTCCAGAATCAAAACAATGGCTTCAGAGAGTTCAGATTCGGAAGAAGATGCTTTCTTGGAACTCATCCAGTTATGAATATGATTCAAATAGTTCTGAAGAGGAAAGCATAAATGTTTGCAATCGATTCAAGAAGTCCTTCCGGATCATTTTGATGACTCCAATGTAGCGTCACAGAAAATGCACAAGATGGCGCCCAAGCTCCGTTGGAAATGGGATGATTTGTCACAGGATACTTTTTCTGCAGGTGAGCAGCGGCAGCCACACGCGCTAGCGTTCACTCAACCCGGAAGTAACTCGGATAGAATAGTAAGACAAATAGATAGAAAGCTAGCTAACAAGCCAATAGATAGCTATGCAGCTAAAGAAGCAAACAAATATATATAGAAATAAATGAATAAATACAGACACATGAATGACTAAATAGATAAATAACCCAAAACAAAAATAAAAACATAAATAAACAAATACATAAACAAACAAACCAATGCATGAATGAGTGAATGAATAAATAGATAAATAACCCCCAAAAATAAAAATATAAACATACATAAGTAAATGAATCAATGTTAGGGATTAGCTTGCTAGCTGACTAGAAAGAGAGCTAGCTAGCTAGCTTGATAGATCAGCATGGAATCGCACACGTTTTGATTTGCTTTGGCGGGCCGAATAAAATGAGGCAGCGATCCAGATTTGGCCCCCGGGCCTTGACTTGGACACCACTGATGTTAAATGAACAAACGTTTTATTTGGAATCGCAGGTTGTTTTGAATTGATCGGGTAAGATATTGATTTTGTACTTTTTTTGGTCACTCTTGTTGGTTATGTAAATGTTGGTGATCTACGTAAAGTTTTAAACTTTTTACAACAACAACAAATAGTTTACAGGATTGTGACGTCACAAATCCAGCTTGGCTATACTGTATGTACACAGTAGGAAATAATCACCAACGTGAAAAAAAGACAGAGAAAAAAAATATATAGAAAATCTCAAATAAAGCAAATGAAATTACGCACGTTTACTTTTTGGGACCAATCAAAATATTTTGATTTGACAAGAAATCGCGTGTGTAGGTCTTCACCTTGTTTCTCCCGAAAAGTTAAGCAAGTTTCCATCAATCCGCCCATCGTAGCCCGTTCATGGCCGCCCAAGTTCGTGGTGAAGGTTCGAATCCCCTCCACCGCCGAGAAAAGTCCAAACGGAACCAACACGCCATGTTGGCCGGAGATCACCTCCTCCTCCTCCTCCTCCTTTCTTGCGATGACGTCATTTAAATGCGTAGGAAAAGTGAACCGGATGAATGCATTCTACCTCACGTCCAGCAGGGGGTGACGTCACACTGAAAAAGTTTCGACGTTTTTAAACCTATCACGCGCATTTTATGGCTCATCGGAAATATTAAACGCTTATTCGGATACTGTATATTTGTCATTTTATTAAATTATTTTAGAACGCAAATTGAATTCACTTACTGATAACCACAGTAACTTACTCCCTTGTTATCTAAGCAAGTTAATAAATAAATACAATTCTAACTCACTAACATGCAAATAATTTAGCTAATTTTCTAATTTACGACTTCAAACCAAAATGGCTGATATACAATTCAATTTTCGTCTTCCTATTTAAGTAGCCGTAAAAATACTGACTGTAAAGTGACCTTGAGAGATTTGATGTTTAATAATACTAACATTACTAATTCTAATAATAATAATAATACATTTCATTTCTAAGCGCCTTTCAAAACTCTCAAGGACACTTTACAGTCATAGGATACGTTTTTTCCTGTGGGTGAGCAGCGGCAGCCACACGCACCAGGGTTCGCTCAACCTGGAAGTAACTCAAATAGATAGAAAGCTAGCTAATCGATAGCTAACAAATAGCTAGCTAGATAGCCGGCCAGGGAGCTCGATAGCAAATAGTTAGCTAGCGAGATAGCTCATAATACTTTAGGATTTCACAGGGGGTTTGATCAACTTTTTTTGATAATAACTCCAAAACACAGCAATGAAATGTGGCATGAGGTCGCCATTTATTCTTAGTGAGGACGTTAATATGGTGAACTGCAATTATTGTCTTTTTTTTTTTTACATTTATAATAAACTCTCGTTGTCCGCACGCATGTGTGTGTGTGTGTGTGTGTTTGTCAAGAGAGTACACAATGCATATACATACACTTTATCTTATTGGCAAGTAGATATGTTGCTTATTTTGTAGGTACATTCTGTTCATGTACAATATACACCTTCAAAAATAGACTTTAATTCCCCACGCCGTCAAAGGTTCACATACGATTGTTTTCAGAGCATCGCAGTGGCTGTCGTCCGACGGCGCGGAAGGCACGTCCATGAGTTGTGACGCGTGGTTACGACGGTGAATGCGGACGGAGACCGACTGGAAGGCGACGTTCGCTAGTTCTCGGCTGCGCGGCGCCGAGGCCACATTGGAAATGAGAGGATGACGACACGGATGAGAAAAGTGAAAAGTGGCTAACAACCTAGCATAACGTTAGCAAACCTGCTCCCCACTGGCCTCCTTTTTAAAAGGATATCCTTGATATCCCGCTTTGAGACCTTACGCTAGTCTACTTTGGACACACCAGTGAGACAATTTCACTATTTTTATTGACCTTTTGCCTACTTCGTTTGTGGTCAAGAAAGAATATTGAAGCGAGCTGAGAAGCTTCATGAAGACAATAATGGTGATTTGTTGCCAAAGGATGAAATGAAAGTAAGTTAAAGGGCTTCATTTGGACAAAAGTAGTGCTTTGTCGACATTATCTATGTTCGTTAGGTTGAGTTCGACAAAAGCATTCCACCTCGTGGCCTCTTATAATTAAAAGATAACATCCGACTTACAAAAGCATTCCACCTTGTGGCCTCTTATAATTAAAAGGTAACATCCGACTTACAAAAGCATTCCACCTCGTGGCCTCTTATAATTACAAAGTAACATGCGACTTACGACCGAGTTCCGTTCCGACCAAATGGTTGTAAGTCGAAATCCATCATTCAAATTATTGGTGAGAGACTCGGAGGCTAAACTTTGGTGCCATCGCACGGTCCGTTGCTGTGCGAGAGTGAGATGTTTCGGTTTTTCTTGCGGGGGTGCCAATTAAGCGATGGCCAGACCTCTGGAAATGGGTTTCCCTTCCACAAGGGGGCAGCATTTGTCCGCGTTAGCGGTTTGTTCTAGCTTCAGCTGTTGTTAAAGCGCTATATAAATTAATATGTGTGTATTGTACAGGTAACATCCGACTTACGACCAAATGCAAATTTCCCCATTGTGGAACGATCAAAGGTTTTCTGATTCTGACCAAACGGTCGTAAGTCAAAATGGTTGTAAGTCGAAATACATTCAAAATGTTGAATAGAGACACGGAGGCTAAATAACTCGCACCCCCCTCCCCCACCCCTCTGGTGCCATCACACAGTCGCTTGCTGTGTGAGAGTGACATGCTAGCTGGCTGGCCAAAATTGTCGTACGCGTTGCCGACCTGCCAGCGCGTTGCGGTGCCAGGCGTAGAATTAAAATGTGAAAAAATAGGGTCTGGAGGTCGTAGTCGTAAGTACGTACGGGTGGTCGTAAGTCGAGCCAGTCGTAAGTCAAATATTTGCCACTACCCGGTGGCATTTGGGCTTCCAGGAACGTATTTTGGAGTGAGTTTCGCAGGTTCATTTGGCAAAAAGTAGTGCTTTGCAATAAGAAATTATTTCAACAGGTACATAAAAATGTTTTAGGGGATAACATAATTAGATTTTTTATGTCAACTATATACATATTTTTTATGTCTAGTATACAAAATTGTTCTACTAATGTGGACAAAGCGTGTACCAGTACATCGATCTCAACCTGGATATGAAAAAAAAATCCTTAAGCAACTTGATGGGAAGCGGTTAGCGCAGTAAAAAATAAAAAATTAGCATGCTAATTAGCATGCTTGTAAAACGGCGTGTCTTAATCGGAGGCAACCACAAGTTACAAGACAGGCAATATTTCCAGTGGGTATTCTGGTGCTAATCGTCGTAATTAAGTCAAAGTAACGCAGTACTTTGGATTTAGTTTTTTGGGGGGGAAATATCTTGTAATACCACCAAGTTCCACAAGAAGGCAACAGTGAGCCCTGGGACCAAATATCTGTTTTTTTGTGCTTTTTTTGTTTGTTTTAGTGTTTCAAATATGGACGATAGTGTTACAATATAGCATGTTTTTCTTGGTAGGGGTAGTGTTAGCATGTGGTTAGCGGCATTAGGGCACTGTTGAAGGGAGCAGAGCAACGCTAGGCTAAGCTAACGGGTAACGATATCAATATCAGGTTTATCGTTACTTTTGGCGACCTCCCGTCGAGGAGGTAAGGCATTTAGTCATATGGTACGTAGAGTTGAAACTAGAAAGACATGAATATGAAATGAATATTTTAGCGACATTCTTGACTGGATGTCGACCAATCAGACGAGGCTCGCTAATGTTGCGTGAATGTGAGAGGACGCGTGTTTTTGTTTTAAAAGGCAGTTGTGGCGAGGTTGGAGTCCAATCGTCAATGAATATCTGACGTTTGGCACATTTTCTTTGATAAATCTACAAACAATCGAGAAGTTTTGCTTTAGTTTCAAAAAAAAAGAAGAAAATGGGGGTTGGGTTTTAGATTACAGTGATACCTTGGCTTACAAACTTAATTGGTTCCCAGACAGTGTGTAAGGCAAAAAGTGTGTATCCCAAAAAATATTTTCCCATAGGAAACCATTAAAATGAGAATAATCCGTTCCCAGGTCCCCATAAAACATACGTTTCTAATTTTCTAAGCCGTAAAACTACATAAAATACCTTATTTTATGTATAATAAATGCGCTATGATATTATAATTAAAGAAATAAACTGTAGTGTACAATAAAGTCTTTTATTTACCTTTGTGATGGTCGTTGATGGCATCAGCATTAAACACTTGATGAGGAACGTAGCCTTCTTCTTTCACCATCTTGAGTAATGATCCCTTGTAGGCGCTTCCTCTGCGATCATTTTACCTTGTTCCTCATCAATTGTGTTCTGTTGAGCTGGGTTGATAGCTTTTTTCATTTAGTGGCTTCTATTTTCTTTTTTGGAGAATGGCTATACTCTCTCTCTGTCTGTAACCCCCCCCCCCCCTCCTTGCTGCGTTCTTGACCAATCACGTGGCTTTAACCGAAGACTGGGGGCGGGGAATAGAGGACAAAAAAATGTTGGCTGACATTTTTGTTTTTGGAGAACGGGCTCATTTGCGAACGACACATGGCAGCTCCGTGTGTATCCCGAAAAACAGTTTGTATGCCAAGGTAATATTTTCATAAATTTAAGTTCGTAAACCAAGGTATCACTGTACAAACTGGTTGGGTTTGGTAGATGGCGATTTGGCGCCGCTCGGTGGCCGGGTTGAGCATCACAGTGGTTGGAGAGTTGGACCAAAAAGCTCCCCCACACCTGCAGATTTTCTCTTTCTGAGTTTTTCTTGTACTCTGGCGGCGATGTCCCGTTGTCGGCGTGGCTGGCGAAGAAAACGGTCAGGCGTCCTACGGGAGAAGAAGGTCACTTGGCGCGTCCGTCACCTCTAAATGGTGACATCCAAACTCACGTGGAATCAAGGCGGGTCTCATCTGAAGCTCTTCTGCTGCTGCATCAAGCCGACGTTCTCGTACACTCGCGAATTGTCCTCACGCATCCTGACGCGCCAAATACGCACGGTCAACAACCGCCGGTAGAGGAGGAAAAAAAGCCAGAGAGGCTTACTCTGTGCAGGTTGGCGTGGGCAGCGGCGTGCAGGGAGGAAGCGGACTCTGCTCGCCACTCGTTAGGTCCGACAGAGAATATTTGATGTTGGTGTACTCGCGACCTTTGATTTTACTTTTCTGGAAAAGACATTTTAAAAAAAAATATAGATAATAATAATACATTTAATTTATAAACGCCTTTCAAAACTCTCAAGGTCACTTCACATTCACAGAATAGGTTTTTCTGTGGGTGAGCAGCGGCAGCCACACGCGCCAGCCCGGAAATTAATAGATAGAAAACTAACTCGCCAGCTAGTAGGTAGCTAATAGATAGCCAACCGATAGCTAGCCACCTAGATAGCTATATAGCTAGCTGGATAGTTAGTTAATACACTGAATGTCACTCAACCCGTAAGTTATTTGATAGAAACCTAACTAGCCAGCTAGTAGATAGCTAATAGATAGCTAACAGATAGCTAGCCACCTAGATAGCTATATAGCTAATAGCTAGCTATCTGGATAGTTAGTTAATACACTGAATGTCACTATTAAATGCACAGACAGAAAGCTAGCTAGCCAGCTAGTAGATAGCTAATAGATAGCCAACAGATAGCGAGCTAGATTGCTAGCCACTTAGATAGCTCTATAGCTAATAGCTAGCTAGCTAGATAGCAAGCTAACTAGCTAGCGAATAGATAGCTAATAGCTAGCGAATAGATAGCTATTAGCTAGCGAATAGATAGCTATTCGCTAGCGAATAGATAGCTATTAGCTAACAAATAGATAGCTATTAGCTAGCGAATCAATAGCTATTAGTACTTGAGACGTGAAATAAAATGGCGGACCTCTAGGGGGGGGGCAAGTGAGTCCGCTTTGTGTCACATAGTACAAAAGAAGAAGACGCCACCTGTTCCTCCACGATGCGCCTCTGCAACGTTTCGATGTAATGTTGCACGGCCATGTAGATGAAGCGGTACTGGGCTTCCGTCTGAACCATTCCCGAACGCTGGGAACGGACCATCTGGATGCTTTTGGGAACGTCGATGTCACAGTCCACGCCTGCAACGCACAAACAGACACAAAAGTCACACGTGTGCGATCACACACACACACACACACACACACACACACACACACACACACACACACACACACCTTTTTCTCTGATGACATCGATAAGGATATCGATGACAATGAAGGTCCCCGTCCGTCCGATCCCAGCACTGCCGACATAAGCGTAGCCGGTTAGCATACGTGCAGGGTAGCAGTGCCCCCCAGATGTTAAAGGACAACCGACACCATTTTTCTTGTTTCCTAACTGACATCAGAAAAGCGTTTTATAGCAGAAAATAGCCAAAACACGCAGGCTGATATTTTGAGTCAAATGCAAAACACCAATAAAAATGACTTCAAATGTCCCAAAACTGCTTCAAAATGACCTAGGTAATGGAGAGTTTCAGAAAGTCTCGTCTATTAGCTAGCTAGCTTTCTATCTGAGTTACTTCCGGGTTGAGTGAAGGCCTAGCTAGCTATCTGTTAGCTAGCTATCTTTCTATCAGAGTTACTTAGCTATCTATTAGCTAGCTAGCTTTCAATCTGAGTTACTTCCGGGTTGAGTGAAGACCTAGCTAGCTATCTGTTAGCTATCTATTAGCAAGCTAGATTTCTATCACAGTAACTTAGCTATGTATTAGCTAGCGAGCTTTCTATCTGAGTGACTTCCGGGTTGAATGAAGACCTAGCTAGCTATCTGTTAGCTATCTATTAGCAAGCTAGATTTCTATCACAGTAACTTAGCTATGTATTAGCTAGCGAGCATTCTATCCGAGTGACTTCCGGGTTGAATGAAGACCTAGCTAGCTATCTGTTAGCTATCTATTAGTTAGCAATCTTGCTATCCGAGTTACTTAGCTATCTATTAGCTAGCTAGCTTTCTATCTGAGTTACTTCCGGCTTGAGTGAAGGCCTAGCTAGTTATCTATTAGCAAGCTAGCTTTCTATCACAGTTACTTCCGTTTTTGGACACTTTAAGTCATTTTTATTGGTGTTTTGCATTTGATTAAAAATATCAGCCTGCGTGTTTTGGCTATTTTCTGCTATAAAACGCTTTTCTGATGTCGCTTGTCCTTTAAATGATACACACCTGCAGTGTACGGCGATGGGGCCGGCGTCCAGGATGCTCTCCTGCTTTAGGTTGACCTCCTCCAAGAAATCGAGAACACCGCCAGGGTCCGTAGGGACACCGTGGTCGGGCCAGGCCCTGAAGTGGTATTGCCAAACAGTGCGCTCTGTGTTGCCCTGGAGACCAAAAAAAACGATAAAAATGACCAAAATAATGACAAAAACGCAGAAGAAGAATGAAAGAAGATTACCTGTCCCACTTTGGAGAGTTTAAGTTCTCGGAGGATGTAGTCGTGCGCCGCCGTTTCTCGGACGTTGCGAACGCGCATGGCGCCGTATTCCTTCAGAGCCGACACGTCGGGCCAGTACTTCACACATTTACTCTGTCGACGGACAATGCGAGCACAGAAAAAAGAACATCAAATTCCAAGCTGCTTCTCCTAGCTAGCTAGCTAGATAGCTAAACGGTAGCTAGCTAGGTAGACGCCCCAGAATCTCCCAGGAAGAGCTTGATGAAGTGGCTGGGGAGAGGGAAGTCTGGACTTCCCTATTGAAGCTAGCTATCTAGCTAGCTATCATTTAGCTATCTAGCTAGCTATCGTTTAGCTATCTAGCTGGCTAGGTAGCTATCTATTAGCGACTGTATCCTGTGACTGTCGGGTGACCTTGAGAGTTTTGAAAGGTGCTTAGAAATGAAAAGTATTATTATTATTATTGTATTTATTAGCTAGCTAGCTTTCTATCTATTTGAGTTACTTCCGGGTTGAGTGAACGCTGGCGTGTGTGGGTGCCGCTACACACCCACAGAAAAGCTTATCCTGTGACTGTAAAGTGAACTTGAGAGTTGTGAAATGTTTTTTTTTTTACACTTTTTATGTCATGGACAATAATAATAATAATACAAGGTGGTCTTGTGCTTTACCTTCCCCCTTTCCACCTCCTTGGTTGTCATGACGATGACCCGTGAGTTCTCCTGGAACACCATCCTCCAAAAGTCGCTGATGGTGTTCTGCAGGCAGCCCTGCGTTGCGATGTACGACTTTCTCAGCTTGGTGCTGTTGCACTTATTGTCCTGCTCGGGCTGAACGAGACAAAGACCCCCGAAAAACAATTTTAAAAAATTAATAACATCACTGGGGCCAACGTGAACGGCAGATCGAGGAGGGAAAAAAAAGGGGTTGTTTACCAGGCTCGGGGATACAACCATGATGATATTGGCGTTGATGTAGTCGGAACCCGCTTCGTTGGGGTCCCCGTCGGTTAGGACCACCCGCGTGTGGTCGACTGCACAAAAAAAAAAATAATAATTAAAAATTAGGTTTCAAGAGCAAGTGACTGGAAGTAAATTTGGCAACATGCTGCCCCACAGAGGTCAGGGGTGGTACTACAACAGATACACTCACCCTTTTCTTTTTTAAATTGTGACTGCAGTGTTTTGAAAGGCGCTTATAAAAACTATTATTATTAATTGTTATTATTATTATTATTAATTTTTATGAATTATTATTAAACACTGGCCTTTTTCTTTTTTAAATAATGTTCACTTGGATGCTTAGAATAAAATGCTGCCCCACACAGGTCAGTGGTGGTACTACAACACATACACTCGCCCTTTTAATAATAATAATAATATAATAATAATAATAATATTCATTTATAAGCGCCTTTCAAAACTGTCAAGGTCACTTTTCAGTCACAGGAGTTTTTTTCTGTGGGCGAGCAGCGGCAGCCACACGCGCCAGCGTTCACTCAACCCAGAAGCAAATAAATAGTAAGCTAGCTAGCTAATAGATAGCCACTAGATAGCCAGCTAGACAACTAGCTATATAACTAATAGCTAGACAGCCAGATAGCTATCTAGCCGGCCAGGTAGCAAATAGAAAGCAAATATATAGCTAATTGAAAGCTAATAGATAGCAAATACATGGCAAATAGATAGCCCGCTTAATGAACCCTAGCATATGAAAAAACAAACTTATTATACAACTTTTATAAAATGCTGCCCCAAAGAGGTCAGGGGTGGTACTACAACACAAACCCTCACCCTTTTTTTTGTTTTTTTTTTTTTCAAATGATGTTCATTCTCTCTGGTAAAATGTCCGCAAAATGGTGTGATGAATGGTGTAATTGTTACTCACAAGGCAGAATGTTCTTGTAACGGTTCTTATTCTTGTTCTCAGCCCTTTGGCCCTCTTTGCGGCTGTACAGCAACTTGCACTCCTGCTGCTGTAAAGTCTGCGTGGAAGCAAAACCAATCGAGGACAGGGATGTTAGGAGACTTATAGAATGTACAAAATGCTGATGAAATAAGGGATTGAAAATCAAAGAGCGCCTCACCTCAAATTCCTCCCAAAAGCCTTGCTTGACTTTGTCCGTGGCTTCCGCCAGCTTGCTCAGCTCCCGTACGCGACTTTCGATTTCGGCTGCGTTGATGCGAGTGGTGTTGAGGGGCTGCCAAAGAGGGTGGAAACGTCAGAAATCACCGGGGAGGGCGGAGTGACAAAAAAATTAAATAAAAATACAGTGATACCTTGGCTTACGAACTTAATTGGTTCCCAGACAGAGTGTAAGGCGAAAAGTGTGTATCCCAAAAATTAATTTCCAATAGGAAACCATTAAAATGAGTATAATCCGTTCCCACGTCCTCATAAAACATAATTTTCTACTTTCCTAAGCCTTAAAACTACACAAAATAGACCTTATTTTATGTACAATAAAAAAAAAATTATCTGTACTGTACAATAAAGTTGTTTTATTTACCTTTGTGATGGTCGTTGATGGCTTGATGGAATGGAGTGACCGGTTTCATCAGCATCAAACATTTAATATGGAACATAGTCTTCTTCTTTCACCATCTTGAGGAATGAATCCTTGTAGGTGCTTTCTCTGCCATAATTTTACCTTGTTCCTCATCAATTGTGTTCTGCTTAGCTGAGTTGATAGCTTTTTGCATCAAGTGTACAGATGGCTTGTGCGGGTTATTCCTGGAGCCTGATTGATGGAAATTTTAACCTTGCAGTCTACACTCTGCCTTTGAACTATCAAAGTTGAAACAAGTCCAAATTTCACCGTTTTCTATCCATTTTATCACTCTCTTTCTGTCGTCTGCCTGTCTCTTTCATGTTCAACACTCCTCCCACCGCTGTGTTGTTGACCAATCACGTGGCTTTAACCGAATACTGGGGGCAGGGAATAGAGGACAAAAACAGTCGGCTGCCAGTTTCTTGTTAGGAGAACGGGCTCGTTCGCGAACGACACATCACTCATTGTGGCACTCTGTGTGCATCCCGAAAAATAGTTTGTATGACAAGGTAAAATTTTCATAAATGTAACGTTTGTAAACCAAAAAGTTTGTAAGCCAAGGGGTTCGTAAATCAAGGTATCACTGTACCTGCTTGAGCTGCAACACTGTGCCAAGAGTCTCCACCATGGGGTTCTTCTTGTAGTGCTCTACTAAGTCGGTGAGGGAGTCAAACTTCTCGCCACCGCCTACGTCGTACTTTAGGTCGTGCTGAAGAAGGAGTACGCAAAAATCACATCTCCTGTCCCACGTACAGTAAATCCGCTTCAATTCCAAGCCGCGACATGTTCTTTTAAGGCTCACCTGGCATCGGATCATGACGTGCGTGACTTTGGGTTTGCTGTCGCTGCTGTCCGTCTTGTCGTCGCCCGTGCGCACAGATAGCACAAAGTCGCCGGGGTGACTCTGGCTCTCCCGTACCAGGAAGCTGCCGTTCTTGCCTTTTTCCGTCAAAAGCTTCTCCGCCTCGCGGCCCGACAGGTGGCCGTGGAACCATCTGCCGAGGGAATGCCCACAATCAAATCGGTATTCAAGACGCAATCAAATAATAATAATAATAATAATAATATGATGCAGCGCTGGTCAGACCTCTGGCAATATTTTTCTCTTCCACGAGTGGGCAGCATTTGCCCTTTTGTTCATGTTTGCGCTTGTTACAGCTTCACTTGTTGTCGTTTTCATTTATTTTTCCTTTATTGTATATATTTATTCATTTGTTTTTATTTATTTTTATTCATTTATTTTAATTATTTTTTATGTATTTATTTATATATTTACTATTTATTTAATTATTTCTCCATCAGTTTATTTACTTGGTTTCATTCGTATTTATGCTACTTCTTATGCTACTGGCCCCACACGCGCCAGCGTTCACTCAACCCGGAAGTAACTCAAATAGATGGAAGGTTAGCTATTAGATAGCCAACAGATCGCTAGCTAGCCAAAAGATAGCTAATGTCGGTGATAGCGTGTTGGACAGACCTCTCTGACGTCGGGTCGGCGCAGTTGAGCGGATATTTGAGCTCGATGACGTCGCCGTTCTTCTCCTTGAGCTGCCCGTGGTGCTCCATGTAGTACTGCACCAGCTCGGCCAACGTGGCAAACTTCTCGCCGCCGTACAGGTCGTAGTAATCGCCCGTGTTTTGGATCTTGATGTGGGTGACGGCGCCATTCCGCCTAAGGGGGAACAAGTTTCACATTCCTCATCTGAGATGTGACAAAATTTCACCCAATCCGTGCTTGTCAGACTGGTTTGGTGAATAAAATCGGGACAGCATCAAGCTCGATTCATTTTGAACGGAAATATGAAACGTTGTGTCTATTTTTATTTTTATTTTATGAAACAGATGCTGAGTCATTGTCACCGTTCTGCCGTCATCATGGAAAAAAACCGGGTGAGAAAAGGAGAACTTGGAACCATGGCGTTCTTCCTCCCTCCACCTCTGTACGTCCCCCCCTGCCCGTCTTAGCATGATGGGGGACAGGGCTTTCAGCTGATCTGCCCCCAACTCACTTCCTCCCAACATTCGTAACGTCGATTCTCTTCCCACCTTCAGTCAAAGTCAACTTTATTGTCAAATACGCTAATATATATGATATACGGCACAGATTTGAAATTAATGTCCTCTCAGACCCAGAAACTTATAATGTGGCTAAAAAAGACAGACAATACATGTCATTTCTGAATGTACTGGTGTTGAAGAGGGTTTTGAATGCAATCAAAATGGCCGACCAAAATAAAAACAACGAGGGATTATTCGGATCATAGTCGTCGCACTCATTATCGTTCCCCCACTCACCGCACTGACAAGGTGAAATCTCCAGGGTTACTCTTGCTGGGTCTCGCCAAAAAGCTGCCGTCCACGCCGCGAGTCAGCAGCAGATTCTCCGCTTCCACGCCCGTGATGTTGGGGTGGAACCACCTGTACAAACAAACAAGTGTGTTTTTAGACAAGGGATTGTGTATTGGGCGACTCACTTTTAATAATAATAATACATTTCATTTCTAAGCGCCTTTCAAAACTCTCAAGGTCACTTTACAGTCACAGGATCAGTTTTTCTGTGGGTGAGCAGTGGCAGCCACACGCGCCAGCGTTCACTCAACCCGGAAAAACTCAAATAGATAGAAAGTTAGCTAGCTGGCTAATAGATAACTAAGCGCATCTGCGGGTGCTAATTGTCAATGCTAATTGTCAAGGTCAAAGGCAAGTTTTTTTCCGACATTGAGTCTAGCCTGTCAGGCATTCTTTTGGTACCTTGAGAAATAAACGGTGTCTCCAAAAACGTGTCAGTGCGCTATGCTAACAGCACTAACGCAGCCTCATACCATCAGCCGATGATGAGTATGTGGAAGTGCCGCGGCTTGGAATTGAAGCAGATTTACGTGTGATGTGAGGCAATCTCTTTTTAGTCAATGGATGCTACAGCTTCGTCGTGTTTGTTAGTTTGTTTTAGCTATATCGCTAATACTAGCAAGATAGCTAGTTAATGGACAACCGATCCTATTTTTTTGTTTCCTAACTGACATCAGAAAAACGTCTTATAGCATCTAAAATATCCAAAACACACAGGTTGATATTTTTAGCCAAATGCAAAGCACCAATAAAAATGAGTTAAAGTGTCCCAAAACTACTTAAAAAATACCCCGGAAATGGCGAGTTTCAGAAGGTCCCGCCCCCTTGTTCGTTGCGTCACGGCAGGACGTTGCTCTAAAATCAAAACAATGGCTTCAGATTCGGAGAAGATACTTTCTTGTGACTCATCCAGTTATCAGAATCAGAATCAGAATCAGAATACCTTTATTCGTCCCGCAATGGGGAAATTTGAATATGATTCAAATAGTTCTGAAGAGGAAAGCATACATGTTTGCAATCGATTAAAGAATTTATTCCGTGCCATTTTGAGGCAATAATGGGGGGAAATGTAGCACCAAAAAAGGGGCAGAAAATGGCGACAAAGCTCCATGTAAGGAATTAATCAGCCCGTTTCCACAGGCTGATTAATTCCTTACACTGAGCTTTGTCGCCCTCTTCTGCCTCTTTTTGGTGCAACACAAAGTTTTCAGACCAAACAAGTACAGCAAAATGCATTGACGTGATGGAAGGACTGCTACAATGTGTTCTTTTTCGGTCAGGGGCGTTCCTTCAGTGACGTAACGTGAGGACTCGTCACCAACTCAAAACAAGACTTCCGGAATATTCAGCACGACTCTTAAAATGTAAAATATAGCTACATGCGGTGGAATCTTTGTCAAATACGCTCAGTAGAAGTCATTTGAAGCCATTTTACAAATTATGGACACAACTTGTCCGGAGACGTCGGTTGTCCTTTAAAAGTAGTGAACAAGAACGTCTCACGAGCAATCTGAAAACATTCTCTGTTTTTATTGCATTGTTTATTTACGGTGACGGGGGTTGTGGGGAGCAAATATGAAGTCACCGGTGTAGGCTAACGTTACTCGATGAGCTACCAACTCACTCTCGCGCATAAATGTCATATACACTCCATCTAAAACTCCTTGGTGGAATTAAAATTAGATATGCTGGTTAACACCATGGCCGGACGTTATTTTCCAGAAGAGCGCTTACCTCCGAGATGTCATTTTTTTCCGCTCCTCACTTCCTTCCCCACTTGGCAGCTAACAGTAGCTTTCCAACAGCTAGGTGGCAAACCTTCACGAACGTTTTCCCTCCAGTTCACCGGGAAAAACGTTCATCGGCTCATCTCTGGCCTATACGCGTGCCGAAATCACGGCATCGACAAATAAAGTCGGAGGAAGGACAACACAAAAAAAGTGTTTTTAAGGCCCGCCTGGGAGACTTTAGCATAAGTCGATTGTTGTACGTCACCAAAACTGCGACAAACCAGAGGGTACGTTGGATTTAAAATCTTGGGGCGTCCGTTTGGGGCGTGACACCGCCCGTTTTTGTTGAATCAAACATTCCCTAAATACCGGGGTAACGTGATATGAAAATGAAAGACTACTCCCGAAGTCTCATTATGCGCATGCGTGGTAAAAAGTTACTGTGTGTGTTTTACAAACAGAGATCAAGTGAATGATAAACATTTGTTAGTTTCCTTTATATGCTCATTCGTTTCTTGAATTCGGGCAGAATAAAATACCGGGTTCAATTTCAACGCCGTTTTGAGTACAAAAACAACAAAATGTTCGGGACGGGTTAGACATGGTCGTTTTTTTTACTATAAGTGGTCGTTTTTTTTCAGCTAAAAATGCCTTCCTATAAGTGGTCGGTTTTTTTCGGCTAAAAACTCGCACGGTTCTTGAAATAAGAGGCAAGGTGTTGTTACTTCAATCCGTTCACTTTTTTTCACCACAGCCGCTTAACTTTGCTCTAAAAGTGACAGAATTGTCAAAATACAATGAAGCGTTTGCATTTGTATACATTAAAACATTCAAGCAAAACCGCAGCTCGTTTCGTGCTGAAGACCAATGCGGTCCTCCACCCACATTTGGACTTTCCCGCATCACAAAAAGTCAATGTCGTGAGCATCCATGTCCTCACTGTACAACATTCAGTTTCTCTTCCCGTTCGGTGTCAGCATTTGAACCACCGACGATCTTTGAGGGCGAAGCGGGTTGCCATCAAGACGCCTTTTCACAGTCCGCCGTCCTCCTCCAACTTCCGGAAGAGCGCCAGGCTGCGGAGGCTCGACTGCTTCTCGCCGTCCTTCCAAAGGATGAGCTGGTGGTCGGCCGAGCACGTCAACAGGCCGTTCTCAGGCAAAGCCACGAACATCTGAGTGACGACGTACCAAAAAAAAATAATAATAATTTAAAGGACAACCGACACCATTTTTTTTTGCTTCCTGACATCAGAAAAACGTTTTATAGCATCTAAAATACCCAAAACAGGCACGCTGATATTTTTAGTCAAATGCAAAACACCAATAAAAATGACTTAAAAGTGTCCCAAAACAACTTCAAAATGACCCTGGAAATGGCGAGTTTCAGAAGGCCCCGCCCCCTTGTTGGTGATGTCACGCCAAGACATCTCAAGAATCAAAACAAATGCCGTCAGATGCTTTCTTGTCATCTCATCCAGTTATGAATATGATTCAAATAGTTCTGAAAAGCATAATAATACATTTCATTTCTAAGCACCTTTCAAAACTCAAGGTCACTTTACAGTCACAGGATAAAGTTATTCTGTGGGTGAGCAGCGGCAGCCACATGCGCCAGCGTTCACTCAACCCTCGAAGTAACTCAGATAGAAAGCTAGCTAGCTAATGGAAAAGCAAATAGATAGCCAACAGCTAGCCAGCTTACAGCCAGTCAGCTAGACAGCTAATAGCTAGCTAATGGTAGCAAATACATAGCGAATAGATAGCCAACAGCTAGCCAGCTTACAGCCAGTCAGCTAGACAGCTAATAGCTAGCTAATGGTAGCAAATACATAGCGAATAGATAGCCAACAGCTAGCCAGCTTACAGCCAGTCAGCTCATGACAACAATTATGTAATAATAATGATATCAAGTCCGAAGAGCGTGACGGAACCGACCTGGACGGCGCCCGAGTGTCCAATGAGGTCGCCCGTCAACTCCAGCGTTTTGTTGGGCGTCGCCTGCGACGTCTGCTTGGAGGTGGAAGACGCTTGCTTGGCGGAGCGTCCCAAGGTCCACATCCCAAAGAAGCCTGAGTAATAGATTACATTTCGGGAAAGGACTGAAAAGTCAGAGGAGAATGACGTGCATGGTTAACTCATTCACTGCCAGATGAAAAATGCACATCTAATAGATAGCTAGACAGCTAATAGATAGCTAGCGAACAAGATAGCTAATTCCTGATTCAAATAGCTAGCTAGCTATATAGCTAATAGTTCGCGAAATTTGGCAAGCTCTAATTGACCTGCTCAATTGTTGGGGGGATTTATGATCACATTACTTTCTGTGGGTGAGCAGCGGCAGCCACACGCGCCAGCGTTCACTCAACCCAGAATAACTCAAATAGCTAGAAAGCTAGCTAGCCAAAAGATAGATAGTTAATAGCTTGCTAGCTAGATAGCTCATAATAATAATAATACATTTAATTTCTAAGCACCTTTCAAAACTCTCAAGGACACTCGTCACTGGATTTTTTTGTGTGGGTGAGCAGCGGCAGCCATAGATAGCTATCTAGATAGCTAATGATAATAATAATAATAATACATTTAATTTCTAAGCGCCTTTCAAAACTCTCAAGGACACTTTACAGTCACTGGATTTTTTGTGCAGGTGAGCAGCGGCAGCCATAGATAGCTATCTAGATAGCTAGCTAAATACCCAGCTAGCTCGATCAACAAAATACATTTAAAGGGATTAAAAACAAAAAAAAGTACAATAAATAACCTGGTAAGAGGATTTAAAACTCAACTGTAGTGACCTTTGTCCCTGAAAGGTTAAAATGTTATTTTACTGTGAAACACTTTTTATCATTTGAGACCCCAGTGACACATTTTGACACACTTAAATGTGTCATTTTTCGGCCCTACCTGGATTGGCGGGTTCTCCGGCTAACGGCAGATCTCCTATGGCCCATATCCTCACGCTGCCGTCCTCGGAGCACGTCATCAGCTCGCTGAAATCCAAAAAGACACCAAAGTCGCAAAAAAAATTATCATAATAATAAAAAAATCATTTTGCGTAAGCGACTTTGAGGTTGAACCGACCTATCGGAAAGCAACGCCACGTGCAGGACGTCCGAGTCGTGGGCGCACTTCCTGTACGCCACCGCCGCTTTGGTTTCTACGCTGAACACGTACACGCCGCTGCCTACCGCCGCCGCTACTAGCTGAAGAAGAACCATCAAAAATAGAAAATCCAATAAAATAATAAAGTGTTTTTTAATAATAATACACTGATACCTCGTTTCAACTTTGATATTTCAAAGGCAGAGTGTAGACTGCAAGGTTAAAATATTCCATCAATCAGGCTCCACAAGCCATCTGTACACTTGATGCACAAAGCTATCAACCCAGCTAAACAGAACACAATTGATGAGGAACTAGGTAAAATTATGGCAGAGAAAGCACCTACAAGGAATCATTCCTCAAGATGGTGAAAGAAGAAGGTTACGTTCCTCATCAAGTGTTTCATGCTGATGAAAGCGGCCACTCCATTCCATCTAGCCATCAACTACCATCAAAAAGGTCAATAAAACGACTTTATTATACAGTACAGCCTATTTCTTTCATTATAATAACCATAACACATTTATTATACATAAAATAAGGTATATTTTCTGTAGTTTTAAGGCTTAGGAAAGTTGAAAATTATGTTTTATGGGGACCTGGGAACGGATTATTCTCATTTTAATGCTTTCCTATGGGAAATTATTTTTTGGGATACACATTTTCCACCTTACACACTCTGTCTGGGAACCAATTAAATTCGTAAGTCAAGGTATCAGTGTAATACAAAATGGAGGGCGTGACTAACGTTCCCATTGGAGGCCAAGTGCTGAACGGACATCTCACTGGTTTTAGCTCCGCCCCCTTGGATGTTGGACTGCGTCTGAGGCTCCTCCCACAGGATGTGCTGATAAGCCAGCACGTTGTAGTCCAAAGCGTCCCACACGATCAGTTCGCCGGCGTGCGAACCGCTAGCGAACGCGGCGTCTGTGGGGAAAAGAAAAAAACATGGCGTTCGGGGCTGGCGAGGGCCGCGGCGGCCATTTTGTCACTCACCGTTGACGTTGATCAGAGCGCGAATTTGGTCCTGGTGGTCGGCCAGGGAGCAGATTTCCATCATGGCGACGCCATCATGGCCGCTCGCCGTTAGCTTGTAGATGACTGACAGGATTGAAGGTGGCGAGAAATTCATTTTTCTTGATCATAAAAACTGTCAAAATGTTTGCTGCCATTTTTTTTTACTCATTCACTGCCAGGCATGCAAAAATGTGTCCACTGCTAGCTAGCTAGCCACCTAGATGGCTATATAGCTAACGGATAGCTGGTTAGCTAATACACAGAATGTCACTAATTAAATAAAGAGCAAACGACGTTGATTTGCATTATTTGGCTAGCTATTAGCTATCTATTCGCTTGCTAACTTTCCAATCTATTTGAGTTACTTCCGGGTTGAGTGCTGATGCTCACCCACAGAAAAACTTATCGTGTGACTGTAAAGTGACTTTGAGAGTTTTGAAGGGGAGCTTAAACATTAAAGATTATTATTATTATTATTAAGGGGAAGTCGCCCTGCATAGTCAACCCAACAACATGATTGTATCTATTAGCTAGCTAGCTGGCTATCTTGTAGCTTCCTATCATGCTAGCTAGCTATCTGGCTGGCTAGCTAGCTATCTGTTGGCTATCCAATAGTTAACTTTCTATTTGAGTTACTTCCGGGTTGAGTGAACGCTGGCGCGTGTGGCTGCCACTGCTCACCCACAGAAAAAAAATTATCCTGTAAATGTAAAGTGACCTTGAGAGTATTGAAAGTATAGAAATGACATTTATTATTATTATTATTATTATTATTATTATTAGTAGTAGTAGTAGTAGTATTTGGTTCTTCCCCAAAACTATTTTGTGTGCTTATTAATTATTATTTTTTCCATAAAAACAATAATGGATCATTTTTTTTCTTGGCCTTTTCTGACAGCTCATAAAATCTTGCTATTTTCCCATTATACATTTTTTGTGGCAAATATTATTTTCCATCATATTTTTTTTTTAATTTCATATTTTTCCACCCCAAAATATCCATCTCTTTGAAATAGCACCTTGATTAAATAACAGCATTGGACACAGAAGCCACATTTGCGGGAAGACTTACCGACGTTCTTATCCACGGCGGCAGCCACGCAGTTTTTGGGGAGTTTAATCAGCGAGCTGATGCCTGTCAAAAAAGGCAGAAAAGACCCTGAAAGTGAACAGGGGTGCAAATAGGGGTCGGGGTCCTCAAAAGCCACTTGGATGCTGACCCGTGTCGCTGCGGCGCTCTTTCAGGCACTGCAGACGGAAGTCTTTGCTCCACACGCACAATTCCTGCCCGCCTGAGACGCACGCGTTCAACCCATCCACGGCCAGGATGCACTGCACACAAATCACCATTTTACTCAATCGCATCAGCCAAAGTATTCCATTTTAATTCAGTTTTTTTTTTTTTTTGCAAAATGATATCTTTTTGTCCATTTTTTGAAGCAAGACAGAAAAATACATGTCCTTTTTAAAGAGGTACTATCATTAGAAAATGCGGAATATGATGTTCCATTGAGACAATGGGTCCTTCGCCGTCTGTTGACATCCTGTTGCTCACTTGAGCTATCTAGCTTGCTACCTAGTTTTTAATTTATCTATCTATTTTCTATTTGCTATTTATTTATTAGCTATCTAGCTGGCTATCTATGTGCTCTATATTAGCTATTTAGCTGGCTATTTAGCTAGCTATGTATTTGCTACTTATTAGCTATATAGCTGGCTACCTAGCTGGCTATTTGTTATTTATTATCTAGCTGGCTATCTAGCTACCTATCTAGATGGCTAGCTAGCAACATATCTAGCTACCTATCTATCTACAGTAAAGTCTCGTTATATCGATATCGGATATATCGATAGTCCCGGTTATATCGATACTATTTCTATGCACGCACGGAGAAAATTACATGCAAACAGGGTCGGATATATCGATAGTCCCGGTTATATCGATATTTTTTCGTACTCCCTTGAATATCGATATAACGAGACTTTACTGTATTTTATATCTATTTGCTATTTATTAACTATCTAGCTGGGTATCTAGCTCGCTATTTATTTGCTATTTATTATCTATCTGGCTATCTATCTATCTGGCTACCTAGTTATCTATCTGACTAGCTAGTAATCTATCTGGCTAGCTAGCTATGTATCTGGCAAGCTAGCTAGCGAGCAAGCTACTAGCTCGCCAGCTAACTTTCTACTGTATCTATTTGAGTTATTTTGGGGTGAGTGAACCGTGTGGCGGCCGCTGCTCACCCACAGGAAAAAACTTATCCGATGATTGTAAAGCGACCTTGAGAGTTTTGAAAGGTGCTAACAAATTAAATGTTTTTGTTATCTTCATGAAAACCTCCATCTTGTCTCATCATAGCTCCACTTTTTTTAAGACTCTCAACCCACCTTGACAGATGACTGAAGGTCCAGAACGGTCTGCAGCCGGTTGCCAGTGTCGGGGTCCCACAGCTGATCAGGGTTCCACAATTAAAGACACTTAACATAACCCTTGACCCCCCCCCAACCCCACCCTGAACAGGGTTGACGAGGATACGCTGAGGCTACGGTCGAATGAAGCGGTGATGAGACGGATGTCGCCGCAACGCAAGACGGCCATTGCAGTGATTTGCTGGGAATGACCTCGAAGCTCCTGCACTCGTTCGCCTGTCTAAAAAAAACTTTATTTCTTTCGTTATAATACCATAGCACATTTATTATACATAAAATAAGGTATATTTTGTGGAGTTTTAAGGCTTAGAAAAGTAGAAAATGATGTTTTATGGGGACCTGGGAACCGATTATTCTCATTTTAATGGTTTCCTATGGGAAATTATTTTTTGGGATACACACTTTTCACATTACACACTCTGTCTGGGAACCAATTAAGTTCGTAAGCCAAGCTATCACTGTATGTTGAAGTGTGAGGAGGAGCTTCATTTTGGCAAACCATAGTGGGCTCCGTCCACATCCCCTTTTAGTTTTTTTTTCTTTCATTTAACGGCTTACCTCCACGTTCCAGACCAGCACCAGGCCATCGTCGCCGGCTGAAGCGCATCTGGCAAAACAAAAAAAAAAAACACAAAAGACACAAGACTTGATGGTGTGCTGTAGGTGGGGAAGAGGGGGGGGGGGAGAAGTTCTCGCTTACCTGAAGTCGTCAATCTGGACCAGAAATCGAACAATGTCAAAATGTCCTTTGAGTACTTGTAGCTCAGTGAAGCAGTTTTTGGGCTGTTCCTCACCGATGCACAACACTCCGCTTTTCTGCAGATGTCAAGGTTTTGTTTTTGTATTAAAAAAACAGAAAAGTACAGATACTTCACTTTAAGCTACCCCCCACTTTGATACAGTACTCCCATTTTTTTCTTTAGTATTTTGACAGGGGAAAACTCACAAAATTATCTAAACGAGTAACAAATATATACAGTATATAGGTACGCTACGTAACATCTCACCTCGACGGAGCTTTGAGTTTCACGAGCACCAAAAATCCACCGAAGCATGACAGCCGCGTTTTTAGTGACTGTCGTTTGCTCGGGAAACAATAAAATGGAAATGTTAAAATAGCATCGAATTTGTAAGGTGAATACAAACGTGCCACCTTAGGTTTGCATGAATGTTTAGCTAATTCAAAACATCACATGCTAGCTAACAATGTTGCGTTCTGGGCTTTTCGGCTTACCAATCATCGGTGTAACATGTCCGCTGTGAGTGTGACTCGCTTATTGATAATTTTGAGTCATAAATTCATCCAGTTCGACATTTTCTTGCTAGTTTGACGGCAATGAAGCTTTTAAAAGCGGAACGTGAAGTCAACAACAAAACATTCATATGGCTGGACAACGGAAGCCGGTGAGGGACAATCTTTTACTGTTTTCCGGTGCTTTTTGTGAGGAGGTTAAATGCCTAATTGTCATACAAATTTAAGACTGTAATTCATTTTTATTTTTCAGTAACATTTTTATGGGAAAAGGTATTCTTAAATGTAATTGAGCTAAAAATTGTGAGATCAATTTAACGCAATGTCACATTCATTCTGCTAGCATTCAGCAGATGGCAGTACATCCCAATTTTAAAACTGAAATACAAAATTATAATTTATTCGCATAATTTCACCAAGGCTTCATCTTTCTTCCTAAATGAGTGACAAAAAGTCAACATGCTGTACCAAAAAGAAAACAGAATACCTTTCACCGACTTCTTTAAGTGGGTGAAATGCCAAATGAAAAGATCGTTAATTGGGGGTAATGTGTCATTCGTTTTTTTCCCCATAACATTGGAATTTTATTCTCTTGAATAAAAAAAAAAGAAGTTAAAACAAATACACATTGTGTGTGTCTTTAGTGCGGATTGAGATGACACGCCAGCCTGGGCCCTGTGACCTTCATGGCGGCTCAGATGCTGATTCCTGATTTAGTGTCGATCGGCCGCGCTTGTCAGGGTTTGTGAGGTGCCTTCCACGCGCTCAAGGGCGGCGGAAAAAAAGAGAAAAGAGGAACACGGAGGAGGAAAGGTGGACCTGAAATGGAAAGAAAGTATTTGAAAACGATTAAAAATATAATGAACCGATAAAGTAAAAGGAGTGACATGCTAGCAGCTGGTAGCTAACGTCCAATGGTAACCAAGGCAAAATGATGCCACTGGCGGCCATCTTACATTGCCACTTCGTCAATTGGAAGATCATTTTCTCATGATTTTAAAGAAATACAGGAACCATTATCACAGATGATGAACTAGCAATGCTAAATACATATATTTAATAAATATAATACACTTACCTGTGATGTGTGAGGTATAATTCTGTCCAATTATGGCTCTGGTAGGCGATTGAACCTATTTCAATTTTTATTGACATTATTTAGACATGGATTTGATAGAAAAATGTCCGTGAGCCAAACAAAGTCGAAAAGAAAACATATGAGACATTATTAAAATTGTCATCAACATTAGCAAACCAACCTATGCACATTTTACAATGAATTAATTTAGGGAATTCAAATTAGACGGAAGCAAGTGTGCATTCAGTTGGTCTTTGTTTGTTTGTTTGTTTGTTTGTTTGTTTGTTTGTTTGTTTGCATGCTGTTAAATGTCTGGTTTAAGTCAATAAGTTAAAAATGAAATAAAAAGTAAATATCATTTTGGAATTTTAGTTAAGTTCATGAACTGAAAAGAGATAGCTAGCTAGCGAGATGGCTAGCTCGCTAGACAAATAAATAAATAAATAAATAAATAAATAAATAAATAAATAAATAAATAAATAAAATTAGGTCTCATTCAATTGAATCATTTTCTAAAAGGGAAAGTCAAGTCAAAAAAAAATATTTAAAAACTTATGTGTTGGTGACCTTGAGAGTTTTGAAATGCGCTTAGAAATGAAATGTATTATTATTATTATTATTATTATTAAAAAACATCTTTGGCTTGACTTAGCCTTTAAGCAGTAAAGTGGAATACAGGCAACATCCGACTCATGACCAGCTCAATTTACGACCACCCGTACTTACGACCATGACCTCCAGATCCTATTTTTTCGAATTTAAATTGTACGCCTGGCACGGCAACGCGCTAGCAGGCTTGCAACGCGTACAAAAATTGTGGCCAACGAGCCAGCATCTCACGCTCGCACAGCAATCGACTGCGTGATGGCACCAGAGAGGGGAGTCTCTAGTCAACATTTTCAATGGATTTCGATTTACGACCATTTCGACTTACGACCGTTTGGTCGGAACGGAACTCGGTCGTAAGTTGGATCTTAGCTGTAGTGGCAAAAGTGGGGAATTTTACAGCCCGAAAAACAGTTCTAAAGTTTGTGACAACCTGGAAGCTGGAAGAGTTGGCAACATGTAGAAAGAGTAGAAATGCAAACAATTATCTCACATTTTTGGGGGTGTTCAGAGCACGAGTGACTCTTTTTGTGTATTGACGGGAGAATCAGCCAAACTGAAGAGCCAAAAAAATGGCGGAATTAGGTGAAGCTCATGGACACTGTGTGCTCTAGAGCCTTCCGGCGGAGCGAGGCGATGCTCGTACCCCTCCACATGTCACTGTCCGGTGGAGATGAGCACAGCTGTGGCGAAACGCTCACGTTGGTGGGGGTCACCATGCCGGCGAAAGGGGGCTGGTACAGGTGCGACTGCAGCCCGCCGCCACCGCCGCAGGACATGTTGGACAACCCCACGGACGTGGACGGCGGAGGTGCTTGGAGGCCGCATTGGGAGTGGGCCAGGGATTGAGCCATGGGGGGCTGGCGGCCTCCCAGCTGCAGTTGGGACATGTTGGCAGGGGCCCAGCGCCCGTCATTGGCGTGGAAGGAGCACAAACCGTCCCCCATGGCGGCCGCCGCTGCTACCGCCGCCGCCGAGGTGAACTGCTGAAGGCCGTGATGCGTGGGTAGGAGCGTGCCCGGAGCCCGGAAAACGTTGGTGCTCTTCTTGCGCTTCTTCCACTTGGCACGGCGGTTCTGGAACCACACCTGCAACGGTACCAAAACAACTCTATAATTACACACATAAAAAAATCTGTAGTGTGCATAATAATAATAATAATAATCATCATCATCATCGACTGTAAAGTGTCCTTGAAAGCTTTGAAAGGTGCTTAAAATGTAATGTATTATATTATTATTATTATTAAATGTTCTATCAGTGTCAGCAAACATTTCAATTTTAATCCCACAAAACACCTCAAATGATAGACAAGCTCCCCCCTTAGCACGAATTATTTTAGTGACATTTATGATCTTTAATTTGTGATTAAAATATACACGTGATTGGCCACTTTTCGTTTAAAAAACACTGTCCTTCATCAATAAAAATTAATGAGAATTCAATTTTAATTCGGCTATTTTGTGGCTTTTTAGCAAATGTTAGCTAGTTAGCCCCGGTGTGGTTTAATACACGTACTGTATTTCAAAAACGCACTTTCGACTCCCTTTATTGGTTTGAATGGACTCTCTTATTTGGGAAAGAGTCTACTTTCGTTTCGACAAAGCACTTTCGTCTATTACTGTTCCACGCGTTTTAAAAAAAGAAACGATCCCTTCAGGTTTTATATTTTACTTTGTTCGTTATTTAAACATGTTTGCATCACGTTTAATCGAATCATTTATTTTTTTACGATCCCCGTTTTATTTATGTGTTCGAAAAGAGGCGAGTGCACCGCACAGTTGCGTAAATGTTCTCAACGTACACGCGATTGACCTTCAATTTATTACATTTTTTTTTAAACAGACAACCGTTAAAACACATCAATAAATCATCACGCGGATCATAAATGTATTCCTTTACGGTTTGTATACACAAAGCGTGTCACGCTTTTAACGCGGATTTTAATTTCCAAAATAAAACAAAATGGAGTCTCTTGCACACGAAATAATCCAAGACAAAAAAAAATGCGTGTCGATGCATGATAATAATTTAAAAAAAATGAAAATCAGGCATGTGCTGCCGTTAATGCGGAGGAAAAGCACCGGTGACAAATGTTGATGATGTTATTTCCCTTACTCGTCACATGATGGATGGCAACATTTGCGGAAGGAAGCCAAGCTGCTCTAATCAAAACTAAAACATCAATTTCCCCCTCTAGATCTATATCAACATATTAGCAATATATATATATTCATCATTTTTATACATTTTAAAAAATATGGGATTAAAATGAAAAAAAAATGGCGACAGCTTGTGTCGTTTCTGTCTGATGAGCATCATTTCACTCATTTTATGCAAATTGGCCATACCGTTTTAATAAGAACAATAACAGTCGTGATGATTATGGTTATTGTGATGATTATGATAGTAACGCTGATTGTTATTTCAGGCAGAAGAGGCCTCTTTCGATTGGCTTTCATGTTTTCTATTCGATAATACTTTGGGGTTTGATTGCGTGAACGTCTTGTGTTTATACTCACAATTATTATTTATTCATTTATTTATGACAACAGTGATAGATATAAGAATAGATTTGGATTAGCAATTGTACATATTTATATCGATCACAAATGCATCGTTGGAAAAAAACTGAAGAGAAGACAACATATTGAAACTTGTTTTGCTGTTTATTTTAAACGATAATATTGTAAACTGAGTGTTGTAATTGTCGCTATTTTATACAAATCAACAAAAATGTAATTTATTAGATTTGGAGAGTTTGATTAATTTTGTAACGCCCCTTTAAATGTATTGGGTGCCACGAACTATTTTGTTCGGCGCAATATTATTTTTTTCTCACGCTAAACTGAATGTTATTCACAATGGCGACAGCGTTGCGGTACCTGCACTCTGGACTCGGTTAAGCCGATCCTGAGGGCCAACTCCTCCCGCATGAAAATGTCCGGGTAGTGCGTCTTGGCGAAACTCCTCTCCAGCTCGTTAAGTTGTGCCGGAGTGAATCGTGTCCGGTGCCGCTTCTGTTTCTGGGCCTGCTGCTGCTGCTGGTTCGAATTCTGCGGTGGTTGACCGCCATTTTGCTGCTTCTCCTGTTCCTTGATCACCTGGACCGAGTTGGAACGTCCTCGGTCTCCTCCTGTCGGCCCAGAGACGTCGTCGTCGCTGGCGGCGGCGACGGGGATCATGGTGGTACCGTCCACTCCATCCGGGCCCGGACCGAGCTCTGCGGAGTGGCCGAGTTCCGATCCACTTCCGGTCAGTGTGCACTTTAAAACCTCGCGGTGGCCCAGCAACTCGGCTGCATCTTTCATCCCTGTGCGTGTGAAATAAAATATTAATTTCATATTAATTGACTTATTTAGCATTTTTTCTACATTAAAGGTCAATTTTAACCGAAAAAACGGAGTTACACTCTTAATAAAGTTTGCTGGTACTTTTGTTCGTTTGTTGACGAGAACGAATGAACAAATCGTTATAAAAAACATGTTACAATAATCAATCATAACACCACGAAGAATCGAGTCAAGATTATGTCACGCAAAACAGTTTTAAACTTCCAATTTTAAGATAATAATACTATAATATAATACAAGCGAATAGATCGCAGAATCATGAAAGATTTTACGATAACATGAGCTACGGACGCCAGGTTATAAAGTTGTATTATTTTTCTTTACACGGTTGTTTTAATTAAATTGGAGTAAATCCTGAAAAATATATCAAATGTCAAGCGGATATTTATAAAAGTGAACTGTGAAAAGAACTTAATAAGCTGCCTTTGTAATACTCGCCAGGTACTCTCCATTCGACCATTGTTAAATCAAATTACACAGTTAATGTAATAATAATAATAATAATTGCTTTTCCGATTAATTAGACACGTACACGGTGTGCATTGACCGTGATATTCGTGTAAGTGTTGCGCGTGTGTGTGGAGCTTACAGCAGAGTTGAAGCGCCGAGTTGGGCGACGACAACTCACCCAGGCGAGCATCCAGGAGGTCGGCGTGAGAGAGCATCACCTGCCGCCCCCCCTTTTTACCCCAAAAAATAAAGTCGATGGGGGGAACAAAAAAAAGCGTGTATTACTATTTAGGAAATCTTACTGTCTTTCAATGAAAACAAATTCGCTTTGTGGTTAAGACGTCCAGCTTGCATTATAATGCACCTTTTAGAAGGACGGGGAGGTGCCTAAGGGGCGAATGGAGATTCGGGTGCCCGACAGAGACGGCCAATCAGAGGGGGAGGAAACCCCCCGAGAAGAGGCTCCGTCTAGCCACAGTTGGTACAAAAACACGCACACGCCATAAAACACTTTCTTTCCCATCCATCCAGCATTTGATAGCTCTTAATTGGTTTTGATTTGTGCCCCAAATTAAACAAAAACAAGGTATTGAACCCTCAATAAGAAAAAGTAGCGCTAAGCTAGCTTTGTGTCATAGCGGGGTTGCGTTAGCACACATCGTGAGAATCACTTTTGAGAGGGTTATTTCGTGACTAAAATGTTTTTAAAATGAAAAACTGGGCTCACAGTTCGGTTTTAATCGAATTTAGAATAATGTAATTTTTAAATACAAAAATATCACTGAATATTCATGTTAGCATATACGTACAGTATTAGCCCCAATATGGTAACTTGAACTTTAGTTAGCTATTAAAGTAATCTTCAACACCCCATTTTGCTTCAGTCATTAAAACTGCAAAAAAAAAGTGTAATTTAATCAGACGTATAGGTTATCCGAAAACAATATTAAAGATGTTTTAATACATTAATTGTATTTCATTTACCTTCAACTGAATTCTCATACTTAATAATAATAATAAAATACATTTATTCATTCATGAATAAATCGCCATTCAAAACTCTCAAGGTCACTTTACAGTCACAGGATAAGTTTTTCTGTGGTTGAGCAGCGGCAGCCACACGCTCCAGCGTTCACTCAGCCCGGAAGTAACCCAAATAGATAGCTAGCTAATATATAGCTAATAGCTAGCAGATAGATTGCTAATAGCTAGCTAGTTAGCCAATACTAGGTAGCTAGGTAGCTACCTAGATAGCAAATAGCTAGCTAGCTAGATAGACAGATATGTGATTACTTCTTTCTCTTGTTTCTATTTATAATTGTATTTTATTTATTATCGTACCTATGCTTGTCTGTGACTGTAAAGTGTCCTTGAGAGCTTTGAAAGGTGCTTAAAATGAAATGTATTATTATTATCATTATGAAGAGTAGTATCCCACTGCTAGCTTGTCGCGTCGTTTTACATTGTATCAAATTGTCAAAAAAAATTGGTAGCTTAATGCTAACAGACAACACAGTGTTGCAGAAAAGACAGAAGACATACGTGATGGTGTTCCAGTCAGTCTGCAGTGTATTTGTGTGACATCATGAGAACAAACACACACCAAAAAAAGTTGTATTGATAAGAGAAGTTAAAAAGCGTGTGCGTCATAAAGAGAGCAGGTCATTGTGGTGGTGTCTCTTTTTCAAAGGAAAAAAATATGGGAAATAGAGGCGTGTGTGTGTGTGTTTGAAGATTTGACATCCGCTCCGGGTGAGACATCATGCCTCCAACTTGATGGAGTCCAACAGGCTTTTGGCTTCCTGGTACTCGGGCGACTCTGATAATTCCTCCTCTGATTCCTGCAATGACGACAAACACAAGGCAAAATCAATCAATCAATCAATTAAAAAAAAAATTAATTCACCTGGCAAATGTGAATACTGTACAGACGCAGCACCAATTTGCCACATCCAATATGGCCGACAGGTTACGCTATGATACGCCCTCAATGCGACGTCTATGCATCGGTGATGTCATTGGGCTGGTGTTGCGCATAAAGCAAATGAACCATGTTTTCTTCACGGTTAGCGTTTCAAGACATTTAAAATGCTAATAAGAAAGAAATATTGCAAATTTCCCCATTGTGGAACAAATCAAGGTTTTCTGATTCTGATAACCTATTTAAAAAAATAAAATAAAAAAGACAACTGACCAGTAACTGCGAAAGGTCGCCATGGGCGACGGTCATGCGCCGTCGGCTGTCAGGGATCATCATGATGGTCTCCTGCAAGCTAGCCGTCTGGAAAATAGCAATAACCACAATTAATTACAACAAGAAAAATCAGCCGGCGGATAATTTATAATCTATCTATTGGTATATAGCTAACTCCTAAGCTTATTTGCTATCTATTAGCTATCTTGATAGCTAGCTATCTAGCTTACTAGTAAGCTATCGATTAGCTGTCCAGCTAGCTCGCTATCTATCCTTACATCCCTGACAGATGAAAAGTAGTTGCGTCAAACTTTAGAAGTGTTTCTGCGCGGGAATACACAGCTAGCTGGCTAGCTATATAGATAATAGATACCTCGAGATTGCAAATAGATAGCAATTAGATATCTAGGTAGCTAGCTAGCAAGAGGCCAAATTAAGCTACGTATCGCGCTTTAACAACAGTTGAATCTGTAACAAAGTGCTTAACACAGACGACTATCATATACAGGAAATAAAGAAGTCACAAAGATAGTAGAAAACACCAGAGAGTAAATATTTTGAAGAAACCAATTCTGAAAAATACATACGGCGACTATATTATTGAATTATAATTTATAACATTGGTCAAAATTGTTGGGATGTAATTTATGATTAGCGTTAGCAACAATGTCGTTTTCCTGTAGTCTTTATATGCAATTAAAAAAAAAAAAACGGTTCAAAGCGTGCGTGTGAATGCAACGACTGCGACACGAGGGCTAAGCGCCGGGCGTTCCGCTCCGGAGAAAAAAAATGGCGGCGCCCTCTGGCAGCGGTGGAATGATCCCATCAGCGATGGAATAAAAAGATGACACTTAGCCACGTATCGATTGCATGAAAACAAAGAAGCTCTAATCCATTCCGCCTCCGACGCATCATCTCCAACCATCATCCATCTGGCCTCGCCATTAACGCCAGCCAAGCGTGCTGCCGCGGCTCGCCTCCCCCGCCCCACCCGGCCACCGCGCTATGAATGAACAAACAAACACACCCATGCTTGGAATTTTAATGCTAAGCGGTAAACGTCGTCGACGTCTGCGGGAGAAAACACGAGGCGATTCGGACTTTCACGACAACAACCCAAAATGGGAAATGACGTCACGGAAGGAACGCCCCTGACCGACAAGTGGGCGGGACTTTCTGAATCTGCCCAGTTCCGAGCTCATTTTGTGGCACTTTAACAAACTAAAATGTCCAAAAAGCGCATGAGACATCCAGAAAATAGTCCATCCGTGTCACGTACGTGTTGCTTGATGAGGAAGGCGTCGGCCCCCGTGGCTTTCAGTTGGTCGATTTTCTCCTCCTGCTGCTTTGCCTCCGTCCGGTATGACGCCTCCTCTTTGGCTAACCTGCACACGGAAAAGGCTTCCTTCAAGGAACAGATCTCGGCATCCCGACATTCAAAGTTTTTGTCTTGGTCAATTTTTTGCGCAGAGCTTTATGGAAAAGGCCCGTAGAAGTCATTTTACAAATTATGGATGCAACTTGTCCGGAAGTGTCGGTTGTCCTTTAAGGGTGTATTTTGCCTTTCGTACAATTAGCTAGGATGGGCCCTAAAACCTTCTTTGGGATAAGCAGTTTGTTGAAAATGGACAGGAATGATATTTTCTGTTTCTGATGTCAGATAATGGGACAAGTATGAAATAATGGGTGAAATGTGACCTTGTAAATTGTAAAACTTCAACTTTTTGTCTCGACAGAGGGAGACAAAGCCCACGTTTGCCATGCAGTGATGCAGCAAGTGTAAATCTTTAGTTTTGGCGGAAATAACTATTCTTTGGAGGAAATAAATATTGACTTTGGTCTGAAGTGGTATAGGGAATATGTCAACTAGAAAGTTAGTAAGAAAATGGTCTAATGACAGTCGATTGGCTATAAGCAAAGCATATTATGGATTAATTTCTTTTATAATGTTGACATGGTTTAACGTGACAGACGTTGACGCCGTAAAACGACTTCACGAGCATATTTTGAACAAAAGAAATTATGTAACAAAATACATGAAATAAAGAGCAGATGTCATGTGTGACAGCCACAATAGATACACTGAGTGTAGCTTGTCGTTAGCCACACCGCAGCTAATTTGTAAACAAACACCAAATGCGGAGGGAAAAAAAACCACAAGCGACGAAGACAAATATCATAAGATATATAAAAACAGGGCAAATAGCGTAATAGTGTGTCACATCATCCAGGAGGCCTCGGTAACGCACCGCAAAAGAGTAAAACCTTACCCGGAAGCAACGTCGCATCTTCGGGCAAATCTGATCGTAAGCGAGGCTAAGCTAGCTAGCCTGCTAGCCGCATCACTTTCTCTCTCGCCGTCACTTTTTTCTTGATGTAACAATCTTAAGGCAAACTTACCGCTTCAGAACGCCGGTTTTGATCTTAATCTGTCGTATTCTTGGGTCGGCCATGGTTCCGGAAAGTGAAGTTTATCGGGGACAAAGAGCAGTTGTCGCGTGCTTGAAGCCAAGCTAGCCGGAAGACGGTGGTGGTCAAGGCAGGCGTGACGAGATGATGGCAGCGCAATCGATCTAAGTAGAGAGTCAATCATAAACGATTTGGGACTTTCGGTGGTATATCAGTGTGAAATAGACTAATTTAAAAAAAGGATTTACATTGTATTTATGCGACATGAAATGCTCGCAAATACGATTCAGTGCAATTTGTTTAATAACGATTTGCTTGCTATATTGCATGCTACAATGATAGTAAAGATGGGACCACAAGTACTTTTTTGGGACAAAATAACAAGAAAAACGATTTCAACCTGCCTTATTTTTTGCCTTCATTGATACAGGCAGCCTTAATTGATAAAGAGTAGGCAGGGGGAAAGTGGGTGGCTGGGTGCCACTATTGGCTAATTTGTGGTTTAATCAGCATTTGTAATGAGACGCTAATTACCGCAAATTGGAAATAAAAGAAAATTACAAGGAACTTCTGTCAGAGTCCAGTGATAATTCACTGCTAATTGTTATGATTAGAGCCAACTGGATGACTTTGAGATATCGCAATGCTACTTTCTAATGTATCCGCGTTTAAGTAAATTTACCCAGAGACTGCTAAAAAGCAAAATGGCCGACTTCTAGTCATTGTGCATCATGGGTGTTAAACATTTTTGCTATTTATGTTATGATAGACATGTCCAGCCAATTTTGTTTCAGTCATTACGTTATACACAATTTAATACCCCAATAGTGTCCGCGGCGAATTAATTTTATCTTTTAAAAATTGCCTAAAGAGACAGCTAAAATCCAAAATGGCTGACTTTGTCCATCTTTCCTAGCATGTTGTTGAGGGGGGGGGGCGGCGTGTTGTCTTGGATAGGGCAGGATAAACGTTTGTTTTGACAGGGCTGGCGGATCCCGGGGGCTCCATGGGGGCCCAGGTGGCCTTGACAAGATGAAT